>NC_063358.1:35995955-36073542 GCF_021869965.1 Rhincodon typus | reverse complement strand
CCTTTTCTGATGAAGGGTCTAGGCCCGAAACGTCAGCCTTTCTGCTCCTATGATGCTGCTTGGCCTGCTGTGTTCATCCAGCCCTGCACCTTGTTACCTCAAATGCCAGAAGTTTACTGTATTATCATAAGCTCTGCAGGGTCTAAGTAATTCAGGTGAGGTTGCTCTCTGCTGTTAATCTTTATTTAAGGCAGAGTTGTATTATTGTTTAAATGATTTTACACTGTAAATACAATTTAACAATGATTTGTATAACCCCTGCATTACACTTCTATCACTTAGTGTGTGTTTTTAAATTGATTGTGTGGACATCTTGATCAACTGGAATATTCCATTAACTGGCACACTCCTGGTCCCAAAAAGCTGCTGCTTAATTTAAAAAAAGCTGTAATATTTCCTGGAAGATACTAGTATAGAAATATTGAAGTTGTATTAACCTCCACTTAATGTGATGATGTTACACAGATTTTAAGTGAAGAATCAGCAGTCTTGCACCAGATCCTGATGGGTTATGAAATTATGTCTAACTAGTCAATATGACTTGTATCTCTTGCTTCATGCTATAAATGGCCTCTTGATCTGTAAAACAAGTGGCTCTTCTTGTAAATACCCAGTCATGTTCCTCTGCCTCTGATAATTAGGCAGGTTCTTAGACCCAGCATAGGAAGGAGTTTTGTTGGCAGCAGTATGTTTGAATCGCCTAGAACCCAATGCAATATTAATGCCCTGCCCACCCCAACCACATGACTGGTCTGGCCCTTTGACTCTGAATATCTGTTGATTGGCTGTTATGTTCTTGGATGCATGCATTCATCCTAACTCCCAATGGAATTCCAAACCACATTCAATCCCACTGTCAGGACATTCAATGCAAGTACAAGATTTCTCTCAGGGATAGACGAAAATACCAGGGAAATGGAAGACAACGATTAGGATTTTTAAGTCAAGGTGGTGTTTTACCACTTTGATTTCCTAACTTATCTAGGGGTGACATGATGGCTCAGTGGTTAGCGCTGCTGCCTCACAGCACCAGGGACCTGGGTCCAATTCCCATCCTTGGGTGACTGTCTGTCTAGAGTTTGCATGTTCTCCCTGTGTCTGTGCAGGTTTTCTCCAGATGTTCCTGTTTCCTCCCACAGTCCAAAGATGTGTAGGTTAGGTGGATTGGCCATGCTAAATGCAAGTTCACAGGGATAGGGTAGGGGGGCAGGTCTGGGTAGGATGTTTTTGGAGAATTGGTATGGACCGATTGGCCTGTTTCCATACTGTAGGGATTCTATGATTGTAGGAACCAATGTAGATCAGCAAAGACGAGAATTTATAGGACTACCTGGAGAAGTATCAACCTTACAGCAAAGCAGGTTAAGGCTGTGAGCGTGGAAAGAACAAGATGTTAGATCTACGATATGATGTAATACAGGAGCACTTCAATGATAGAAAGACTGAGGGTGCATAGCTGAGGCGCGGTGGGGGTGTGCCAGTGGGACGGAACAGAGTTTATGGCTCATTCAAAGAACAATGGCATTCATCTTCACAATATTTAGTTGGAGGACATTTCCTGACAACCAATACTGGATATCAGACAAGCAATCTGGCAACGTAGTGACAATGCAAACATTGTACAAAGTGCTGAGTTTGATCTGGCTGCTGCCACAGTACGGTAGAATCTGAAGCTCTGTTTTGAGATAGTGTCACCAAGCTGCAACATGCAGCTGAGAAACAGGAGAGTTAAGAATAAAGCTGGGGATGGGGGACAGATTCTCCAGAGGTAATGGTGCAGGGGCAGGAAGTGAAATCATTGCTGGTGATTTTCTGGCGATGATTGGACAGAATAGAATGGGAACCAGGTGACTTCACCAACCAACTGGATGGTATTAAGGAGGATGTCATGGTCAACTGTACTGCACGCTACAGACAAGTCCTGAAGGATGTCTTTGTCACAGCTATATATGATATCACTTGTAACTTTACTACTGTTTCAGCATTATGACAATGTGGAACCCTGACTGAATGGATTCTGAAGGGAAGTTCCAGGGACAATGGCATGAATTTGGGAGGCAAGAGCATGCACATGGATTTTAGGGAAGTAAAGAAGACAAACATACTGGAAGGAGGGCTTAAAGTTGTTTCATTGATTCAGAGAGAGGGTGATGATGGCAGATTTGATGAAGAGGGACACAGTGCCTATGAAGAGAAAGAGAGAACTCTGAATATCTGTTAATCTGGCAGGTAGGTGGGAAAATTGGCTTTGTAGGAATAGAGTTGAGGGAGTAGAGTGTAGAACTCGTGAACACGATGATCTCATTCACCCAACAAAGGGGCAGCGCTGAGAAAGCTTGTGATTTCAAATAAACCTGTTGGACTATAACCTGATGTTGTGTGATTTCTGACCATGATGATCTCAGAGATGGCAGAAGGGCTTTGTGAGAATTAAATTCTGTCTTCAAAACTGCAATCAAAAATGTTGATCATAGGTAGCAATGTTTTCAAATAGAAAATATGCCCATACTCTAGATATTCAATACAAGGCACAAGTGGAAATTAATCCACCTTACATACAGTTAGAAGAAACAGAGAAAAATGGCTCAGACTGTTTGCAACAGTACAATATTATTACCGAGACTAAGCAACTTATTCCCATATTGTTGCCAGGGATTTCTTTATATCGGACTGTAAATGTGTGAATTGAATGATAGTCAAATTCAGTAATATCTTTTTATGCTTACTTGCTTCAAGTTAATGAGGGAGTGAAAATCCTACGATTGAGACTTAAGATTGATAGTGTGGGAGCTGCTGGGATGAAATGATAGATTTTTTCTTGTACAATGTAATTTAAACATAATCGAAAATATAATCACCTCCTTGAGCCATTGTGGAGAATCAGTGAAGTAAACTGGGGCAACCTAATACATTGGTTTGATAGTATTTAAGAGCTGTGCTTCATAGAATCTTACCAAATAGAAAGACGCCATTCAGCCCATCTTGCAAGGCAGTTCTAGGAAGGAGTTATCCAATAAGTGCCCTCATGGTCTTTTTTTGAAATACTTATCCAATATAGACTGATATGAATTCAAACAGTGGGTTTACAATATCATGAACTTAGTTTACAAATTAATGGAATCACCATGCAGTCCTATTTCACTGCCAATGCCAAAAGTTTGATTTATTTTTTGTTTAGCTTACTTTTTGTGCTTATGAAGCAAGAGAGTTCAGAGTGAAATTTTTTGGTAGTAATGTCTTAATGTCTTAAGTTCTTAAGGCATGGATACAGTGGAAATTATGAATTCCACCATGAACATTAGGAATTTGGGGGGGGATACATGGTTAGGCTGATGTCTAAGCCCATTTGTGCTAACCTTTTATATTCTGCGGATGAAATAGCAGACATTGACCTTCAGTTTTCTCTACTGCCTTGTCAATTACACTGTGGATAGATTACTCCTGGGATATTCCAGGAAATTTTGTTCAGCCCTTATTCTGTTAAATCCAACAAAATCTGCGCCTACTATATACAAAGAAAACTAAGTATTGCATTTAATTTATGTTTTTCATGACTTTGTGAAGTTGTGATGCGATATGACTTATGTCTAATTAACTACTGATTCATAAGTTTAGTTGTTCTAAGTATAACATAGTGGAATGCAATAGAATGGATAAAATCAGAGACTTAGGAGGGATGTCGTGATTGGAACCAGGTGCATCTTATTGACTATGAGATCCTTGTTAACTGGCCAATCAGGAGCCCTGGACTTGGTTACATGTCGACTCCTTCCATGGGCTTAACGTTCCTGGTCATTGTGGATGCCGTTTCGAAGTTTTTTCAGCAAACTTAGGGATGATGCTTGAGAAGATGTGAGCATCGTTCGCAATACATGGAATCTTCAAGAGTTTGGTGACGGGCAATGGGACATCATTTACCAGCAGGGAATTTGAGTATTTTCTAAAGTCGAATGGCATTCAGCACATTAGGGCAGCTCCATACTATCCATCATCCAATGGTTGGGCAGGAAGAGCGTTCCAAACATTGAAGGCAGGCTTAACGAAGCAGCCTACAACATCACTCGATACCAAACAGTCCTGCTTCCTGGTCGCTTATAGGAGCACTCCTCATGCAACAACAGGGATAGCTCCAGCAGTATTGCTGATGGGATGAAGACTCTGCACCAGGTTAAACCTGATATTGCAGACTTGGGGTGGAGAGTGAAACAGCCGCAGGAATGCCAATGTCGGCCACATGCCGCCTCTAAGCAAGAGAGACAATTTAATTCAGGGGATGAAGTTTAGTGGCGGAACCATGGAAATGGCCCTGTATAGGTACAAGGCGAATTTGGCGAGAGGTCAGGACTTAGAAAGTTCAGGTAGATGAGGAGGTCATAAACAATCATGTGGATCACCTGTTACCTCACAAATGGGACAAGCGCAAAACATACCTGGCCCCACAGAGCAGCTAGAAGGCCTATCAGAAACTGTGGGCTCCCCCCTCCATCGAGTGTCAAGGAAACCTCAGACTCCAAGATGGATGTAGTCTCGATACTGTTGCTGCTGGAAGAAGAGGAGGAAACTCTCCCAGGTCGCTCCAGATGCAAGAGATGGGCTACGGTCTGGGACATACCACTTGTGTCAGAGTCTGAATCAGAGGAACAAGACCTGGGACGAAAACATTGCAGGAAAAGCTACAAGCCAAAGACCAGGCCTACATTCCCTGACTTGGAGATGGGGGCTAGGGAGGGAGGTTTGGGGAGCATGTAGTGAATGGAATCAGGTCGATCTTGTTGACTACAAGATCCTTCATTAGGATTGTTAACCTGGACCAATATAACTGAGGATTTAGAATCACTGCAGTTGAGGTGACTGACTCTGAGCTAGCTGGGGCACAGCCAGTGGTACTACTGGATATTAATTCTCAGTGGGGAACTACTTTTTTTAAACTGGCTGGTTATAGCCAGTGTATTGTTGTTTTTGGAATTGAAGCAAAGATGACTTGGTGGCAAGGCTTGCTCCTTGTACTACTGTTTTAAAGAATTTGCACTTGACTTTTGCACGTGTTTTCACCTTTTTGTGTCTGGACTGAGCATCCATGATGTCGTGCCTTTGTGAGTGGGCTAGGCCTCTGTCGGTGGACCAGACCTCTGTGATGCGTAGGCCCTCCATGGATGGGCCATATACTTGAGTGTAGGCCTGGCCTTTGGGAGCCTGCTGTGTTTCTGCAAGAAGACCAGGCCTTGAGGATGGACTGAGTATCTGTATGTACGCTGCGAGGTGTATGCTCGCTGCCTGTGGGCATGGACTTGGGCCTGTGGGTGTGGACTCAGCCCTCTATTATTTGATTATTTTGTATGTACTGTGTTAGGCATGTCCTTGGGTCCTGCAGGCTTTGCTGAGAACTGGAAGGTGAGTAGGTTGTTCCAAAAAATGAATGGTGGATACATCACCCTATAAGCTGTTGCTTTGAGTGTCAGAAGATGGGTAGGTTGCCCTGAAAACTTTCCTCAGAAGGCATAGGTACAGGCTGTCCTACAGGTGGTTGGAAGGTGATTAGGGGCAGGGTAGGAGCTGGAAGGTGATTAGGGGCAGGCTAGGAGCTGGAAGGTGAGTAGAGGCAGGCTAGGAGCTGGAAGGTGAGTAGGGACAGGTTAGGAGCTGGAAGGTGAGTAGGGGGCGGGCTAGGAACTGGAAGGTGAGTAGGGGTAGGCTGGGAACTGAAAGGTGAGTAGGGGAATGCTAGGAGCTGGAAGGTGAGAGGGGAAGGCTAGGAGCTGGAAGGTGAGTAGGGGAATGGTAGGAGCTGGAAGGTGAGTAGGGGGCAGGCTAGGAACTGGAAAGTGAGTAGGGGCAGGCTGGGAATTGGAAGGTGAGTAGGCTCTGAGCGGGCTGGTGCCATCCAGTGTATTTTGCACAAGTAAATAAAGGGTGACTTGGGGATGGGACATCAGCCTCAGTGCAGTTATTTCAGTGGAGGTGTGGTATTACACAACTACTAAATGACATATGGATGAAACACAATATATGTCATCACAGGAAATAATGCAGTATCAGATGACACAATTATAATGTTACACTCATGATCAAAGACCTGTTTAGATGGTGGACTCACCTCCTGCGTCTTCACACTCATCTAGTAGTTCATCCCTAAGGGAATTAGGGCATAGGGTTATCGCACTTTTGGAGAGAGAAGATCCATTGACCTGCTTCACCAACTATTATCTGGTTCTCTGGACAACATTATAGCTGACAGCTCCTCTGTGACATCTGTCTAACCATGCTCAGTTTGGCAAGGAGGCCTCACGTTCTAGATCATAGCGAATCTCCCACCTTTTTCTATAACCTACATGGGAGTGTGTAAACCGGAGTCTAGAAGAATGTTCCATGCACTTGACAGTGGTATTGAGTAATAATCATGAGATGCAAATTTCTGTTTGAACAATCATAATGCTTAAAGCAACTTTAGTAATAAAATACTGTAGATGTATAAACTGAACTATTCTTGTGTGTGTATATGTGATAGCACCCGTCTGTCCTCAGGTTGCTCTGGCCAGGTGTAGGGGTACTCCCTTGCAAGGTCTCAACTTCGGACTATCTTCTGGAGAGTTGGTCGCTCGCGCACTCACTCTGGGCTCTCCTGCCTGAATGGTCATAAGCCTTTTGCCCCCTTTCTTCCCAGCCACTAGAATTTGACTTATCAGTCTTGTGGTACTGTTAATTGATTTATTTCTTGGGCCCATCCATTAAATGGCTTGTAGTTGGTGCATCTTACTTCTTGTCCTATTCTACGCAATAGGCCATGATGGGTCCATCTTCTGGTGAGGACATTTCCTGCTCCAAATGTAACAAGTTCTGTCGAGGTGTTGTTACAGAACAAACTCCAGGAAATAACACATCTTGCAGTTTGATTCCAGTGAGCACATTGTCTTTCAAGACCATGATCATCAATCCCCTGTAATGAAATTAACTCCTTTCTGGGCATCACTGTTGGCACCGAACCATGGAGCCACCCAGCATCTTCCTTGTACTGTGCCAACAAGTGCCCCTTCCCACAGGTTTTTGCTAAGCTAGCATCACAGAGTTCCTGGTCTTTTCTCACTGGCATGGCTAACTGCTGTCTGAAGGTCTTTAGGGGGTGGCCAAAATTTCTCTGAAGAGAGCCTTCGGCTGTATTCCTGTACTGAACAGCTCTTTAAAGATGGTGCCAACACATCTGCTGGCATCAACTGACATTGTGCTCACCACCTCATTTCACACTTTGAGCTGCTCAATGAGGAACAGACTGGGAGCATAATGTCACCCGCTCTGGCCCCACCTCATCATTAATTCACCCGAAATCCTGGACTATTTAGGAAGTGATCTCTGTTGAGGCATAAATATTGGATTGGACAACAAGAAGGATGTTTGTGCTTTTCATCATAAATGGGCTGTTGGGGTCTTTTATGATCAGCTTACAGGGTAATTCATACTCTAGTCATACATTCACTTGGACTGAAGTGCCAATCTGGAGTCTATTTGGTAATAGTGAGACATGACTTTTTGACACAAGTGTGTAACTGTTGTGACCCACATTGTTGATGCAGAATGTTCTTCTCTGTAATTTTACATATTTCACTTTTCTGTAAAATTCTGCCATTCCATGTGAAACACCCTTGAATAGACGTTTTATCTCCTGAGGCAACATTGACCATATTTCCATTTCCCCTGAATTCCACAGACTTCTTCAACGGTGCCGATGAATTGTAGAGTCATAGAGTCAACGAGATATACAGCACAGAAACAGACTCTTTGGTCCAGCTTGTACCTGCTGATCAGATATTCTAAATTAATCTAGTTCCATTTACCAGCAATTGGCCCATATCCCTCTAAACTCTTCCTATTCATTTGCCCATCCAGATGCCTTTTAAACATTGTAATTGTACCAGTCTCCACCACCACCTCTGGCAGCACATTCCATACATACACCATTCTCTGCATGAAAATGTTATCTCTTAGGTCCCTTTTAAATCTTCCCATCTCACCTTAATCCTATGCCCTCTAGGTTTGGACTCCTTACCCTGGGGAAAAAAAAAAATCACCTTGACTATTCAGCCTATCCAAGTCCCTCATGATTTTATAAACCTCTATAAGTCTCTGATGCTCAATGGTAAATAGCCTCAGACTATTCAGCCTCTCCCTAAAGCTCAAACTCTCCAACCCTGGCAACATTCTTGTGATTCTGTTCTGCACCCTTTCAAGTTTCACAACATAATTAATTTGGAAATCTGTCTAACTGCTCACTTAATCTGATGATGTGACTTTTGATACAGGCAGCTGTTAATAACTTGGGTTAATGGTTGTATCCGCTGATGTTAATTCAGCTAATTCACACCTTCTGTTAGCTACTCGCTCCAAACTAATTTTACTGATGATCTCATCCCTTCTTGCTTGGTCTCTGTTGACTGAGGTGTTGTGAATTGTTCATCACACTTTCC
The DNA here is from genome assembly GCF_021869965.1 of Rhincodon typus. NCBI lineage: Eukaryota > Metazoa > Chordata > Chondrichthyes > Orectolobiformes > Rhincodontidae > Rhincodon > Rhincodon typus. The sequence continues at coordinate 36,065,086 of NC_063358.1, read as the reverse complement.
CTCTTAAACACTTCATGCAACTTATTGCTGTCTTGTCAAATCAGTTCCAAAATATTGTTCAGTTCTGACATTTGATTTTACCTACTACACATGGGAAGCCAGAAATCCTTAATTAAGCCAGAAACTAGAACGCGATTAAATGAACAAGTCACTCCAAAGACTGCAAGTGCGTTTATTGGATGTTTTGAAGTATAGCAAAAATCTCTCCCACTGGACTTTTTCTTCTTATCAACTTCATTGTCACTGATGAAGAACGGAACAAGCGTTTAGCAGGTTGTTCATTCAGGATTTTAAGATTCATCAAAAAACCTGGTGTGTTGCTGTCTTACTGCTCAGAGCCTATGTATACCACTTGATGTGGCACTGAATAATAGACATTCCCTGGGAGTAGTGAGAGCTCAACAAAGTTAAAAGAAAATTGGGGTTGCAATGGAATCTAAGGAAAAATTTAGCCTGGCTTTGAAATTTTTATCCAAGATACCATGTGTGGTTGGTTGGGGGAGCGGTATGTAGGGTTTGGGAATTGGGGGTGATGATCAGTAGGACTAGTGTGATTTACCTTTTAGTCACTTTCACCTCAAATCTAGAGTTCAACAGCTCAATAAGGTGGCTCAGTACCAAAGGTGGTTTAAGATGAGTAGTAAATGCTGGCTTGCCTATGATACCACCATCCCCTCACTCCTCTCCCCGTCTAAGGGCAATTGAAGAAACATTTATAGGGGAAACAATCAGCTTTATTAATAAAGTTAGATGACTTAGGGTGGGAGAACACTTGTGAAGAACATAACTATCAGAATGGTCCAATTGGGCTGAATGACCTTGTTTTCTGTACTGTACGATCTATATAATTATATAATACCGCCTCAGGAAGTGCACAGTTATCTGTGCTTTTGTTAGTTTATTTATGTCTTGTGAATACTATATCATAAACGGCAATTCGAAAGGAGGTTCTGCTACTGATGATGTTTTTGAAGTGTGAAATGGTTAGGGGAGCGATTTTTATGCATTTTAATATAGGAGTCTTCCTCATTTCTCGAGAGCTTGAAACCCAAATTGACAGAAACTAATAGAGACTATAACTCGTATGCAGCTGTGTCTATGAGTCCCAGATGATCTTGGTATGAGTTTTCATCTGCAGTTAGTTTATATTAAAGCCAATTAACGCATATGGATAAGGGAATAAACCACAAAAGTAAAAACTTAAGACATGCATCCTGTCAAGGCAGTCAATTACTGCCCACCCTTCGGACTGTCTCTTTCAAATCATTCCACAGATCTCGCAGATCATCGAATATTTTTATAGAAGTTTGGGTTCAGGAGGAATAATAATTTTGAGACAAAGAGAATAGAAGATGAGAAAGAGTTTAAGGAATCAGAAAACAACTGTCATTGTTATAAATTTTGCATGAATTTGCCAGCAGCAACTTACAAGTTGTTTGTTTACAATCCTGTGGAATCAAGCCGAATGTGCAGATCAGAGTTTTTCAACCTTAAAAAGATTACATTTTAAAAAAAACAAGAAAAAGAAATCGTGAATCCTTGCACTTCTCCTCACTGTAATTATACAGCTACCACAGTGTAATTTGTTCTCATGTTGTCTATGTGTAATCTTTGACTGTTAGGCATCACCAACTTCAATGGTGCCTCTAACTGCTGATTCAGGATTTTTCACAAAATGATCGCGCAGGACTGGTATATAAGAGACTGACTGAAATGTCAATGTAAACCAAGAACGTTATTTAGTCCACCTCAACAAAAGTTTTAATTTTATAGCACTTTTTAACCAAAATTTGAAAAGATACTTAAGAAAAACATTATTGAACTAAATGTTAACACTGAGTTACGGAAGGAGATATCAAGACGGAGGACCAAAAGCTTAGTCAAAGTGGTAGAATTAATTGAGTGGCTTCAAAGTAGAGATAATGGCAGAGTAGAAGATGTTTAAGAAGGAAATACTAGAGATGAGAGCAAAGGTGATTGGAGTTAGCAATCAAAATAAAGGGACTAAAATTAGATGTGTGCAAGATTCCAGAAATGGAAGAGGTCAAAGACTTCAAAGATCTGTAGGGTTGGAGGAGGGTACAGGGATAGAAAAGAATTGGCTACTGGGGACAAGTATGAGAACCTTAAAATTTGATACTAATGAATCCAAGGTTTACCAACTTTTCTTTGCACTGTAATATGGTTATCCTACTATAGTTAAAATTCAAGTTCCTTCTGCACAATGTTATCAAGCTATGAATGTTTGCTTCCTAATTTGGTGACCAGAACTGAATGGAATATTTAATGTTCAGCTTGATCCAGTCCAAGATATATAAATCCCATTTATATTGTATCTTTTGTTTTCTAGCTGTTCTCTTGCCATCGTAAAAGTTTCCAAATTTTACCAACATAAGTTTGTCTTTATTATCCATAGTATCCATTTTTCTCTCTATGAATTGTGTCTGAATCTAGACCAGATTGAATGTATGAAGGCTCCCCAGCAATTTTCAGAAATCATTATCTGTCTATAATTCTTACTTGAGTTAAGGAGGCTAAGAAGAGATTTGACAGGGGTGCTCAAAAATTATGTAAAGTTTTGATAAAAAGAAGCAGTTTTCGGGGACAGAAGAATTAGAATCCATAGGAGACAGATTGATAATTGGCAAAGAAAAAGTCAGAGGTGACATGAGAAAACATATTGAAATGATAGGCTGTGATACAGATTAAATTTGTAACTCTCAAAACAGGCAGCAGCACGGACATAATGGGTTGAATAGCATCCTTCTGTGCTAAACTACATAAAGTACTGACGCGTTAGCATTAATTTGACAATCTTAACAAGAGAAGAAACAAGAAGGACTCATGTGAAGAATGGACAACGCAGGAAAGTGTGCATTACTGAAGTGAAGTTTGTGAACAATTTTTGAGACAGAAGAGAATGAGATTTCCTTGGTAGTTTTAATACCCTCTTGACCCCCTGGGAACAGTTACTGCTCAGAGCTAAAAGTAGAACAATAGTCCAATCTTCACTACTGATGTTCTTCATAACGATGAATACTAAAGCTTACATAAAGACACTGAAGTCCAACACAGATAGCAGGCAAGAGCTGGTATATAATCCATTATTTTGATGTTTGTTAGTATTTTATGTGATGTGGAAATCACTGGCTAGTTCAGCATTTATTACACATGTTTTATTACCTTTCAGAGGTGGTGGTCAGTCTCATTCTTGAACTGCTGCTGTCCTTGGAGTGTAGGAATACTGGCTGCTGTTAGGGAGGGAATTCAAGGAATTTGATCCAGTGTTAGTGAAGGAATGGTGATCTTGTTCCAAGTCAGGGTGTTGTGTGGATTGGAATGGACCTTGCAGATGGTTGTGTTGTCTGGTGCCATTGTCTTTCCGGGTGACAGAGGTCTTTAGGTTGGAAGGAGCCCTCAAAGAATTGGAGATTGGTTGACAATGTAACCAGCCTTGTCATATCCATTTTAAAACCTATTGTAAAACCACATGTAATTTAAATAATTACATACTCACTGCTGCTAATATGGTCATTTTTCACCATTACAATGATCTCCAATAGATATTAGTGGTACAGCATGCAAAGTTTTCTTTTTGGGTAGGACAGAAGTCAGTGATTATAAATTTGAATGTATCTCCCTACAGATATAACACTTGACTGAATTTCATCGACACGCAGGAGGTGAGATATTGCAGCTGTTATCAATTTTAACAATGTTCCGTTGGAAACTGAGTTAAAATATCCAAACTGATTTCATTTGCACTCAACCACTATGCAAGGATCGAGGATTTATATTTCCGTTATTCTGGACTGTTTACAAACTATCAGAGGTGAAGAAAATAGTGCTAGTCAATCTTGATTTTGCCGACTAATTAATTCCGGTAAACTGTTAACAAAATTTGGAACATTTTATCATTTTGGATTTCATTGCCATCAAATTTCAATTTTACATGCAACTCCACAGATAATGAGAATCTATATGAGAATGCAACAAAATATTGAGACTTGGGCTTAATTGGTCAAATAACATTCACACTATATGCTGGGCAATGACTATCTCCAACAACAACGAACCTTATCGTCTCCCTTTCACATTCGACAGTTGTACCAGTGCTGGGTCTTATACTGTCAAAATGCTGGTGGCCACCATTGACTAGCAATGTAACTGGACCTGCCATATAAATTGAATCAGCTCAGAAATTGGGAATTCTGCAGTAGGTATCTCACCTCTTTAATTCCCAAAGCTGGTTCATTATTATCAAGGCATAAGGCAGGAGTGCGACAGAATAATCCATCCCCGAAAACTTTATTAGGTGAACTCCAAATACAGGACAAAGGATTCCACTTTGACTGGTATCAAATCTACCACATAAGTATTTAATTGTTCCACAGTGGCAGCAGTATGTACCACCTGCAAGATGAACTGCAGCAAGGCTCTTTCAACATTACCTTCCCAAGCTGTAGCCCGTATCACCTAGGAGGATAAAAGAATCAGACACTTCGTCCTGCAAATTGGCTGGCACAGTGACTCAGTGGTTAGTACTGCTGTCTCACAGCACCAGGGATGTGGGTTCAGTTCCAACCTCAGGTGTCTGCCTGTGTGGACTTTACTGTTCTATACAAGTTTGCTCTGGTTTCCTCCAATGGTCCAAAGGTTTGGTGGATTGTCCATAGTGTGTAGGCTAGGTGGGTTAGCCATGGTAAATATGGGGTTACAGGGATAGGGTGGGGGTTTAGGTCAGGGTCGGGTGCTCTACATAGGGTCAATACAGACACAATGGGCTGAGTAGCCCCTTTCCACACTGTAGGGATTCTATGAAGTTCCCATCCAGGGCACATACCTACTGAGCTAAAACTATATTACTTTTCCTTCACTGCCACGACGTCAAAAACATGGAATCTCTTTCTAATAGCATTGTGAGTTTTTAAAGTTTTTGAGAAGATTTGTAGCTCAGGTTGTGGATGAGGTTGTAGACATGCTCACAGAGCCAATGGGTTTGGCTGCAAATGTTTCATCACCCTGCTAGGTAACATCATCAGAGCACCTCTGGTGAACTGTCGGTGTTCTGTCCCATTTGTTATTTATATGCCTGAGTTTGTTGGGATGTTTGGTCCCACTTCCGGTTCTGTCTCTTAATGGTTTGTACACAGGGTCTAATTCAATGTGTTTGTTAATGGAGTTCTGGTTGGAATACCAGGTTTCCAGGAATTCCCTAGTGGGTCTCTGTTTGACCTGTGAGATTTACGGGTGGGTTGTCTGATCAACATCAATAATCGCACAAGCCAAACTGACACACCAGGGAATTCCTGGAGGCCTGGTATTCTAACTGGAACTCCATCAACAAATACATTGAATTAGACCCTGTGTACAAACCACTGAGAAACAGAACCGGAAGTGGCACCAAACTCAGGCATACAAATAACCAGCAGGACAGAACACCAACTGTTCACCGGAGGTGCACTGAAGATGGTACCTAGCAAAGTGATGAAACGTTTGCAACAAAACCCATTGGCTTGGCGAGCAAGTCTACAACCGTATTGTGAGTGTCTCTACACCACATAGGATGGCTTGGTTCAAGAAGGCAGCACTTCCTACCTTCTTCAGGGCAACTAAAAATGGGCAGTAAAACATTGATCTTGCCGGTAATACCCATACCCCAATGAAACAAAATTACCACCAGCATGAAGCAAATACTATAGGCACCCAGTTTCTTCCCCAAATCAAGTAAGAAGAAAACATAAACAACTGTAGATCCACCACTGTTTTCACCTTTATGAGAACCTGTCAATGCTGTGGATGAAAGGAATCACCATTCTTTTCTCAATTGGTCACTGTAGAATTTCAGGATGGAGCTACAGGTTGAGGTTTCTCCATCATCATGGAACACATTCAATTGGATAGACAGTTTGGTATGCTTTATTGAGCCTTTGACATCCTGCAGGAAAGGTTTTGCTAAGGTTCTGTCTAATTTTACATCCAACACAGGGCTTGTGTCAATATTTGTCAAGGAAAAAAAATCAGAGTTAACGTTTCGGGTCCGATGACCCTTCCTCAAAACAGTTCTTAGGAAGAGTCCCCGGACCCAAAATGTTAACTCTAAATTTTTTCTTCACAAATGCTGCCAGACCTGCTGACCTTTTCCAGCAAATCTCATTTTTGTTCCTGATTTACAGCATCCGCCGTTCTTTCGGTTTTTATTGCGTCAATGTTTGTCGTTAATTTAGCAAAAGCTGCTGGAGAACTAATGTATGCAATAGTGAACAAAATAGAGGCATCACTCCTGATGCTAGGTTCAGGGACATTTATCAGAACAGAACAGAAGATGATCTCTTCAGCTCTCTGCCACAGCCACTGATTTGGGAGTGCTTTATGTTGACACTTGATGTATGAAGCAGCAATGGTATTCCATCCCACAGCTTTGCTAAGCTTCAGCATGATGATTAAAATAGGATCACAGCTGGTCCATGTAAGTCAATGCATATTTTATTATTCTAATTTGTGCAACAGTTAAGCCATTCTATTCAAAGGCAGAGAAGTTGACATTGGTTTTCTGATTTTTCCTTGATTTCCTTAAGGCTCTAATGCAGGATCAGATCAGCTGCTCCTCCAGTGTCTGACCATGGTATCCACTCAACATCTGTAAGGGCTAGGAGGCTGCCCAATAATGAGGGCATGACAGACAATTCCAATCCTTTCCTCTTCTCAGAGTCATAAGCTTTACATTTCAGCAAGGACTCATTAGCTAGCATTCCTGGAACTTGCCACATTCAGATTTCTTGATAATGAAGGCAAGAAATTCCTCTCAAGGTTTGGTGATACGTTTGCTTCCATGGAATACCAGTGTCCTTGGCAAGGCCACCATTTGTTGTCCACCCTTAATTGCCCTTGAACTGAGTTGCTTGCCCGAACATGTCAAAGGGCAGTTATGAGTCAATTATATTGTTGCAGACTGGAGTCACATGTTGACCAGACAAGGGAAAGACATAATCTTTCCTTCCCTAAAGTGCATTAATAAACTTGATGAGTTTTTTAATGATCATTTACAAAAGCTGTCGTGGTCACTATCACAGAGACTAGCTTTTAATTCCAGGTTTGTAAATTGAATTATCATTCCAGTAGCTGCATGCTGGGATTCTAAGCCATATCCCCAGAGCATTACCTGGGCTCCTGGAGTGACAGTGCCATCATCATATAATTGGATTCCAGCTCAATTGGGCACAACGCAATTTACAAGATGTTCGAGGGAAGGTGGCTGACAGGAAACAGAAAGGATGTAACAGGGGAGCTAAAGGCTACATTTCTATATACATTGCAAACATATGCATCACCGACTTTTCTTAACCCCCTCAGCCATACTAGTCTTCCTTTGTAACCAATTATTACTGGTTACTTATTGTTTACTTAGTACTGACTATAGTACTTTTGTGGTGAGAATTTATGCCTTTGGCTCAAATCTTCAGTTTGTTAAACAACATCCTTCAAAACTCTAATTCATCTAACATTGAGAATAATGTTATACAATTAGTGAGGAAAATAATCTTTGTTTCATTCCATCTGCATGAGAGACAAAGCCAAAAAGTGTAACAACATCCCATATTTGTTGTTGGCAATACTCAGGGATCCAGCTTTATTAACCATAATGCCCAGGATGTGTCTGAGGGAAGACTCCTGAAATAATTCCATGTAGACCGGTATCCTGTCACTGAGTCACCCTTTATTTACATGTGCACAGTACAAGACACTGACCCAGCTAGCTCAGAGCTGGCTCCTAGAGTGAACAGAACCCCTGACGTTCCTGTTTATATCTGTCAGCCAAGGGTCCCTGATTGGACCAGGTTAACAGCCCCAATCAGGGAACTCATATTCTATAAGATTCACGTGGCTGACCTCATTCCAATAACTACACCTCTTGTCCTTATTGTAAAAAGTGACTGAGATTTTCCATCTGTTTTAGGCTGACCTAGAGACAAATCAAGGACTTTTGGAATAATGTTCACTTTGAAACTCTGAGTGCAAAGCTATGAGATGTCATTGTAGCGACAGACCCACAGTTAATAACAGAGTCACTGTCAGAAGTGACCACTCTCCACATTCACTGAACCTCTTGTGTATTTGATCAATATTTCCGTCCACAAAGTTTAAGTTGCATTGTAATAATATACCAAACACTATGATAATAATTGTTAAATTTAAAAAAAGGTTGTTTGGTAAGGAATAACAGAATTCAAAGAGGGCTCCTTGTACAAGTATTACATCTGATCAACACTGCTCTAACTACTATAACACATGCTAACTCACATCATTCCTGTGATGATGTATACCAGACTATTTACATGTCCAGCTGTATGTTAAACGATATTCGCTCTCCCTCTCTCTTCAGATATCAAGCCCTAAAAAGGTGCTGACAACCATCGACTTGCCTTAGATAGTACTATGAGTAAGCTTGGAAATGCCAGACCGGAAATTTCTTCCATTCTTACAGCTTGCCGTCCGGTGTACTGAAAGGATTTACTGTCTAATACTCAGTCTCTTTGGTCATATTATGAACACCCAAAAGTGGGATTGAATCCAAAGCTTCTGGCCCAGAGGTACAGACATTACCTACTGTTCCACAAGAGAACTATGAAATTCACTCCAAAGCAATATGACAATAGTTTCTATCTTTATACTTCGCAGGCAAGCTGCTTTACGGTGTAGGTAGTGACTAGTAAATTGTGAGTCTGGAATGCTGCCCCCTCCCTGTATGCACTTTCTGAACTCGAAGGGCATTCAACCCTCCTCTTTAAGGGCTGTAACAAACTTTTGAAAGTTTCTGATGCGTGTAACTTGATAAATGGTTTGCAAGCCTGCCTTGCTTACCATGTTTTCCATATGCAAATTGGGGTCCAGAATTCACTTTGCTGTTTTCAACAAAGCCAGCTTCCCATTGCCAACAGTTAATGCACCCTAGGCATCTACAGCCCTGATTTTTCTAGTCTGGAAAAATTGTGGCTGATGATCTAGCTTGATGTGTGCTCGCAAAAGTACTTTGAAAATGTTAAGGGATACTGAACAAAGTACTAAAGTCCTACAGTTTACATTATTCATTGGTATCTTGTGCATTGGCAATGTTTATCATTTTCTACATGAGTAACTGGGGCACCTGCTTCATCAAGGGTAGCTGCATGGATGAATGTGTGATTCTATCAAACTGATGGCAAATGTCCATAGCCAGCTGTTGCAATCATGGCCAAAATGACTAGCCTGATAAATTAAGATTTATCAAGAATACCATTCAATTGCCTGTGTTTAAACAAAACGATGTTTTGGCTTTGCACAAGACATACCTTGAGAGCCAATTGTATTCTGGCCTTAGTAAACAACTAAGTACCCATTCATAATATGTTAGATTAAAGCTGGCGTGTGGTACTCCATCCCCTGGGTAGCATGATCACTCCAGTGGTAGTGGAACTGATCCTCTTGCAAGATGTTTAATGGAAAACAGCAGTGCTTTAAGCTAAAAGCATCAACTGCCATGTTCCTAATGAGGGAGGAAGACATTTAGCCTCTGATACACAATACCTATAATCAATGCTGGCTTCAGGTCAGCATGCAGCTCAGCACTCTGCTCCTTTGTTTGCTCACCATGTCTGGAAATAATATGCCCTAAGAAATCTCAGGTGGTATTTTTCAGACAATGCTGTTCCAATGTTCGACTGAGGGCCTTCATATTTCAGAATACCATGAGTGAATTACAAACCCTCCTCTTGAGATATGTGAATATGGAACCTTTTAAATATTCAGGATTCAGTGAAGAAAAGAGGGGTTGGGTGGATGGATATCTTTGTGGTTTCGGGTTCACTTACAGCATTGTCTCCTGTTATAGGGGAAGTCCTCTTCAACACTGACAGAGATATGAGCTCTTACTGGTCTACGGTAAGTTACCATTTGCATGGAACATTGATCATAATCGTGTTACATTTCCCAGAAGTAAAGGCAAACATGAAGAATTGCACAATTTTCAATGTAGTTCACAATGAGGATGCAGAGCAGCATTATTTAAATTCCTTTGCCATGTTAACCATTTGACAAAGCAATAAGGTAAAATACAGGCACTTGTTTTCAATCAAGTTAAAACAAAGCCAGAAAGAGGAGAGAAAATTAGGCAAAGAGAAACCTTTTTGTGACCATTGAGAAAATACTCCACTGCACTCTGCTTCATTTAAGACACACTTTAACTCCTATCTCTTTGATCAAGGCTCAAAAGCGGCCCCCAGTTTTGTTAATTTTTGAAATAAAATCAGAACATGCTGGAGAAATTCACCAGGTCTGGCAGTGTCTGTGGAGAGAAAGAATGTTAACTTTTTGAGTCCAATAGGATTCTTCTTCAGAACTCGTTCATTATTTAATGGGTTGGAGTTCCAATTCTGGTGGAACATTCCATGGGTCCCAGGCAGGACTTTGCCAGACAGCACTGATTTATATCTGTAATCTTTATTGGCTGTAGCAGTCCAGTTTTAAAACTTACATCTTGGAATTAAAACTTTTAAAATGTCCATAGCTCTTTGGTGTTCCTGTCTGTCATTATGACAGCATTTTATTTCATGATATGCAGACACTACACAGGCGGTCTGGCATTGCAACCCAGGAGACCTTAGCACTTCATTTGTATTTCTGATTAAAGTTAACCTAAATGTTTGGCCAATTTGCATTCCACGAATCTGTTGCCTGCTTGCTGGCATATATTCCATTCTTGAACTTTCAGAACCAGCACGTTGACAGCTGACTGAATGGTTAGTATTCTAGGGTGAAGCACTGTAGCTTCATGCACAAACTCAAGAAGCTAGACTGTTTAGTTGACAGCAGAGAATGTGAGGATTGAAACTCAAACAGTCTGGAAATACCCAGCAGGTGAAGCATCTGTAGAGAGGGAAATGATTCAAGTTGTTGGCCTTTCTGTTGTTTTTGGTTTTTTATTTCAGATTTTTAGCATTTGTGGTATTTTGATCTGTATTAAGGTTGAAGAGAAAATTTATGAAATTGTTTTAAAACATGAACTACTTAGTTCCTTTTCATTCAGCATTACTTCCAGTGGATGAAGGTTCAATAATAAAGGAACTTAAGGTAAGAGAAGATGACAAGAAGAAAGACAATGGTTAAGATTTGGATTTTCAGTGGAAGATAGATTTTGGACATCAGTGTAATAGGTTTTTACAACAATCAATAATATTAATTAATCTGAGATTAGTAGCTCTCATTTCCAGATTTTATCAAATTCAAATTCCACTAGCTGCTATGGTGAAATTGGAACCGATATCCCCAGGTAATTAGCCTGGGGCTCATGTTAAAGCTGCAAGAGGAGAGACAATCTGCTCACCTCATTTCAGCTGCCTCTTGGTCATTCACAATGATTTTAAAATAGTTTTGGTATGCAGCTATCACAAATCAATTAAATATATAATTAGCGAGATCAAAATGTAGGAGCCAATTGCCAAGGTTATCTTGGGTGAAAGAAAGAGGATTTTGATTACTTTCTAAACCTAGAAAAATAATAAGAACAGACACACACAAGCATAGGTAATAAGCTTAGAAGGAGAGTGGCTAATGAAGAAAAATAAAAATAAAGGCTACAAAGTTTAAAAGTCCTTAGAGTCCTTGAGTTGTTGAATTTTTTTCAACTGTTGGAATCACAACTGTTTACCGGTATCCTCAGCAGGGTGATGTTTGTAGATATCAGGGTGATCTTGGTGAATCATTGTTTCTCCAATTTGCAACTTCACTGGGTATCATTTTGAGTTGCTGAGTGAAACAGACAGGGAGAGAGAGCCTTTCAGTTCTTCCTGATACAAATTCATTTTTTTTCTCTGTGCTCTGCTGCGCAAAAACAGAGAGTGTAATCTAGATCATTGTATACTCCCGAGTCTGACTTCATTGCCTTTCCAGCTGGCTAATTGGTAGGTGACTATTTCATGTCTCAACATATGAAATTATCAGAGAAGAATTAATTAAGACGGGAGATGTGAATTTCTTAATGCTGACTCACTTGCCCGATTTCAATTTCTTTAGATAAAATGGTAAGTTCAGTGAACACAATTTTGCTTCTTCTACATGGGCTTCCTAAATTTGCCTCAATCTGTGGCCAGGTGGTCATGGCAGCAACTTTAGGTCAATATTTGTCTTTTTCTTATCGAGTCATACAGCATGGAGACAGACCCTTTGGTCCAACTTGCCAATGCTGACCAAGTATCCCAAACTAAACCAGTCCCACTTCCCGGAGTTTGTCCCATATTTTTCTAAACCATTCCTACTCATGTACTTATCCAAATGTCTTTTAAATGTTATAACTGTAACTGCAACTATCACTTTCTCTAGCCATTCATTACATATACAAACAACCTTCTGTGTGAAAAAGTTGCACCTTATGTCCCTTTTAAATCTTTCTCCTTTCACCTTAAAATTATGCTCTCTAGCTGTGAACTCCCCTACACTAGGGAAAAGACTTTTGTTACTCACCTTATCTATGCCCCTCATGATTTTATAAATCTCTATAAGGTCATCATTCAACATCCTGTGTTCCAGTGAAAAAGTCCCAGCCTGTCCAGCCTCTCCTTATAACTGAAATCCTCTGTTCCTGGTAACATCCTGGTAAATCATTTCTGAACTCTCTTCAATTTAATAATATTCTTTCTATAGCAGGGTGACCAGAACTGTAGACAGTACTCCAGAAGTGGCCTCACCAACTCCTGTACAACTGCAACATGATGTCCCAACTCCTTTACTCAAAGGTCTGAGCAATGAAGGCAACCATGCTAAACACCTTCTTAACCACCCTGTCTACCTGTCACTCAACTTTCAAAGAACTTTGTACCTGAACTATTAGGTTTCTCTTTATGACAACAATACCCAGGGACCTACCATTGACTGTAGAAGTCCTGCCCTTGTTAGTTTCTCTAAAATGCCAAACCTCACATTTATCCAAATTAAACTCCATCTGCCACTCTTCAGCCCATTGGCCAAATTGATTAAGATCACCTTGTAATCTTAGATAACCTTCTTCACTGTCGACCATACCACCAATTATTAGCCGTGCCTCTGAAACTCTCATTCAAATCATTTATATAAATGACCAACAAAAGTGGACCCAGCACCGATCCCTGTAGAACACCGCTGGTCACAGGCCTCCAGTCCAACAAAACAACCCTCAAGCACCACCCTTTGTCATCTACCATTAAGCTAATTTTGTATCCAACTGACAAGCTCTCCCTGAGTCCCATGTGATCTAACTTCACTAATCAGTCTACCATGCAGTATCTTGTCAACAGTTTTATTAAAGCTCATGTAGACAACATCCACTGCTCTGCCCTCATCAATATTTTTAATTACATCCTCAAAAAACTCAATCAAATTTGTGAGATACAATTTCCCAAACACATAGCCATGCTGACTATCTCTAATCAGTCCATGCCACTCCATATATGTGTAAATATTATCTCTCAGAATCCCTTCCAACAACTTACCCACCACTGATATCAGACGTACTGGTCTACAGTTCCTAGGCTTCTTCTTACAGCGTTTCTTACATAAAGGCACAAACTTAGCCATCCTCCAGTACTTCAGCACCTCACCCGTAGCTGTAGATGGTACAGATTTCTATTCTAAGGGCCCCACAATTTCTTCCCTATCTTCACACAAAATCCTGAGATATACTTGATCAGGTCCTGAACATTTATCCACCTTTATGTTTTTTTAAGACCTCCAGCACCTCCTCTTCTGTATTGTGAACTGTTTTCAAGACATCAATATTTACTTCCACGAGTTCCGTAGACTTCATGCCTTTCTCCACAGCAAATACTGACACAAAATATATGTTTAGTCTCTCTCCCATATCATGTAGTTCTACACATAGACACAGAATAGGGTCCTATTCTCTCCCGAATTGATCTTTTGCTCTGAATGTACTTGTAGAATCTCTTTCAATTATCCTTAAACTTATCTGCCAGGGCTATCTCATAACCCCTTTTTTCTCTCCTGATTTCTGTCTTAATGTCCCTACACCCCCATACTCTTTAAGAGATTCACTTGATCCCAGTTGTCTGTACCTAACATAGGCCTCCTTCTTATTCTTGACCACAGAGTGCAATCCCATCAAGGTGATCGTCCCTTCTTATTTCTGAGTTCCACCCATATAGCTTCATTGGATGATCCCTCATGAGTATCCTCTCTAAGTACAGCAGTGATGTTTTCCCTAATCAAAAATGCCACTCCCCCTGATCGCTTGCTTTCCTTTCTACCCTTCCTGTAGCCTGAAAACTCTGGCACATTGAGTTGTCGGTCCTTTCCCTCCCTCAGCCACATTTTTGTAATAGTTATGGCATCCCAGTCCCATTCCCATACAATCCCTGAGTTCATCTGCCTTATCTGTCAGACTTCTTGAATGGAAATGCATACAGTTTAATTCTTCAATTACCTCATTCTCTGACTTACTCTTGCCTGCATTTTCTAATCGACTTGCTCTTTTTTAATTCAGAACCATCCTCGTCTGTCTTTCTATTCTCATTACTACTTAGGGACCCCAACTTTCTCTTCCTATTAGTTTAAAAGCTCCTGAATAGCACTAGTAAATCTCCCCACCAGGATATTGGTCCCCTTCCAGTTCAGGAGAAACTTGTCCTTTTTGAACAGGTCTCTTCTGCCCCAGAAGAGATCCCAATGATCCAAAAATCTGAATCCGTGCCAACTGCACCATCTCCTCAGCCACTGATTTATCTGCCCTCTCTTCTTATTCCTACTCTCACTAGCACATGGCACCTGGTCTAATCCAGAAATTACAACATTTTGAGGTTCTTTTTTTTAACCTCCTACCTGACTTCTTATATTCACTGTGCAAAGTCTCAACACTTTCTCTAGTTATTTCACTCTTGCCAATATGTGTAACAATTTCTGGCTTCTCACTCTCCCTTTTACTGATATGCTGCAATCATTTTGTGACATCCTTGACCCTGGTACCAGGGAGGCAACATATCATTCTGAATTCTCTCTCACAACTACAGAATCTCCTATCTGTGCCACTGACTGGACAGTCCGCTCTAACATTTACTCTTTTGAACATTGACAAACCCCACTTAACATAAGATTCATTTTTGGTGCTCAATATCTGGCTAGCACTTCTATTTTCCTTTGAGAGACTACCCCCTTCAACAGTACACAAAATGGTGTATCTGTTTGAGAGAGGGATAGCCACAGAAGACACCTGAATCACCTTCCTACGTCTCTGGAAAGCCATCCAATTGATCTGACTGCACCTGCCATATAATGCTACCAACCGCCACACTCTGTACCTCCTGAATGTTCCTCAGTGACTCCAATTGCCTCCCCAGCCGATCCAAATGATCTGATATACGATGCATCCAAACACACCTCCTGCAGACATGGTATCCAGGGACAGACGACCTTTTCCTGATCTCACACATCCAACAGGAGGAGCTTACCACTCCATTGACTGCCATAGTTGTCTCTCAAAAATTTGTTAATGCAAACTTACCTAAAAAGCCCATACTTCTCTCAAATCCAGCTTAGAGGAAAAATCACTCGACCCGAAACGTTAACTCTGATTTCTCTTCACAGATGCTGCCAGACCTGCTGAGCTTTTCCAGCAATTTCTTTTTATCTGATTGATAGCATCCTCAGTTCTTTTGGTTTTAAAATCATTTTAGTTCATCAATTATGACAGAGACAAAATGAGATGATTTTAACACCTAATAGTCTATATCTGGGGAGGTGATGGCCTGGTGGTATTATTGCTGGACTGTTAATCCAGGGACCCAATTAATGTTCTGGAAATCTGGATGCGAATACTGCCAGGGCAGATGGTGGAATTTGAATTCAATAAAATTCTGGAATTGAGAGTCTACTGATGATGGATCCATTGCTGATTGTCAGGAAAAATCCATCTGGTTCACTAATGTGTTTTAGTGAAGGAAATTGTTATCCTTACCTGGTCTGGCTTACATGTCACTGCAGACCAACAGCAATGTGGCAGACTCTAAACTATGCTCTGGGCAATTCGGGATGGGCAATAAATGCTGATCTAGCACCCTGTGAATGAATAAAAAAAAAGTTACCATATCAAAACACTCTAGTTTTCCAGTTCAGTGACTTACCATTACAACACCACCATCTTCTTGCAATACCTAATATGATGCTGCGTGTTGATTCAGCAGTAACGCTTAGAAGGGAATTGGATAATATTGTAAGAGTCTGGAGAAAAGCTGAGGAATGGGACTGACTGAGCCAGTCAATGGGTCAAAAATCTCCCTTCCGTATGATTCTGTGTCGCCCAATTCCTACATTCGGTATTGAATCATGGAGTCACCTCGATACAGCAAAATCCAGAATCACTTTGGCTGGAAACAAACCAGTCCCAGTTATAATCAAAAGCCAATGATTAATAAAATTGTACTTATTATGAGAAAATGTGATGTTTAATCTCCTTATAACATTTAGCATCAATCATTTTTTCACTCATTTGTAAATCAATAGTAAAGCCTGGAAAAGCATGTGAAGGACATAATTCCTCCTTTCAATTATTTAAACATACTTCCTGATAATTCAAAGCGAGCAGAAGTTCAGGCTGCTGCTCGTCAGTGTATGTGGGCGTGTGAAGAATGTCTGTAATGCTTTACTTATGTAGTCAGTCTTCATAGCCATCCTGTGAGTTATATTTATTGATTTTACAGCAATAACATAAAGAGTCAAGTGAACATTTTGTTGAATTTTAACTAGTGGTTATGTCATTTTAAGTGACAGCCAAATGTTTACTGTTTACTTGTATTACTCACACACCAGCTGGTCCATTATATTGTGCATTCTGAAAGGCTTTGCTATGAAACTAAACTGGACTAACTCTATAAACGTCTACAATGCAAGTCAGATATTGGGCGTTCAATGGAAAAACTCAGCAGATCTGGCAGCATCTGTGAAGAAAATAACAGAGTTAATGTTTCGTAATGAAACGTTAACTCTGATTTTTTTCTTCACAGATGCTGCCAGGCCTGCTGAGCCTTTCCAGCAACTTCTGTTTTTGTTCCTGATTTACAGCATCCGCAATTCTTTTGGTTTTTGTTGGGCATTCAATGATGAGTAGCTCACCTCATGACTCTGTAAAGCTTGTCTGACATCATAAGCCATAAGTCGGGAGTGCAGTAAAATATTCTCCATTTGCCTGAATGTGTGCAGCTCCAACATCACTCAAGAAGCTCAACACCATTCAGCACAAAGCAGTCTACATGATTAGCACTCTATCTACTATCTTAAACATGTACTCCCTCTGCCACTAATGGACAGTGTTAACAGTATGAACCATCTACAAAGATGTGCAATGGCAATTCACCAAGGATCCTTTGACAGCACCTTATAAACCCATGGCTTTTACCAGTTAGAATAACAAAGACACAGCAACATGGGAGCATGATCACCTGCAAGATCCCCTTTAAGCCTCACAATGTCCTGGCTTGAAAATTCAATGTCCCTGGGTCAAGATCCTGGAATGCCTTTCTTAAAAGTGCTAAGGGGATACCTATCTACATGGACTGCAGCAGTTTACAAAGGTGGCTTACCACTAGGTTCTCAAGGACAATTAGAGTTGGGCTATCCTGACCAATGATGCCTATATCCTGTGAAGTAATAAAAATAAATGATATTGTTGCAGAGAATGTATCACGATGAAAAAAAAATCAATTATACAATTATAAGCCCTTCGATATTGTCTTGTTTCCTTTATAGACCCATTTTATGATTGGCTGGACATCACAGGCTTCCTATGGATGATTGGCTATGATTGTAATAAAATTGAAGTGATTTTGTTTTGTTTTAGTTTGGCAAAGATTCTTTTATTTCAGTAATGGTACAAAAGAGATTAACTGTCACCTGTATTAATAGATATCATATCTGACTCAGAACTATGTCATCATCTTGTTTCTTTTAAAGTCTTTGAGTTGATCTGGCACTCCTACATGTGCAATATTCATTATCTCCACAATCAAGTATCAGTGGAGAAGATGCTTGCATCCATTAGTCTGTTTGTCTGCAAATTCTATGTCTCAAAAACTAATGGATGAATTTCAATTAAACTTGTTATATAGAGAAGCTATGGCTTACAGAAGAATTGATTATAGAACATAGAACATGGAAAAATACAGCACAGGACTAGGTCTTTCGGCATGCTCTACACAAATCTCACTATCCTCCGTATCCTTCTCCAGGGTGAATACCACTGCAAAGTACTCATTTAGAATTTTGCCCACATCCTCTGCCTCCAAGCACAAATTCCCTCCTAACTCTTAATTGGTCCTACCTTCTCCCAAATTATTCTCTTATTTAGTTTTTGGAGAAGATGGGATTTTTTTTTAAAAGGATTGATTAACATTGAGAAATAGGGTGAATTAACATTTTTAAAAGAATATTGGTGTTGGTTCATGCAGAATGTTGTTTGGTTTGGAATGTTGTGGATTGCCTCAACTCCTGGGGTGAAACTTGCCATAGCTCTCAAAATATGAGCAGAGTTTTCAGAGCATGTTATGAGATGTGGATTACCCTGAAGCTTCCTCAGTCAGATGGAAGATGATAACAAAAAGGCTTTTCTTTTCAACCATGTCATTAGAGAGCATCAAGCAGGTAGGGAAAGGCCTTAAGAGAGAGATGCATAATTGCCATAACATTGAGTTTATACAACATGGTGGAGTTAAACGCCCTATTGAGTGCCCTCTTCACATGTTCAGAATGTTTCTGACAAATATTCACAAGGTATTAACTAGACAAGTACACCTGTTGATGATAGGGATATAAGCAATCAATTATCCACACAGTCATTAGTATGAGGTGGGGTTAAAATTGTTTCAGAGATAGCAGGAACTGCAGATGCTGGAGAATCTGAGATAACAAGGTATAGAGCTGGATGAACAGAGCAGGCCAAGCAGCATCAGAGGAGCAGGAAGGCTGACATTTCGGGCCTAGACCCTTCTTCAGAAAGACCTTCTTCTACATCTTGTTATCATTAGTATGAGATATTGTTTTGTATGAAGGTAACAAACCATTTTATGATCTTTCTTATGTGAGAATATATTTTTGTTCTTCATTTACTTGTTCATTTTCTTAGCATTTTTTCCAATAACGTTTAAAACAAAAATCAATACTATATCATTCTGATGTTTCTCGAAAACTGTGCAGATTCATTGAAGATGCAGGACCAGCAGCTGAAACAATCTATAGAAGGTTTTACCAATACTGTTCATTATACTGGTGCATTATCAAATGTAGCAAAGTATTTGGGCAAAGGTCAATGCTGAAAGATGGAGAGCAGGGGCTTCTTTGTGGAACTACCTTAATACACACTGAGGCCCAAAAACACATCTCTGAAAGACTTTATGACAGGTCACTATTGTATAAAATAATGGCTCTGAAGCATTTATATGGAAGACTCATGATGCCATAAAGATTTGGGAGGAAAAGATAGGGTTGTGAATGGTAAAGAGCAACATCCACATGTCTCCTAATAGGCTTCGTAGCGATGTCTATTTTACCGAAGTAAATTAAGTATTTCATTCCTGTCATGCAATAAACAACATATTGGTTAAGACAAAAGCATTTTCTTGTGAAAACTCACATGTGGTTTTCCTCTCAAAACAAGAAATGCGTTAGATCACAACAGGTCAGACAGCATCCATGGAGAGAGACCAAGCTGATATTTCGAGTCTAGATGACTCTTCATCAGAGCTGGTGAAGTGTGGAGGGGAGATGCACTTATGCAGTAGCGGGGGAGGGGTTTGGACTGCTGAGGAAAGGATGTTGATAGTTCCGATTAAGTGACCGGAATGTGAGAATGGCAGAATAATGGTGTGTCCATCTGCCAGACTGGAAAGAGTAGATAGTCTCACTGGGGTGGGGGAGAAAGGAAAAAGGGTGACAAGGAATGTAACAAGCAAAGCTAAAGAAAAGGAAGAAATAGGTTCACAATTTGAAGGTCTTGAACTCAATTTTGAGCCCAGAAGTCTGCAAAGTGCCTAGTTTGGAGATGAGACGTTGTTCCTCCAGTTTGCGCCGTGATTCACTGGAACACTGCAGCATGCCGAGGACAGACATGAGGGCATGCGAGCGGGGCACTGTGTTAAAATGACTGACTGCAGGAAGGTTGGGGTTATGCTTGCGCACGGACTGGAGGTGTTCCACAAAGTGGTCACCCAGCCTACATTTGATTTCTCCAATCCAGAATAGGCCACTTTGGGTGCAGCAAATACAATACACAAGATTGGAGGAGGTACGGGTGAAATGCTGTTTACTCTACCTCTCTAAACCGAGTATGCCCATACACCTAGTCAAGGAAAGAAGATGGTGTCAGAAAACAACCCAACCACAAGTTGGCATTTCAGCATGTAAAATAATTACCAGTTCTGAGATCAGGGGTGTCCAAATAATTATCCACGCACAGTACACAATCACAGGCTGTTGAAATCTGCAGACCAACTCAGTTTTGTTACTGCTTGCCAGTGAGTGTCATGCACATGCACCACATCCTGAAATGAAAGGGTAAACTTGTGCCAATTTCTAATAGCTGGCAGATTGCATAGGTGGCACAAAATGGCCTCTCCATCTCCCTGTAGCAGTGAGGAAGCATTTAGCATCCGTAACAAAGGATTTGCATGTACATAACATCTCTTACAGCCTCAGGGTCTCACAAGGCACTTTGTCACCAGTAAAGTGCTTTCTGAAGTTGAGCTCCTGACATCCTGATCAAAGTTGAGCAATAATGTACGGAATCTTGAGCACGAGCACGTACACTACTGTACTCTGACAACAATCTGGACTTTCAAAGGACTGTGTCTCTTTGTTAATAAAGTTAATAAACAGAATTCAATTCACAGAATCACAAAATTCAGCCCAACACTTTAACAAGTTATAGAAACTGAGCATTTTTGAATATTGGATCAGTTCTGTCATTCCCCAAAGTAATTCCTTGTGTATGTAACAACTCTTCATTTAGAACATAACTGCACAGTCTGACTCCATAATTTTAAAATGAAAAGCAGGAGAAACACATTGTACAGTACAAAGCTGAACTAATGTTGTGCACCTAAAATATAAAAAATGAAAGAACTGCGGATGCTGTAAATCAGGAACAAAAACAAAGTTGCTGGAAAAGCTCAGCAGGTCTGTTTTCTCCTTCGCAGATGCTGCCAGACCTGCTGAGCTTTTCCAGCAACTTTGTTTTCGCACCTAAAATATAGTCTGTTTATATTTACAGCCTGTCACCTCCTTAGCCAAAACTGTTTGCACACTTATTCCTCTGATTTTCCGTTTATTCATATAACCAAATTAGTTATGAGCAGGTGTAGTCCAATCAGGTCTAACCTGCTCTGCTATTTAACAAGATCATGCCTGATCTGATCACAGCCTCAACTCCACTTTGCAGCATATTCCCTGTCAGCTTTATTCTTTGTATGATTTTAAGGGAGAGATTTGGTAAAAAGGTTAAAATAGACATAATAAATAGATATTGTACAGAATCTTGCTATATTTTGGCAATTTTCTCAAGGTTCATGGGTGGTTTCTCTTCATGTTGACCTAGCAAAATTTCTAACTGTATCGTCCCAAACCCACCACCCAAAGTATCTACTTATGGAGCCCCTCAGTTCCCATACTAGCATGATTCCAGCACTTGTTGTAGCCAGAAGAATTCACCACACACCAGACATCCCAGAATGGACTGGCGTTACTGACATCTGATGCCATCTTTTAATTGTCGTGCACCTAGACAAATGCAGGCAGTTTGGAGTTCTCAAAAGGTGATTCATATTATAACTCAATATCCTTTGTGATGATTTGTTTACTCATTGTCAGGAGAGGACGTTAGTTCAGATACTAGATATCAAAATGTCACGCATGTTATTGAGTGAGTGTGAGTTGGCAGTTCAAAGTGAGAATTACATGTTCATCTCGTTATTAACCCTCTGGGCAGCCCATTCCTCAAACAAACTTCAACTTTTTTATCAACCTGACAGCTTGCACTTAGGTGGGATGGAACATTGCTGTAATTTAAGGACGTATGTTGATGTAGTGATTGGGACCAGGACCAAGTGGATCTCATTGACTATGTGATCCTTGATTGGTGCTGTTAACCTGGGCCAATCAGGGAGTCCTGGCTGACAGATATAAACAGGAAATTCAGTAGGTCCCCTCAGTCTAGGGACTGGCTTTGAGCCGGCTGGTTAAAGTCCATGTACTGTGCAGGTATAAATAAACGGTGACATGGTAACAGGGTACTGGCCTCTTTGTAGTTATTTCACTTGACCACCTCTGAGGATGATCAGCAAATAAAGTTTGCTTAGAAAATCACCCCCTAACCGTTATGTATTTTCTTTACTTTTTTCCATCTCCAGCAACAGAAGAGACATAATTGTTACTAACAGCAGCGTTCTGGCATCCAGAGTAAGGTACAGAAAGCACCTTGTTAATATCCAACCCAGAATGTCTGGTCTTATTTTGCTGCCCTGTGGGCGAATGTCTGGTCTCCACTCGAAATTGGGAGTTGATTGCTCAGGGATTCCAATGAATCATTCCAATTAAAATGTTCAACCAAGACACTAGATGAGTTGTGACATCCAATCAAAAGGTGGTGATCAATGTTGCTGTTTACTTTTGATATAGTTTGGCTTCTGATGTGCCGATGTTTTTGAAATAAATCACAAAGTCATTGCAAAGTCTACGTTAATCAGTAGCTGTTCAGGAACAGCAGAGAAATTTAATGCACAGTGCATTCGATATCACAGGCTACATTGGTATTCTCTGCTTGTTGCCAATGTAATTCTGTTCACAATAAGGAATTACCCCTAGCCCTTACAGCCAACATAAAAAGAGGCTTTTTCTCCCCCCTTTTTAGTTCGGACTGCATTTGAATCTGATCTGCGAGGGAAATGAATGTGTTAGCCTCCTGCACCATCTAGTGCCTTCGAGGATCTCAAATTTTGTCAGCTTGCCTCAGTTTCAGAAAACCATTGTATTGTTCAGAAAACTATTATACTGAGAGAGGATGTTTACAAGACTAAGGGGAAAGGGTAAGGTGAGATAGTGATAATCAGAGTGTTATAGGAAGGAGCAGAGTATGAAAACCTAACAGTACACTAGAAAATACAGTCAGAGTAAGGAAAATAGCCAAAAAAAAGATTAAAACACTTTGTTTGAATGTAAATAGCATTCCTAACAAGACAGATGAACCAATTGTGCAAATGGAAAGAAATGGGTAAGATCTGCCAGGGAGAACAGAGACATGGGTGCAAGGTGATCAAGGCTAGCACCAAGATAGTCAGAAGCATTTGACATGTTGGAAGGAGAAGGAATTAAACTGGATAGACCATCTGACATCAACTAAGGCACCAGAAACAACAATGGCAAACACTACCTGTTGGCCATAAAAAGTCCTCCTTGCTAACATCTGTGATCCAATGTCAATTAAACAACTTCTCAAGCAATAGAGATAGTAAGAACTGCTGATGCTGGAGTCTGAGATAACACAGTGTGGAGCTGGAGGAATACAGCAAGCCAGGCAGCATCAGAGGAGCAGGAAAGTTGACATTTTGGGTCGGGACCCTTCTTCAGAAAACTTCTTCCCAAGCAATTGTCCGACCTAGTCATGCACACAGAGTAATACATCACAGACAACAGCCCAGGCACCACTGTCACCATCTGTGGGTATGTCCTGGCCCACTGGTAAGACAGACCCAACAGAGTTGGTGCCACAGTGGTATACAGTTGGATGGCAGATGCCCTGAGAGTCCTCCACATTGACTTTTGGATCCCATGAAGTCTCTTGGCATCAGGTTTAGCGGTGTAAGGAAACCTCTTGCTGATTACCATACTGATCTCCCTAAGTTAATGCATCAGTATTCCTTCATGCTGAACAACACATTCAATGTCGACTGGCAAGAATGGCTCAGCAGCAACACTACCTACTGAGTTGGTTGAATCCTAAAGGTCATAGGTACTAGGCTGGGCTTGTGGGGTGGTGAGGGAGCCAACAAGAGGGAAAAACATGCTTGACATCATCCTTACCATTCTGCCTGCCATAGATGCAATAGTCCATGACAGTATCACTAAGGATGATCACTGCACTATCACTGTGCTAAATGGGACAGACTTTGCACAGCTCTAGCAACTCAAGACTGGGCATCCATGAGGCATTGTGGACCATCAACAGGAGCAGAATTTTACTCCAGCACAATCTGTAACCTCATGGCCCGGCATATCCCCCCACTCAACCATTACCATCAAGCCAGGGGATCAATCCTGGTTCAATGGAGAGTTCAAGAGGGCATACCAGGAGCAGCACCAGGCACACCAAAAACTGAGGTGTCCGTCCAATAAAGCTATCAAACAGGACTACTTGCATGTCAATTAGCATAAGCAGCAAGTGATAGATGCAGCCAAGCTCTGCAGTCCTGCCACATCCAGCGTGAATGGTGGTGGATAATTAAACAATTCACTGGGGGAGGACACTCCAGAGCTTGTTGCTCCCCTAGCCAGATTGTTCTAGTTACTAAACCAGCACCAACAAGAACATGTAAAATTGCTCAGGTATACCCTAAACACAAAAAGCAGGACAAATCCGACCCCACCAATTATTACCCTCTCAGTCTACTTTCCATCTTCAGCTAAGGTGTCATCAACAGTGCTATCAACCAGCACCTACTCAGCAATAACTTGCTCACTGATGGTGAGTTTGGGTTCCACCAGGACCATTCAGCTCCTGACCTCATTACAGCCTAGGTTCAAACATGGACAAAATAATTGAATGCCAGAGGTAAGGTGAGAGTGACAGCCCTTAAGGTCAAGGCTGCTTTGACTGAGTGTGGCATCAAGGAGCTCTCGCAAAACTAGAATTGACGGATATCGAGGGCACTCTTCATTGGTTGGCGTCATACTTCACACATAGGAAGATGGTAATGTCTGTTGGAGTTTAGCCATCTCAGCTGCAGGAGTTCCTCAGGGCAGTGTCCTAGTCCTAACCATCTTCAGCTGCTTCGTCATTGGCCTTCCCTCCATCAGAAGTGGGAATATTCACCGATGACGGCATAATGTTCAGCAGCATTTGCGATGCCACAGATATTGAAGCAGTCCATGTTCAAATGCAACAAGATCTGGACAATATCCAGGTTTAAGTTGACAAGTGGCAAGTAACATTCGCACCACACAAATGCCAGGCTATGACCATCTCCAGTAAGAGACAATCTAATCACCATTGACATTTAATAGTGTTACTATCACTGCAATCAACATCTTTGGGGTTACCATTGACCAGAAACTCAGCTCACCTCTTGACACCCCAAAGACTGTTCACCATCTACAAGGCACAAGTCAGGAGTAATAGAATACTCCCCACTTGGCCCAGTGGGAGCTCATCAACAACAGCCAAGAAACTTGACATCATCCAGGACAAAGTAGCACTCTTAATTGGCACCACATCCACAAAGATCCATTCCCTCTGCTACTGACACTCAGTAGCAGCAATGTGTGCTATCTACAAGATGCACTGCAGAAATTCACCAAACATCCTTAGACTACACCTTCCAAACCCACATCCACTTCCACCTGGAAGGACAAAGCCAGCAGATACATAGGAATATTACAACCAACAATTGCCTCTCCAAGTCACTCATAATCCTGTTTTGAAAATATATACCAATCCTTCACTGTCGCTGGGTCAAAACCTTGGAATTCCCTCCCTAAGAGCATCATGGGACAACCTACAGAATATGGACTGCAGTGGTTCCAAAAGGCAAATTACCACCACCTTCTCAAGGGCAACTAGGGACAGGCAATAAATTCTGGCCAAGCCAGCAATGCCCACATCCCATGAATTATTTTAAAAAATCTGATCAGAACTGATTTTCCATTCTTGCAGGTTAACAACATGTTTGACTCGATACATTTACCTCGATAGGAGTTGGGGGGGTGGTGTGTGCGATAAAGATAACAATGCAAAAGGAAGTGTATGTGTTCACATTCCTGATCTGTTAAACAGTCTACACAGTATACAACATATCAGCTGGGACTCAGAAAAATCCATGGCAAAATATTTAATGATGTCAATTGATGTGTAGAACATGTTCAAAAGTTGTCTTTTTTCTCTACGGCCAGCTTCTGAACACTGAAGGGATAAAAAATGATGATGACTGTGAATGCTTGAGTGCTACAATATTCCATTTATGGGAATAATGCCAGTAGAGAACTAATGAGATGTCAAATTATAGCTATGTGATTGCTTTTCTATGCATTGATATGAGCTGATATCTGAAAGGTTGCTTATCAGCGCAAATAAAATCAAAGTGATGCCTGATTCTGATCTTTTTTTCAGAGCTACTGAAAATGAATAATGCCAAAAGATTTGATTTGATTTGATTTATTGTTGTCACATGCACCTAGGTACAGTGAAAAGTGGTGTTTTGCATGCGGTACAGGCAGATCATACAATACAAAGTGCATTAGGGTAATAGCGAAGAACACAATGTTATGGCTGCAGAGAGAAGGTGCACAAAGAATGAGATCAGCATTTAAATGTAAAATTTGAGAGGTCCATTCAGAAGTCCAATAACAGCAGGGAAGATGCTGTTTTTGAATCTGTTGGAACGTGTGTTTATGCTTTTGTATCTTCTGCCTGACGGTAGAAGTTGGAAGAGATTATAAGCTGGGTGGGAGGGATCTTTGATTGTGTTGGCTGCTTTCCAAAGGCAGCAAGAAGTACCAGATGGAATCAATGAATGGAAGATTGGCTTGTGTGATGGACTGGGCTATGTTCACACAAAGATATTGAAGGATGTGAACAATTTCTGTTTAAGAAGTTTAAAAAAAAACTAAGATTTAACTGCATGGAAAGAAAATGGTCTCTTCCTGTTTCTATTAGGAACATAAATGCTCCTTACCAAGACTTTTCCCTTGGATGAAATGGTGATGAAATTCTAAGATTAATCAATAATCGCCAAAGCAGTTTAATCTGGAATACTTGGATTGATTATTTGTATGTAATGACATTGCCATTTGAAATTTGTTCCAAATTGTTTTGGCCAGAAGCTATTTATGTCTGTGCATATGCACAAAGCTCACTCCTGCCTAACACACAATGAGTGGCATAATTGCCCCAAATTATCACTCATGTGGCATTTTCCTGTCAGTACTGAATCACTCAGTACCAGTCATCCTACAGTTCTTGAGAGTTGCAACTTGTACAAAGGCTGTGTGTGGTCAATTTGGTAACTCTTCTAAGTAATCTTTGCAGTTATACATTGTTGTTCAGTTGTGCAGGTAGAGGTTGCAGTGCAGTGACCTGTATCCTATTATGCAAAACTAAACAACGTCTCCAGCAGTAGGAAGATGCTCAGCAGAGTGTTGTTAAGAGCTGGAATGATGCTGATATGAGGATTGTGCAAGTGGGCACATGGACCAGCACTGATCAAATCATCTGACTTCCAAGTCAGTTTCAATCGGTTTGTGCTAAATTTCAGCAATCCATTTGTGTTGCAAAATAATTCAATATCTTGTATTTTGTTTTATTACAATAAAACATTACAAATTCTGACTAATTCAGTGATGCTCATTTTATTTCACAGCTCAAAATGAATTGGAAACAGGTTTAAATGACAGCCTGTCCCATCAGAGAAGTGGCATTTAGGAGGTCCCTGTATCTGAAGATCATTTGGAGAAATGCTATGTTCATTCCGAGACACATTGGAACAATTTATAGATATCTGGAAATAAATTACATGCACCTCTAAATGTCATTTCTTCTTGCCAGCTTAGACAAGGTGCCACTTGCAGATGTCTCTGATTCATTTAGAGAGATTTTGATATGAGTTACAGATGGTGCTTAATTTAGACATCTGAAAGCTACAATCTGCCCAACCTTCAGTCGCAAGTATAATTGTTCTAATATAGGACATCATTGTCAAACAGCTAGGGCTCAACTTAGAGACAGGCACCTTACTTGTGTCTGATTACTTTTAAGCTGTCCTAAGTATTTTTGACATACATGAAAATAAAATATAGTTGTCATGCATCCCACTTGTATACACAAAAGAAAAATATTCTGGATGCTGGAAATCCCAAATAAAAATGAAAGCAC
This sequence comes from Rhincodon typus, assembly GCF_021869965.1. Classification (NCBI taxonomy): domain Eukaryota; kingdom Metazoa; phylum Chordata; class Chondrichthyes; order Orectolobiformes; family Rhincodontidae; genus Rhincodon; species Rhincodon typus. Next base: position 36,036,942 of record NC_063358.1, on the reverse strand, counting down.
TGGAAATACTCAACCGGGCCAGCAGCATCTGTATAGAGAAAAAGAGAGCTAATCAGCAGAATGTTCCCAGCCCTTGAGTGATATGACTATTGCCAAGATTTGATTTGATTTATTGTTGTCACATGTACATAATTAGAGTGAAAAGTTTTGTTTTGTTTTCAGTACAGGCAGATCATAACATACAAGGATGTACAGATCATATGCAACTGAACAGAGCGAGGCATTCAAAGTTATGGCTGCACTTGAGGTGTACCAAAGCAAGATCAACATTAGATTTGAAATTTGAGAAGTCTATTCAGCAGTCCAATAACAGTAGGGAAAAAGCTGTTCTTGAACCTTTTGGTAGGTGTATTAAAGCTTTTGTATTTTCCGCCTGATGGAAGAGGTTGGAAGAGACTATAACTGGGGTGGGAAGGGTTTTTGAAGATTTTGCCTGCCTTTCCGCAGCAAACAGAAATGTAGGTGGAGTCAATGGATGGGAGGTTGGCTTGTGTGATGGTCTGAGTTGAGTTCACAACTCTCTGTAGTATCTTACGGTCTTGGGCAGAGCAGTTGCCATACCAAGCCCTGATGCACCCAGATGGAATGCTTTCTATGGTGCCTCTGTAAAAGTTGGTGAGGGTCTTTATGGACATGCTGAATTTCCTCAGCCTCCTGAGGAAGAAGAAGCATTGTTGTGCCTTCTCGACTGTCGCATCTACATAGGAGGTCTAGGACAGATTTTTGGTGATTGTCACCCCCAGGACCTTGACGCTCTTGACCTCTTCTCCTCAGCTCCATTGATGTAGGTAGGGGTGTGTCCTCCTTTCTTCCTGAAGTCGATGATCAGCTCTCTAATTTTGCTGACATTGAGTGAAAGATTGTTATGTTTACATCATGCCACCAAGCTCTATCTCCTTCCTATATTCTGTCTCGTCATTGTTTGATGTCCAGCCTACAATAGTGGTATTGGAATAATGCAAAGGGAATGGAAACTGATTTTCTCAACAAGGAGAAAACAAAAGACGTATTTACACCTTAAGGTTTCAATGGTTAGACGAAAATCTCTCTAGTAAGTGGTTAGGACCCTACTTGCATGCATTAGCATTTCAACTTTATCTAATCTCTCCATTTCTCAGCAGCTTGTGATTTTCCCATGAGCAATGAGGAGAAACTAGATGTTGCCAATTCCTGAAAGTCGAAGTGGTTACCTGGCAGATACATCTTGCCCATGTCTTCATTGGCCTCCACAATGACCATCAGCTCCCTTCATCTTAGGGCATACTCCATGGGCACCGCCTGCCTCCAATACTCTTATAAGACCATGAGACATAGGAGCAGAAATTAGGCCATTCAGCCTATCAAGTCTGCTCCACCAATCATGGTTGATAAATTTCTTAATCCCATTCTCCCGCTTTCTCCCTGTAGCCCTTGATCCCCTTAACAGTCAAGACCATATCCAACTCTATCTTAAATGTACTCAGTGACCTGTCCTCCATAGACCTCTGTGATAATGAATTCCACAGATTCACCGCTTTCTGGCTGAAGAGATTTTTCCTTATCTCCTTCTAAAAGTTCTTCCCTTTACTCTAAGGCTGTGCCCTCAGGTCCTAGTCTTTCCTACCAATGGAAACATCTTCCCAACATCCACTCTGTCCAGGCCATTCAGTATTGTGTAATTTTCAATTAGATCCTCCCTCATCCTTCTAAACTCCATCAAGTATAGACCCAGAGTCTTCAAACATTCCTCATATGTTAAGCTTTTCATTCCTTGGACCATTCTCGTGAACTTCTTCTAGATCTGCTTCAGGGCCAGTACATCTTTTGTGAGACATGGGGCCCAAAATTTGCACACAATACTCCAAATGGGGCCTGACCAGAGCCTTATAGAGCCTCAGAAGTACATCCCTACTTTTATATTCAAGCCTTCTCAAAATAAATGCCAAAGTTGCATTTACCTTCCTAACTATTGACTCAACCTGCAAATTTACCTTAAGAGAATCCTGGACTAGAACTCTCAAGTCACTTTGCACTTCAGATTTCTGAATTTTCTCCCCATTTAGAAAATAGTCCATGCTTCTATTTTTCTTACCAAAGTGCATGACCTCAAACTTTCCCACATTGTACTCAATCTGCTATTTCTTTGCCCACTCTCCTCACTTGTACAAACCTTCTGCTGCCTCCCCGCCTCCTCAATGCTACTTGTACCTCAACCTATCTTTGTATCATCTGCGAACTTAGCCAGAATGCCCTCAATTCCTTCGTCTAGAGCATTAATGTATAAAGTGAAAAGTTGTGGTTCCAACGCTGACCCTTGTGGAATACCACTTGTCATTAGTTGCCATCCTGAGAAAGACCCTTTCATCCCCACTCTCTGCTTTCTGCCAGAGAGCCAATCTTCTATCCATGCTAGCACCTTCCCTCTGTCACCATGACCTTTATCTTACTCAGCAGCCTACTGTATGGCACGTGTCAAAGGCCTTCTTGAAGTCCAAGTCGATAACATCCATTGGCTCTCCTTGGTCTGACCTGCTCGTTACTTCCTCAAAGAATTCTAACAGATTTGTCAGGGATGATCTCCCCTTGATGAAACCATGCTGACGTTGCCCTATTTTACCGTACACTTCCAAATATTCAGAAATCTCATCCTTCACAATGGACTCTAACATCCTACCCATGACTGAGGTTAGGTTAAATCAGCCTGTAATTTTCCGTCTTTTGCCTTACTCCCTTTTTAAACAGGACTGTCATGTTAGTGATTTTCCAGTCCTCTGGGACCCTCCCTGACTGTAATGATTCCTGAAAGATCACCACTAACGTCTCCACTATGTCTTCAGCTATCTGCTTTAGAAATCTGGGGTGTAGTCCATCTGGTCCAGTTTATTTATCCACCTTCTGGCCATTCAGTTTTTCTAGCACCTTTTCCTTGATGATGACCATCATACTCAGGTCTGTCTCCTGATTCTCTTGAATTTTTAGGATATTACTCATGTTTTCCACTGTGAATACTGATGCGAAGTAATTATTCAGTTCCTCAGCCATTTCCTAGTTCCCCATTGATATCTCTCCAGTGTCATTTTCCAGCGGTACAATGTCCACTTTTGTCTCTCTTTTGCCCTTTATATATCTAGAGAAGCTCTTATAGTTTTCCTTTATATTACTGGCTAGCTTACCCTCGTATTTAATCTTCTTTCCCCTTTTTTCTTTTTTAGTTGTCCTCTGTTGGTCTTTGTAAGCTTCCCAATCCTCTGACATGCCACTGCCCTTTGCCACATTATATGCTTTCTCTTTTGCTTTTCTGCTATCCCTGACTTCCTCAGTCAGCCATAGTTGCCTCATCTTCCCTGTACCATGCTTCTTTCTCCTAGGGATGAATTTTTGCTGCGTCTCCTGAATTACTCTCAGAAACTCCTGCCATTGTTGTTCCACTGTCTTTCCTGCTAGGGTCCTCTCGCAGTCAATTCTGCCCAGCTCCTCCCTAATGCCTCTGTAGTTGTCTTTATTCAGCTGTAATGCAGTACCTCTGATTTTATCTTCTTCCTCTCAAACTTCAGAGTAAATTCAATCATATTATGGTCACTGCCTCCTAAGGGTTCCTTCACCTTAAGCTCCCTTAACAAGTCTGCCTCATTGTATAACACTAAAACCCATATTGCCTATTCCCTAGGGGACTCCACCACAAGCTGCTCCAAAAAGCCATCACATAAGAATTCCACAAATTCTTTTTCTTGCAATCCACTACCAACCTGATTTTTTCAGTCCACCTGCATATTGAAACCCCCATGATCACTGTAACTTTGCCTATCTTACACACCCTATCTATCTCTTGCACCCCAGCTCCTAACTACTGTTTGGAGGCCTGTACGTAACTCCAACCATGATTTTTTTACCTCTGCAGTTCCTCAACTGTACCCACACAGATTCGACATCTTCTGACTCTATTCGTTTCTTAATATTGATTTAATTTCATTTCTTATTATTAAGGCAACCCACTCCCTCTGCCCATCTGCACATCTTTTCAATAGGATGTATATCCTTGGATATTCAGCTCCCAATCCTGATCCCCTTGCAGCCACATCTCCGTAATGCCCATGACATCATATCTGCCAATTTTGATCTGCGCCACAAGCAGGGTATGCAATGGCTTAGTGGTATTATCGCTAGACTATTAATCCAGAAACCCAGCTGATGTTCTGGGGACCCGGGTTCAAATCCCACCATGGTCGATGGTGGAATTGGAATTCAAAAAAAAGGTCTGGAATTAAGAATCTACTGATCATCATGAAATCATTGCCGATTGTTGGAAAAACACATCTAGTTCAATAATGTCCTTCAGGAGAGGAAATATGCCACTCTCACCTGGTCTGGCCTACATTTGACTCCAGACTCACCGCAATGTGGTTGACTCTCAACTGCCTAGCAAGCCATTCAGTTGTGCCAATCGCGACAAAGTCTCAAAGAAATGGAACTGAATGGATCACCTGGCATCGACCTAGGTACCGGAAAACATAACGGCAGAAGCAGCCCTGTTGACCATGCAAAGTTATCCTCACTAACATCTGAGGGTTAGTGCCAAAATTGGGAGAGCTGTCTCAAGACTAGTCAAGCAACGGCCTGACATAATCATATTCACAGAATCATACCTTACAAACAATGTCCCAGACACCACCCTCACCATCCCTGGATATGTCCTGTCTCACCGGCAGGACAGACCCAGCAGAGGGAGCGGCACAGTGATATACAGTTGGGAGGGTGTTGCTGTAGGAGTCCTCAACATTGACTCCGGACCCCATGAAGTCTCATGGTTTCAAGTTAAACATGGGCAAGGAAACCTCCTGCTGGCTACCACATACCATCCTCCCTCAGCTGATGAATCAGTACTCCTCAATGTTGAACAACACTCAGGAAGCGCTGAGGATGGAAAGGGCACAAAATGCTCTCTGGGTGGGGGATTTCAATGTCCACCACCAAGAGTGGCTCGGCAGCAGTATTACTGATCGAGCTGGCCGGGTCCTAAAGGACACAGCTGCTAGACTGGGTCTGCGGCAGGTGGTGAAGGAACCAACAAGAGGGAAAAAACATACTTGATCTCATCCTTACTAACCTGCCAGCTGCAGATGCATCTGTCCATGACAGTATCGGTAAGAGTGACCATCGCACACTCCTTGTGGATACAAAGTTCCGCCTTCACATTAAGAACAACTCCATTGTGTTGTGTGGCACTATCACCGCGCTAAATCGGACAGACTTTGCACAGATCTCGCAACTCAAGACTAGGCATCCATGAGGCGCTGTGGGCCATCAACAGCATCAGAACTGTACTCCAACACAATCTGAAAACTCATGGCCCGGCATATCCCCCACTCAACCATTACCATCAAGCCAGGGGATCAACCCTGGTTCAATGGAGAGTACAGGAGAGCATGCCAGGAGCAGCACCAGGCATACCTGAAGATGAGGTATTAACCTGGTGAAACCACCAAACAGGACTACTTGCACGCCAAACAGCGAAAGCAGCGAGTGATAGGCAGAGCTAAGCGATCCCACAACCAACGGATCAGATCTAAGCTCTGCAGTCCTGCCACATCCAGTCGTGAATGGTGGTGGACAATTAAACAACTCACTGGAGGAGGAGGCTCCACAAATATCCCCATCCTCAATGATGGAAGAGCCCAACACATCAGTGCAAAAGATAAGGCTGAAGCATTCGCAGCAATCTTCAGCCAGAAGTGCTGAGTGGATGATCCATCTCAGCCTCCTCCAGTGGTCCCCAGCATTACAGATACTAGTCTTCAGCCAATTCGATTCACTCCACATGATTTCAAGAAACAGTTGGAGACACAGGATACTGCAAAGGCTATGGGCCCTGACAACATTCTGGTATTAGTACTGAAGACTTGTGCTCCCAGAACCTGCCGCTCCCTTAGCCAAGCTGTTCCAGTACAGTTACAACACTGGTATCTACCTGACAATGTGGAAAATTGCCCAAGTATGTTCTGTACACAAAAAGCAGGACAAATCCAACCCGGCTAATTACCACCCCATCAGTCTCCTCTCAATCATCAGTAAAGTGATGGAAGGTGTCATCAACAGCGCTATCAAGCACGACTTACTCAGCAATAACCTGCTCAGTGACACCCAGTTTGGGTTCCGCCAGGGCCACTCAGCTCCTGACCTCATTACAGCCTTGGTTCAAACATGGACAAAAGAGCTGAATTCCAGAGGTGAGGTGAGAGTGACAGCCCTTGATATCAAGTCTAGATTCGGCCAGGTGTGGCATCAAGGAGCCTGAGCAAAACTGGAGTCAATGGTATCAGGGGGCAAACACTCTGCTGGTTGGAGTCATACCTGACACAAAGGAAGATGGTCATGGTTGTGGGAGGTCAATCACCTCAGCTCCAGGACATGTCTGCAGGAGTTCCTCAGGGTAATGTCCTCGGCTCAACCATCTTCAACTGCTTCATCAGTGACCTTCCCTCCATCATAAGGTCAGAGGTGGGGATGTTCGCCAATGATTGCACAATGTTCAACACCATTCATGACCTCTCAGATACTGAAGCAGTCCATGTTCAAATGCAACAAGATCTGGACAATATCCAGGCTTGGGCTGACAAGTGGCAAGTGACATTCATGCCACACAAATGCCAGGCTCTGACCATCACTAATAAGACACAATCTAACCACTGCCCCTTCACATTCAATGGTGTTACCATCAATGAAACCCCCACTATCAACATCCTGGGGGTTACCATTGATCAGAAACTCAACTGGACTCACCACATTAACAGAGTGGCTACAAGAGCAGGCCAGAAGTTGGGAATACTGCAGCAAATAACTCACCTTCTGACTCCTCAAATCCTGTCCACCATCTACAAGTCACAAGTCAGGGGTGTGGTGGAATACTCCTCACTTGCCTGGATGGGTGCAGCTCCAACAACACTCAAGAAGCTTGACACCATCCAGGACAAAGCAGCCCACTTGATTGGCACTTCACCCACAAGCATCCACTCCCTCCACCACTGACACTCAGTAGCAGCAGTGTGTACTATCTACAAGATGCACTGCAGAAATTCACCAAAGATCCTCAGGCAGCACCTTCCAAACCCACGACCACTTCCATCTAGAAGGACAAGGGCAGCAGCTATATGGGAACACCAACACCTCCAACTTCCCCTCCAAGTCACTCACCATCCTGACTTGGAAATATATCGCCATTCCTTCACTGTCGCTGGGTCAAAATCCTGGAATTCCCTCCCTAATGGCATTGTGGGTCAACCCACAGCAGGAGGAATGCAGCGGTTCAAAAGGCAGCTCACCACCACCTTCTCAAGGGCAACTAGGGATGGGCAAGAAATGCTGGCCAGCCAGCAACGCCTACATCCCACAAAAAATGAATAGAAAAAACCCTTTATTCCTTATACTGCGTGCATTCAAATATGACCTTCAGTCATGTATTAACTATTCTTCTTCTCATTGTCATTCATTTGACCAGTGTGCTTGAAGTTTGATCCGTAACCCTTTCCAAACACTCTGTCATATTTGTGTCTGTGCTGGAGACTTTAGTAACCCCTCCTGAGTTCTCCTTTCCTGTCATTGCCATCCACACAGTTGAACCCACCCCTACAGATGTTAACCTGCTGTTTTGTTTCCTACTGGGGTAAGTTTTACCCTTCCCTTCCCCCAACTTTCTAGTTTAAAGTTCTGTTGACCAACCTATTTACCCTTTTCACAAGAACATTGGTCCCAGCTCGGTTCAGATAGAAACCGTCCCAATGTACAGATCCCTCCTATTCCAATACTGATGCCAGTACCCCATGAAAAAGGCACCCCTCTTTCTCAAGCCAGTCTTTTAGCCATATGTTTACTTCCCTTATTCTTGTGTCCTTATGCCAAATTGCATGTCGCTCAGGCAGTAATCCGGAGATTATAACCCTTGAGGACTTGTTCTTTAATTTCATTCCGAGTTCTTGATAATCCCTGAACGGGTCCTCTTTCCTAGCCTTGCCTATGTCGTTTGTTCCAACATGGACCACACCAACTGGATCCTCCCACTCCTTCTCCAATATCCTCTCAAGCCGGTCAGAGATATCTCTTACCCTGGCACCGGGCAGCAATACACCATGCGGAACTCTTGATTCTGCTTACAAAAGATACTATCTATTCCCCTGATTATAAAATCCCCTACAACTACCACTTGTCTTTTTGCACCCCCTTCTTGAATGGCCTCCCATGCCGTGGTGCAGTGGTCAGTTGGCTCATCCTCCCTGCAGCCCTTTTACTCATCCACACAGGGAGCAAGTACCTCGTACCTGTTGGACAAGGTCAAGAGCTGAGGTTCCTCTGTTCCTGACTGCAGGCTCCCTCTACCTGCCTCGCTTACAGTCACCCCCTGCTGTCCCTGGCCACTGACCAAATTTGAATTATTTAATCTACCAGGTGTGACTGCCTCCTGAAACACAGTGTCCCGGTACTTCCACTCCTTCTGGATGTGCCGCAGTGTCTGAAGCTGAAATTCCAGCTCATCAACTCTGAGTTGAAGTTCCTCGAGCAACCAACACTTGCTGCAGGTGTGGTCACTGTAGTTCGCAATGGGATCAGCCAGCTCCCACATCATACAGCTACAACACATCATCTGTCCAGTCATCTCTACTTAGTTAATTACTTTAATAATTTATATATTTTTTATAATGAGTTAATTAAATTTATTGATACTTCTTTGCTATGTTCTTTTTCAAATTTAGTGCATTTTCTCTTGTGATACTCTTGTCATAGAAGTTGGCATCAACAAAGTTCCGGCCTAATATCATCATGGTTAAGCATGGAGTAACACAATACACTTAAGCAATTAACCATAGCACTTTGGAGCTCAATGACGCCTTGCTTTGCAATTTTCCAGAAGGTGTCTGTCCACAAAAATACACACCCAGCTGGCGCATCTGCACAGAATTTATTTTGGGGTCTTGTAGCTTGCCTCCCTTGTGCTCATGCACTTTGTGCTTACTTAGATGTTTACAACTCTCCCTTGCTATGCTTTTCAATGCATTGCTGCTATATTATGAATTCACAAGTGCACGGTATCTCTGTGTTTTTTACCTTTAGTGCAAATCAGGCAACTTGTTATGTTCACCAGCACTGAACAGTTGAAGGAGTTTAAATGTTGCTGTACATCAATGATGTAGAGGTGCCGGTGTTGGACTGGGGTGGACAAAGTCAGAAGTCACACGACACCAGGTTATAGTCCAGCAGGTTTATTCAAAATCACAAGCTTTTGGAGCATAGCCCTGTCTTCAGGTGAAGTGAGAGAAAGCACTCAGAGCACAACATTTGTGGGCAGAGGGATCAAGGGCAGAGAGACCATAAGATCATACAAATGGTTTGAGCGGAGTATCAGATAATAAGCCCCTGCTGGCGACCAAAATTGTCAGGTGGTGTGAGTAAAGTGTCAACAACTGAATAATAAGCAAAGGGTTGATCTTTATTCCAATTAAATGAGGCAGAGATAATTGCAAAAAATTAAAAATAAGGTGGTGCTGGAGATAAACTAAATGACTGGAATAACATGATAGGTATAAGAGTCACATGCTGAGGGTCAAACCAAAGTAATAAGTAATCCAAAACTGTACAAACTAATTAAGGTAGAGAGATTATAACAATTTATCAAGGTGATGGTGACATGACAGGACAGTAAGGATGGTTTTACAGATACAGACCACTATGTAGCCCAACATGAATCCAGGATCACGGCTAAGGCTGTCTTCATGAACTTGGCTATCAGTCTCTGCCCGACGATTCTGCGTTGTTGTGTATCTCGAAGTCCACATTGGAAGATGCTTACCCAAGATCGGAGGCTTAACATCCTCACCACTGAAGGGTTCCCGGACTGGGATGGAACATTCTGTCAGGTACATATGCGGTTAATTGATTAAATATTTACACGGTTGAGTTTAGAACATACTAAAAGACCAAATGGTTGGGGACACTTGTAGTTTCAGTTCAGTTCAGAACAATCAGGATTCATTTCATGCCAGAAGAAGAATAGTTTCACTATGCAGAAGAATAAGGTGATAGTTGAAAAGAGTAGTTTTCATCTGAGCAGCAGGGCATGCTTATAGAATCTCCAGGTTAGAGATCGTGGCTGTCATTTGGTTGACTCAACTGAAGAAGAATTCATGTCATTTGAATTGGAAGGAAGTCTTAAAACTGTTTCATCAGACCAGGAAGGAAACTTGAAAGAGCCAGTTAATGAGTAATTAAAGAAATAAGATAACAGTGATATGATCTGTATGCATTTTGAACTTCTGTTACCTCTTTCTCCCCGATGATCTTCAATTCTTCTGTCTAAGGCGAATCAATCTTTCTCTGTCTGAAAAATAATTAATGACACAGTCTCCACCACCCTCTGAGACACAGAGTTCCAAAGTCACAGAACATGCTGGGAGTGAAAATAAGGATTCTCCTCAACTTTGTCCTAAAATAATACCCCCTAGATTGGGACTGACACAGAAGAGGCAACATCTATTTTACTTTCTTTTAAACTCCAGATTTCCAGCATTTGTAACATGTTGCTTTTAATTTAATCCTCTACACTAAAGGAAAACAAGCATTTCTGGCTATTCATAGAGTCATAGGTCCATACAGCCTGAAAACAGACCTTTCGGCCCAATTCGTCCATGCCAACCAGATTTCCTAAACTGAACTGTTATCGTTTACCTTCCTTTCGACAATATCCCTCTAAACCTTTCCTATTCATGTACCTATTGAAATGTCTTTTAAATGTTGTAATTGTACCCGCCTCTACCACTTCCTCTGGCAGCTTATTCCATACACGCACCACCCTCTGTGTGAAAAAAGTTACCCCTCATGTCCCTTTTAAATCTTTCCTCTCTCACTTTAAATATATGTCTTCTATTTTTGAGCTCCCCTACCCTGGGGAAAAGACCTTGGCAAGTCACCTTATCTATGCCTCTCATGATTTTATAAAGTTCCAAAAGGTCAGCTCTCAGCCTCCTACGCTCCAGGGAGTAAAACCCCAGCCTATCCAGCCTCTCCTTATAATTCAAACCATCCAGTCTCCATAACATTCTTGTAAATCTTTTTTGCACCCTTTCCAGTTTGAACACATCCTTCCTATAGGCGGATGACCACAATTGTATGCAGTATTCCAAATCTGGTCTGATCAATTTCTGGCACAGATATAACATGATGTCGGAAATCCTGTGCTCAATGCACTGACTGTGAAGGCAAGCATGCCAAACACCTTCTTCACCACCATGTCTATCTACGAGCACATTTTCAAGGAATTATGTACCTGCGCCCTTTGAATTCTCTGTTCGACAACACTCCCCAGGACCCTATCTTTAACTGTTTAAGTCCTACCCTGGTTTGTCTCACCAAAATGCAACACCTCACATTTATCTAAATTAAACTCCATCTGCCATTCCTTGGTCCACTGGCCCATTTGATCAAGATATCATTGTACTCTTTAATGAGCTTCACTGTCCTCTATCCTATGAATCTTAGTGTCATCTACAAACTTACTAACCATGCCTCCTACATTCTCATCCAAATCATTTAAATAATTGGTGAACAACACTGCTGCTCACAGGCCTCCAGCCTGAACAACAACCCGCTACCACCACCATCTTCTCCTACTGTTAAGCTAATTTTGTATCCAATTGGCTAGCTCTTCCTGGATTCCATATGTTCAAACTTTACTAAACAGTTTACCATGCAGAACATTGTGAAAGGCCTTGCTAAAGTCCATGTACACAATGTCTACTACTCTGCCTTCATCTATCATCTTGGTCACCTCTTCAAAAAACTCAATAAAGTTTGTAAGACACTATTTCCCATGCACAAAGCCATGCTGACTATCCCTAATCAGACCTTGTCTTTCCAAATGCACATAGATCCTGTCTGTCAGAATTCCCCTCCCAGAAATTATCCATCACTGCTGTCAGGCTCATCGGTCTATAATTCTCCAGATGTTCTTTGCACTCTTTCTTAAATAAAGGCATAACATTAGCCATCTTCCAGTCTTCCAGCACCTCACCCGTAGATATCGATGGTGGAAATATCTCTGCTAGGCGTCCCGCAATTTCATCTCTAGCTTCCCACAATGTCTTGGGACATACTTGATCAGGTCCAGGGGATTTGAACAATAAACAAAGAACAATACAGCACAGGAACAGGCCCTTCAGCTCTCCAAGCCTGCTCCAACACATTTTGCAGCTTCCCTACTAAAACTGTCTTCACTTACAGGATCTGTATCCTTCTATTCCCTTCTTATTCATATATTTGTCCAGATGCCTCTTGAATGCAGCTATTGTGTCTGCTTCCACCATCTTCTCTTGCAGCATATTCCAAGCACTCATCAACCTTGCCTCACACATCTCTTTTAAACTTTCCCCATCACAACTTGAACCTGTGTCCCCTAGTAATTGACCCCTCCACCCTGGGAGAAAGCCTCATTCTTTTCAATCTATCCATGACATTCACAATCTCATAAGATGCTATCAGGTTGTCTGTCAACCTCCTGCGTTCCAGTGAAAACAAACTCAGTCTATCCAACCTTTCTTCATAGCTAAACTCCCCCATACCAAACAACATTTTGGTAAACCTTTTCTGTACCCTCTCCAAAGTATCCACATCTTTCTGGTAGTGTGGTGAACAGAACTCTGTGCAATATTCCAAGTGTGGTGCAACTGAAATTCTATAAAACTGAAGCATAACTTGTCTATCCTTATACTCAATGTCCCTCCAATGAAAGCAAGCATGCTATAGGCCTTTTTTACCTTATCTACCTACACTGCTACCTTCAGTGATCTACGGACCTGCATATCCAGATACCTGTACATATTAATACTCCTAATGGTTCTGCCATTCACTGTATAATTTCCACCTGCATTTGATCTTCTAAAATGCATCATCTCACATTTGTCTGGATTTATCTACCTTTATGCATTTTAAGAGTTCCAGTGCCTCTGCTTCTGTAATGTGGACTCTTTTCAAGACATCACTATTTATTTCTCTCAATTCACTAGCTTCCATGTCTTTCTCCACAGTAAATACTGCCATAAAATATTCATTTAGAATCTCACCCATCTCCTGTTCTTCCACACATTTGCAGCCTCATTCATCTTTGAGGGCCCTATTCTCTCCTGATTACGTTTTTGCCCTTAATATATTTGTAGAATCTCTTTGGATTATCTTTAACCTTATCTGCCAAATCTATCTCGTGTCCCCTTTTTGCCTTCCTGATTTCCCTCTTTAGTCAACTCCTGAAGGAATTCATTTGATCCCAGCAGTCTACATCAGTCTTAGGCTTCCTTCTTTTTTCTTGACTACAGCCTCAAAATCTCTAGTCACCCAGTGTTTCCTACCTCTGCCAGCCTTGTCCTTCACACTAGCAGGAATATGCTGTCCCTCAATTGTTATTATCACACTTTTGAAAGCCTTCCACTTACCAGATGTCCCGTTACCTGCGAACAGCCTTCTCCAATCAATTTTCCAAAGTTCCTCTCTCATACGATCAAAATTGGCCTTGAGCCAGTTTAGAACTTTAACTTTTATATAAGGTCTATCCTTTTCTATAACTATTTTAAAACTAAAGAATTATGATCTCTGGTCCCAACGTTCTCCCCCACTAACCGATCCCTTCCTTTATTTCCCAAAAGAAGGCCAAGTTTTGCCTCTTGTCTAGTAGGTTCAACTACATATTGATTGAGAAGGTTTTCTTGAATATACTTAACAAATTCCTCCCCATTCAAGTCCTTAACATTATGGCAGTCCTAGTCTATGTTTGGAAAGTTAAAATCCCCCACTATTACAACTTTATTATTCTTATACATATCTGCGATATCTCTATATGTTTGGTCCTTAATTTCCTATTCACTGCCCTAGGTACAATCCCGTCAAAGTGATCACCCCCTTCTTATTTCTCAGTTCCACCCATATAGCTTCACTGGCTGAACCCCAGGAATATTGTCTCTTAGTACTGCCGTGATATTTTCCTGAATCAAAAATGCCACTCCCCCTCCCCTATTGCCTCCCATTCTATCTTTCCAATAGCATCTATACCCCGGAATATTGACCTGCCAGTCCTGTCCCATCCCTCAGCAATGTTTCTCTGATAGCTATGTTATTCCACTCCCATATTCGCACCCATGTCCTGAGTTCTTCCGCCTTATCTGACAGACCTCTCGCATTGAAATAAATGCATTTTAGTTCATCAGTCTTCCCGCATTCTCTACCATAGTCTTGCCTGTCTTGTCTATTTAAATTGGTCTCCTTAACTTCAGTACCAACTTCAACCTTCTCTCTTGTCTTACTACAGTTTAGGGTCCCACCCCACTACCAGACTAGTTTAAAACCTCCTGAGTCCCTCTAGCAAATCTCCCCGCTAGTATATTGGTACCCCTCCAGTTCAGGTGCAACTCTTCCATCTTGTAAAGGTCACTTCTGCCTGAGAAGAGATCCCAATGGTCCAAAAATCTGAATCCCTGCCCTCTGCACCATCTCCTCAGCCATGCATTCATCTGCTCTATCCTCCTTTCCTACTCTCATTAGCACATTGCACCGGGAGAAATCCAGAGATTACTACCCTTGAGTTATAGAGTCATAGGGGTGTAAAGCATAGAAATAGACCCTTCAGTCTAACCCGTCCAGGCCAACCAGATACCTTTAATTAATCTAGTCCCACTTGCCAGCATTTGGCCCATATCCCTCTAAACATTTCCTAATCATATACCCATTGAGATGCCTTTTAAATGTTATAATTGTACCAGCTGCCACCATTTCCTCTGGCAGCTCATTCCATACACAGACCACCCTCTGCCTGAAAACATTGCCCCTTTTATATCTTTTCCCTGTCACCTTAAACCTACGTCCTCTAGTTTCTGCCTAACTTCCTATATTCACCCTGCAGGATCTCATCTCTTTTTCTACCTTTTTCTATGGTGATACATCACACTGAAGTGTGAACTCACAAAGTTGTCCCTCTTAACCAAATTATTTCTATTGTTTTGGTGCGTGTGCAAGTTTAGTCCTAAGGCAGCCTCCAGAATGACTTTCCCTGATGCGCTGTGCACACGTGGATCTGCGATGCTCTGGGACACCAATGCTTTTCACCTTCCAGCCAGTGTTTCTGTCTCCCAGCAATCTGAGACTTAGCAGTACATTATTACCTACCACCCACACAAGGATTGTCGCAGTTGCTTTATTTCTAACATTACGTATCAACTCTATTTATTGATTATGTCCCCCTCATTTACTATTTGTCTGCAGCAATGTAGAAGAACATAATTAATTATAGGCTGGAGAGTTAGTAACTTTTAAGGGCTACAATGAATTCATTCAGACAACATGGAGTGCATGGCAATGTCTGGAATAACAGGTGACATTTTAATTCAGCTTTTCCTTTCACATGTCCCTGGTTTTACATTTTATTTGGTTGTAATGGTGGTTAGGCTGGTGCTACCATTTGTAGCTGAATTCATGTAGTGCAGGCTCATGAGAGCCAATAAAGAGCCAAATTCATATAAAGAGGTAAAGCCGTGATTGATTCATAGTGCACAGCGCAAGTGCCCCAGTTAAACACAATCCAAAGTGACTACTGAACAAAAGGATCCAGCATGGGCCATGGGTTTGCACTAAGTTAACTGATTGAACTCTGGATGGTGCTAGAATGATTACAATTGGCTTCAATGTCTAACAGCTAGAAAATGTGAAGCTGAAGTGGTGAGGACAATGGGAGAGGTTGAAATCAGCCTGGTTCGTTTGTTTGTTTGTTACCAGTGGACAGTTCACCATTTGGACAGTGGTGAACTCCACTTGAGAATAAGATGGGGCTCAAAAGTGATGTGCCACCAAGTTGAATAGCCTGGAGTCCCATTCTGCAGGTTGGCCTTCCTCAGGTGGAACTCCAAAGAACAGTGTGTTGTGGAAGATCACCAAGAATGTAAAGAAAGAATGTGCTTTTGTGCAGCAACATTCTTGGGCCACGTCCAATTTCCTTATCACCAATAAATTACATTCTGAAGTGCAGTCTTTGTTTGTTATTTGGATGAAGCAGTCAATCAGTGGACTGATCAATTAATGGGGAGTTGGTGGTATTATCACTGGACTGTTAACCCAGAGACCCAGATCATGTTGTAGGGCCTGTGTTTGAATACTGCCATGGCAAATGGTGGAATTTGAATTCAACAAAAGTCTGGAATTATGAGTCTACATGTTGACCATGAAACCCTTGCTGATTGTCAGGAAAAAAAAAATTATTTGGTTCATTTACCTTCCTTTAGGGAAGGATCATCCTTACCTGGTTTGGCCTACATATCGCTCCAAACCCACAGCAATGTGGTTGACTCTTAACTGCCCTCTGGATAAATGGGGTTAAAACTGTGCAACAAATGCTGGCCAACCAGTGATACTCTTATCCTATGAATGAATAATAAATACTTTTTTTTTTTCAGAACATTGGCTAAGGGTGAAATGTTGGCCAGAATTTTCAGCTGTACGTTGTTAGATTTTTATTTTAATGAAAAAAATGTTCAAGCTATCGCTTAACATTTTATTTTTAAAAATGAGACTCATGTCAATGTAATGTAGCTGCACCAAATTTCCAAGCAAAGCCACGCCCACAGTAGTAACATGCCTGAACTCAAAATGGTTGGACTCAGAGACCCACAACAAAGCCAAAGAAAGGGCTAGTCAGCAACTTAAAGTGAGGAAAAGGTTGAGGGTCGATGTTATTAAACATTTAGTTTTGTGAGATTTTGTGATGGTGGCTGTTCTGTTATGGCTTACTAACCACTTATGATTTCTTTGGAGCAGAGTATTGAGATGGAACTTTAGGAGGCTATTGATATGAGAGTAAACATGAACATAGAACATAGAACATTACAGCGCAGTACAGGCCCTTCGGCCCTCGATGTTGCGCCAACCTGTGAAACCAATCTGAAGCCCATCTAACCTAAACTATTCCATTATCATCCATATGTTTATCCAATGACCATTTAAATGCCCTTAAAGCCTCCAGTGCCTGGAAACAGTGTTAGAGTTGGTAAAGGATGCAGGTTCTTTCACACTACCAAGAATCTTACCATTCATGAGCACGGATTGTTCAGACAGAATGGCCTTTTTCTGCTGTATGTACCAAGCAATCCCTCCTTCTTTCTTCAAAGACTCCACACTTGGGGCAGGACAGCCCTCACTGAAAATAAAATTCAATGAATGAGGCACAAGGATCAGCAGACTGAGTTCTTGGCGTTCATCATCATCTAGATTATCAGTGGAAAATCAGAAGCAATTTTAATTAGTCTCCTGATCCTTGTTCAAAAGCTGCATTTGGACAATAAACAAAAGAGATGTTACACTGAGCCAATAGTAAGAAATATTTGTGCAAAGCTACTGCTGGAACTCGTCACTTAATTTTGGAGTGTTATTTGAGCAGCCATTGAGACCAATACCATGGCAACCAATGATCACTTGGAATTTTGCACTAACTAGCATCATTTACCACTCCTGGCACTTTTTATGGAAAATTGCAGAAACTGGCACCAAATTGTAGTGAATATAAATATCCAGTAAGATCCTTGTAAAATACTTAATGATCTCATAAAATGTCTCTTACTGATCCAGATACAACATTTTATTCCAATCATTCTCGGATCTTTTAACCTACCAATATCTTTGATGAGCATTTCATGTCATTTATAAAGCATTTAATTTTTATTTACCTGATTTACTACGTGAGTGTTGTAATTAGCAATATCAAAGCGCAATCCAAGACTCCACGTGAGTTGGCTGGGTTTGAGTGCAGGCAGAGAGTTGGAGCCCTGAAAATTGGCTTTGGATCAGGAAGCAAATTTGATCCCACTCATTTCCTTCTTTAACCTGGCTGGGTTTGCTGGTGAGAGAGGAACCCAATGGAGAGCTGGGAGGGAGAGAGGACAACATATGTAGAAGGTGATTATGAGACATGGATATAAGATGGTACCAGGGCAAGCGTTTGTTGAGTTGGGGATACAAGGATGTGCCTGGAAAGAGGAAAATGAGTGGAACTGTGAGGTGTGTAGATTAGAGGAGTGTAGTGCAGGAGAAAATTTGGTAAGTGAGAGTGGAATGCTTGACATGTTTTACCAACCACTTTTTCATCTTCCTGAACCTCTGCATCATTCTGTTGTACTGTCTTTACATTGGAATGAGCACACTCCTGTTGCTGACCTCCTTGGCCATTTCCATTGAAACATGCTCATTTTGAGATCCTGGTTACTTCCTTTCCCATTACCTGACTTCAGTTCAGCAGATTCAGCAGCAGGAATTTCACATAAGTGGGAGAGACCCAGCACCACGGAGAGCAGCCTTTCGAGATTTCCCCACGATTGTAGTGGTCACTAAAGCCACAGGAACTATGATGTGCAATTCAGCCACTCTGGCCCATGCTTGAGACCCTTTCATCATTATTCAGTCCTTTAGCTAAATTAGCACATCATCAAGTGTTTGAGAATCATCATCGTTATGACTGAGAAACCTGAAGACAAGGAGTAAACACTGTGGTTAAGTTAATGAATGACAATAAAGCCTATTGACAAAGCATTGGGTTCCCAACCTGTTTTGCAAACTGCCAGTGACTGCAATTTGTTTCGTTAAAATTGTAATCTTAGTTTCCTTCTCCATGCTCCCAAACCCCATGACCCCTGGAAACTCTGCCTGCATGCACTCTTACCTAGTGTTCTTAATCTCACATAGTCCTTGTTTAGCCTTCACATTTTCTGCATAGAGCAGTTCAGCCAGTGTACATTCAAGTTATAAGTTCTGTACTTGAGGATTGAAGGGACTAGAATCTTGTACTTGGCTCATGTTTCTAATTTTTTTTTAAACTGGAAGCTGTGATTTTAGAAGTGGATCACCTGAGTTAGTAATTTTATATTAAGTGGTTCTTTCAAACCTACTGTTGATCTCTTGATGCTGTGGTCTCTGTGGGTGAAACTAAACAGCTGCATATATATATTGGTGTTCTAATAACGCAGTTTAGATAGTTTACACTGTTCAGATATGCGCATTTATCATATCTTTTTATTAAACTTTAAACTTCCATACCAGTAATAAGCATGGTCTCTGATCTGCACAGCAACGGCCCAGATACCCTCCAAGGAATTGCAACCGCTGCTGGATTGTCAGGCTGCTCGATCAGGATTCCAAGGTGTTCCATTCCTCTGTAGTCCGAGGAATGCAGAGTGATGCGTCTGTCTCAGATTGCAATAGAATTGGGGGTAAAGCAGACACAGCCCCTTTCCACAGCACGAGCTGCTGTGTGCAAATTGTAAATCGCAAGCTGAATGTTGGGGAATCGATAAATGATAACAATGGGAAAGGTGTACAGAGACAGTCAGTGGATGAAGTTCGTAGCTAAGTGACGTGCTGGGTGAGATCTAGGTGCACCCGGTTGATCAGGGGAATAGTTGAATCAGGTTGGGAGGGGTAGATTCGGGAGAAGTAGTCAGGCGTGGGTAGATAGGGTTAAGGGATTTGGGGGATGGTGGAATCAGGGGGAGTAGTGTGTAGTCAAGGGATCATGGGAGACAGTATCCCACCCTTGGCAGTAAATATTTCAGGAATATAAGAAAATGAGTAGGCCATTCTGCTTTTGAGTCTGTCCACCATTTAATGATCTGTGGCCTCACTCCATATACTTGACATGGAGGTGCCAGTGTTGGGCTGGTGTGGTGTGGACAGGGTTGGAGCAGCGCTGTGTAAGCTTGTGATGTCAAATAAAACTGTTGGACTATAAGCTGGTATCATGTGACTTCTGACCTTGTCCATATACTTGCCTTTGGCCCATATCCTTTAAAACCATTGCTTAACAAAAAGTGATATATTTCAGATTTAAAATCAACAGCTGATCCAACATTCACAGCCATTTGTGGAAGAGAGTTTCAAATATTTACCACCCTTTGTGTGTAAAAGTACTTCCTGATGTCTGTCATGAATGGTCTGGCATTAATTCTCAGACCAATCCCCCTAGCTCTAGATTTCTCAACCGGTGGAAACAGCTTATCTTTATATGCCCTGTCTTTTCCTGTTAATATCTTGAAGACTTTGATCAGGTCACGCCTTAACTTCCTAAATTCTAGAGAAAACAGGCCTAATTTGTACAATCCCTCCTCATAGCTTAACCCCTGAAGTCCACCCATCATTCTTGTAAGCCTATGTCGTACTCCCTCCACATCCTTCCTAAGGTCTGGTGCCCACATCTGCTCACAGTACTCCAGATGAGGTCCAAGCACAGAGTTTTGTATGTATATAAGATGGTTTTAACTTCTGCATTGTTGTACTAGTGTCCTCTAGATACAAAGACCAACCTTCCATTAGCTTTCTTTCTGCACCTGTTTGTGAAATTTATTTTCTGTGCCTGCTTGTTACATTTTAAAGATCCATGTACTTGAATTAGCAAGTTTTCTGAACATCCACTGTATTTAACTTCATACCATTCAGAAAGTACACAGTTCTATCGTTTTCCGGTTCCATTGAAATTCATCTGTCACAGTTTTGCCCATTCGCTTCGTTTATCAATATCCCTTTATAATTTATGCTATATCTACACTGTCTACAATGTCACCTAACTTCCTTTAGAAATAAAATAGTAACTTGAGAGTCCAAAAGAGTGTGTGGGCATTGGTGATGAGGATCCTGAGAGAAGGCAAGAGAATGACAATCTGAGAATATAAACTACAGAGAAACAGAGATTTGAAATCTGAGAGATGGGAGCAGTGAATTGAGAGCTCTAAATGAACCACAGTACTCCATTCATCCTAAGTATTCATGTGCAGTAGGGTCCTCCTCGACTGGAAACAAGCTCCTGGACTTCTACATTCTTCCAAATTTTCAATTACCTTCAAGGCTCTTTCATGTTCATTTCTTCCAGTCACTCTTTTTCAAATGAGACTTAGTTAAGGTTAGAAGGGAAATAGGTGATGACTGTCAACTGATTAATTTATGACCAGACAAAAAAATGATAGATCTACAATGAGGGAACATCTGGGACCAGAGGACAGAACTGTTGGACTGGTATGGTCAATCAACTCTCTGCACAAATCTCTGCAACTTCATCCACAAGTGCCTGCTAAATAGACAACAACAAGAGGACAGTACACCCTAAAACACTGGCCACACTATCATACATCAAGAACAAATCAGGATTGACAACGATACTCCTAAGACCACTAGGAATCATGGTGGCACACAGCCCACAGCCATTCTACGATAAACACTCACAAGGATTAAAGACCCCATTCCCACAATATGCAGAACCAACGTGGTTTACAAAATACCATGCAATGACTGCCACAAGAATTACAATGGACAGATAGGAAGGAAACTAGCCATTAGAATACACCAACATCAACTAACAGCAAAATGACACAATGAACTTTCCGTAATATCAGTACACTCCAACAATGAAGGCCATCGGTTTAACTGAGGCAACATATCCACAGTAGACCAAACCAAATATAGACACGCACGGGAATTCCTAGAGGCATGGTTCTCGACCCATAATGCAATCAACAAACATATAGAATTAGACCCCATATACAAAACCCATACTGATCAAAACCAGAAATCACACAACTCACCATAACAGACCGGACAATATAAATTCCAAGCAGAGTAGAACAACATCGCTTCATCGGAGGCCTCACTGATGATGTTACCCAGCATGGTGATGAAACGTCTGAACAAAAACAAGCCAGCTCAGCGAGCAAGTCAACGACCTCATCCTTGTAAATATTTTCTGAACACTTTGAAGTTTCAGAATATCTTTCTGAAAGCAGAATAAGATGTAATATTCTGAAAGTGGCTTAAACAATGTTTGGTATAGCCACTACATTATATCCCAACTCCTATACTCAATGCACCGACCATTAAAGTCAAGTGTACCAAATGCCTTCTTTGTTACCCTGTACAACTGTGGCTCCAATTCAAAGAACTGTAAGACTGCACTCCAAGATCTCTTTGTTCAGCAACACTCCCCACGACCCTACCATTAAGAGTATAAGTCCTGCCCTGGCTTGCCCTACCAAAATGTAGCACCTCACATTTATCTAAATTAAACTCCAACTGTCTCTCTAATTGCAGGAAACAACAGGACCTACTGGTTTGACGTGGTCGAAGAAGACCACTTTCTGGTCTAACTAGAAGAGTATCTTGCAGTCAACAAGATACAGTTTGTTGCAAGTTAGCAACTAGTTACAGGTTACGTTAATGTTGTAGATGTTGTTACAGAGATTTTAAGGAGGATCGGGTGTTATATCTCACTTCTTCATGCGCCAAAGTTGTTCTACCAAAAACTCCAAATGACATCAATTTAGTGAGTGGTGGTAATGGCAATTCTCAGTATCAACTCTTTTAGACCACAGGCTTTTTTTTATTTGCTGATATATAAGTTACGCCATCTCCCCTAAATCTATGCCTTTACAAACTCAGGTGTTTTAGAGATTTCACTATTCTTCTGGAATTTCTCTCTTTGGACTTGGAGGATCAGTCATTTGGA
Source organism: Rhincodon typus (assembly GCF_021869965.1). Taxonomy (NCBI): domain Eukaryota; kingdom Metazoa; phylum Chordata; class Chondrichthyes; order Orectolobiformes; family Rhincodontidae; genus Rhincodon; species Rhincodon typus. The sequence continues at coordinate 36,014,414 of NC_063358.1, read as the reverse complement.
TTGGAGACCATTACCTTTGATTCTCTTCCAGACACTGAGGTCTGTCGGTCCAGAAGACCTTAAAATATGGGGGCAGAAGTTGGTCATTCAGCCCATCGAATCTGTTCCACCATTCAATGAAATCACGGCTGATTTGATAATCCTCAATTCCAATTCCCCGCCTTTTTCCCATAACCCTTGATTCATTTACTAATCAAACATCTGTCTATCCCAGCCTTAAATATATATAACAACATAACCCGAACAGCCCTCTGCAGTAAAGAATTTCATAGATTCACTATCGTCTGAGAGAAGAAATTCCTCCTTATCTCTGCCTTAAATATGAGATCCCTAACTTTGAGATTATGCCCTCTGATCTGAATCTCCCCCACAAGGGGAAATATCCTTTCCACATTTACCCTGTCAAGTCGTCTAACAATCTTATACATTGCAATAAGGTTGCTTCTCATTCTTTTATATTTCAACAGGTACAAGCCCAATCTTTCCTCATAGGACAGCTCTTCCATACCTAATATCAGCCTAGTGAACCTTCTTTGGAATACCTCTAGTGCCAGTACACTTTTCCTTAGGTAAGGGACACAAAAGTGCCCACAGTATTCCAGCTGTCCATTTAAACTGGTGAAAGTTTCATTCTTGGGATTTTCTTCACAGAGGGCATCCTCCCTGCTGACCAAAGCAATGTTTTCTTTCCAAATTCTTAAACGTGGGACATTGATCATCCTTTCTCAGTGATGGCTACCGTGGCGTTGTGTGCACGATATCTATGACCTGTATCAGCAGGTTTTTATTTTCCGTCCACCTGCAGACTTGTGTTGGAGCACGTAAACTGTTTACTTCAGCATGTTGATGGGCTTAGAGTGTTGCATTTGCCCTCAGAGATTGCATAATTGGTAAAAACAACATGCCCACTTTCTCAGTTCTGCTACCTTGAGGACTGATCTGGCTTGGTGTGATCTCTGTTACAGTTTGAGAGGATTCTTCTTGGGAAACATAGAATGTTGAATATTCTGCTTGAACGACTTCATCTCAGTTACTTCAGCATCTAATGTCTCATGTGATTCGGTCCTAGCTATTAGGTTTCCAAGCTGTGCTGCACCCCAGGTTATAGCAATTATAAATGTATCAATTGGCTCAAGAGACCAGTTCATTGCTTGTTTTTCCTTGCAAATCACAGAATCCCTACAGTATGGAAACAGGCCATTTGGCCCATCGAGTCCACACTGCCCTTCTGAAGAGCATCCCACCCAGATCCAACCCCCTACTTTATCCCTGTAACCCTGCATTTCCTATGGCTAATCCACCTAAGCCTACACATCCCTGGACACTTCAGGCAATTTAGCATGGCCAGTCCACCTAACCTGCGCATCTTTGGACTGTGAGAAGAAACCAGAGCACTTGGAGGAAACCCACGCAGACACATGGAGAATGTTCAAACTCCACACAGACAGTCATCCAAGGGTGGATTCAAGCCCAGGTCCATGGTGCTGTGAGACAGCAGAGCTGACCACTGACCCATCATTCGCAGGTTTTTGCACTCTAAACACTTATCAGTGTTGATAACAGTGGAAAGTATCTGTACAAATACAGTTTTATAACAGGTTCCCATCTCATTGACACTATGAAACATATATCTTCTACCAGCATACTGATATGATCTGATTTATTCATTATTTAGGTTCCGTTAGGAGTTGAGGAGGTCCAAGGAAACCTTCCATTGTCTGCATTCAACCAGTTGTTCCTCAGCTATCTGTTCGTGATTTGCTGTTCTTTAACTTTACATATTTTAATTCCTCCCACCATTTGAAGAAGATTGATGTTAAGACATGCATTCCTATTCAAGAGTGAATGTTATTGATTGTAAAGTGTGTTGGGGCTGTCTACTATTTGGTGTCCCATAAATTAGAGTTGCTGGCAGGACATGTTTAATTTTAATTACTATGCCTCCTGGACCATGTAGCTGCACTGTTGTTGGCTGTAGATAGTGTTTTCTTAACTATCACTGTCTAATACTTTAGCAACACTGGCTCAACATCTAACATGAAATTCATGAGATGATCATTGATATAAATATCAGCAAGCCAAAATATAAAGTCTAGATCATCTATTTTTCTGGTGGACACTTTAGATTTCTTCTGTTGTAGACTGTTCTACTTCATTAATGTCTTTGCACGGATAGCTATTTGATTTCTTACTTTTCTCAAACAGTTGTTATTCTGTATCTCAGAAATTATTTTCTCCAAGATTTTCAATGACATATTGTGTTTGGTACCTCTCTAAAATTAAGGGTCCCTGACAATATTATTCTGATGCTGTGTCTACCTAATGCGATTACATATTTTTCTTGCTTATAAGACTTTTAATTTTGCAGCAATTGCAGCTCTGTAGCTCTTTGCTGCTGTGCTAGGGAGGTTTCCCATGTTTCCAGTTAAAATAGAAGATTCTTGAATTCGCGTGAATAAATGGATGATTCCCACCTTTTTCATGGCTTCATTGTATGAATCCTGCTATCTGCTGCTGTAACAAACAATTCCCATTTTTATCAATGTTTTACTGAATGATTCTCACTCTTTGTAGTTTAAATAAATAAGTTTTATTTTTATTAGAGAGATCTCATATCTATTCCCAAGCTTTAAGGCATTATCCTAAATTTTCTGTCCCCTTAGAACAGGTCTGGTCAGGCTTTTAAGCTGTCAAACAGTATTACTTTAATTACTGGATTTGCAATGTCCCCACATCTGCGTCTTGAAATTAATATGTCTTTAGTTGCTCTTTATTTCTGTTTCTCCAGCCAAGCCTCATGGTGCCTGCTTCCTATGACAGGAATGCTCAATCTGTGCTGTCAGTAATATTTTAGCTCCTCACTTTTCTAACCTGTATTACTGTGCTGTTTTAAACTTTCCCTTACTTCATGCGGGATTTTAAGTTTTACTCATGGAGCCACTCATCGCTAAACTCTGACTCAAGACCACTCCTACAAACAACAGTGTAGCCTGTATTTATTTTGAATTTTGTCCTGACTCACTGGGCTTGTGTGCTGGAAAATAAGGCCACCATTTCCAGTGCCATCACAAAAAGTTAAAGATTTTAAAAAGTATGTGAAGTTTCCCAATTTACCTAACTTTCAGGCCCAGATTGATAGAAAGCACAACCAGATGTCTGAGATAACAAGGTGTAGAGCTGGATGAACACAGCAGACCAAGCAGCATCACAGGAGCAGGAAGGCTGACGTTTTGGGCCTAGACCCTTGAAGCACAGCATCAGAATAATATTGTCAGGGAGCCTTAATTTCATCCAGCTCTACACCTTGTTATCTCCAATTTTCCAGCATCTGCAGTTCCTACTATCTCTGAACCAGATGTCTGTTCTGAATACTATTTATTATAAGTCATCAGACTCTAACAATAGGTAAGCAGATATAACTCATCTATATGTAATACTACTAAATAAAATTTATAAACACTGCCTTGAATACAGACAAACAAACAAACAGGGCTAAATGGTGTTGTAGCTGAATCGTCACAAGTTACCTTAAGTTCGGTTACTTATTAAAAAGTCTCACAATCAAGTACTGAAACAATGATTGTGTGTAGCAACCAAAATACAACTCCTCAAATAAACAAGTTAAGCCTCACAACCCAACTTAGCTATTACCCTATTAATGGTGGAATCTGACCAAAAGTGTCCAGGGTTTGATCTTTGTACAATGTTGTTCTTTGATGTTCTGCTCAAGGGGGAGTTCTGGTGTTCGATTCTTATACATGTTTTTGCCTTTCAGGTCATTATTGATGATTCTTTAAATTCTTTCATCAAAATTATTGCATGCTTGCAGCTTGCCTTCTTATCAGAAAAAATTTCTTTGTTCCTTGTTACATTTGGCCTTAACTGCCAAGACACAGCTTTCCTGCAGTTCCTGATTTGGATAAGAATTTAAGAGGTATGCTTGGTAAGTTTGCAGATGACACCCAAGATTGATGATACAGCAGACAGTGAAGATGATTATCTGGGAATACAGTGAGATCTTGATCAACTGGACCATTAGGCTGAGGAATGACAGATGGAGTTTAATTTAGATAAATGCAAGATGTTACATTTTGGTAGGTCAAACCAGAGCAGGACTAACACAGTCAGTGAGGGCCCTGGGGAGTGTTATAGAACAACGATCGAGGGGTACAGGTTCATAGCTCCTTTAAAGTGGAGTCACAGGTAGACAGGGTGGTGAAGAAAACTTTTGGCATTGGTCAGAGCATTGTGTATAGGAGTTGAGAAGTCTTGTTGCAACTATACAAGAAGTTCATAAGACCACATTTGGAGCACTGTATGCAGTCATGGTCGCCCTGCTAACGAAATGATATCAATAAACTAGAAAGAGTGCAGAAAAGATTTACTAGGATGCTACCTGGATTGAAAGGTTTGAGTTATAAGGAGATGCTGGATAGGCTGGGACTTTTTACCCTGGAGCATAAGAGACTGAGGGATGACCTTATAGGGTCTATAAAGTCATGACAAGCACAGGTAAGGTAGATAGCCAACAGGTTTTCCCCATGGTATGAGAGTCTAAAACTAAAGCGCATAGGTTTAAAGTGAGAGGGAGAGATACAGAAGGTTCCAGAGAGGCAGTCTTTTCACACAGAGGGTGATGAGTGTCTGGAAAAGGCTGCAAGAGGTACTGGTGGAGACGAGTACAATTTCATCATTTAAGAAACATTTGGACAGTCACATGGATAGAGTAGGTATGGAAGGATACGGATCAAATGCAGGCAGATGGCACCAGTATAATTGTGAAAACTGGGCACATTGAGACTCGTGCCAGGTCTGAAACACCTTTAATATTTACTGAAGTGTTTTTCCTTGCTGAGGATTGCCATGGGGTGGGATGGGAGGGGGGAGGGGGTTTCTTCTGTAGGTTTCTGAGATCTTCAACTGTTTTCTGCTGCTGATTGAGTTGTATGAGCAGATAATTTAAAACTGAGTTTGAAGGTCTCACCACCTCTGCTCAGTCAAATCGAATCTACAGCATGGGCCATGTTGTATGGCCATGCCAGCTCACTGTGTTGCATGAGCTGCTGGCAATGCTGATGGTGGCTCTTTAAGGGTAGGAAGCTAAAGGGCCTGCTTGGTCTAGTGTGATAGAGAAAATACATTGCCTGGTATATCTTGAAGACTGGTTTGTAGTTCATGAGCTCTAGTTTGTTGCATGTTGGCAACTCGTCACAAGTTATATCGAGACGAAATAAATTATTATGGAGACTTGGAGGAGAACCAGATGGTAGGTCTTTGACATCCTAAGCTTTTCTGACCACAAGTCCACATGCCATCATCACAGTGCATGGTGCTTATGGCACACTTTGCTATTAACTCTTCCATACCCACATGCAACAGTTTTGACTTAAAAAAAAGATTTTAAAACAAATGTTTCCTATTTCTTTCCATGAAAAAAATGTGTCGAAGGTCCCCAATAGTGACTGAAGAAAGTATATGCAATGTTAATTGTTATAAAATTGATTGATTTATAAATATTTGATAATGCACAGTGGTCGCCCAGCATTCGCCTCTTTATAATAACACAAAATACAATTTTTTTATTCATTCTTGAGATGAGGGCGTCGCTGACTAGGCCAGCCATTTATTACCCATCCCTAATTGCCCAGACGGCAGTTAAAAGTCAACCACATTGCTGTGGGTCTGGAGTCACATGTAGGCCAGACCAAGTAAAGAAGGCAGTTTCCTTCCCTAAAGGACATTAGTGAACCAGGTGGGTTTTTCCAACAATCGACAATGGATTTGTGGTTATCATTAGACTCTTTAATTCTAGATACTGATTAAATTCAAATTCCACCATCTGCCACGGGGGATTTCAACTGGGCTCCCTAGAACATTACCTGGGTCTCTGGATTAACAGTCCAGCGATAATACCACTGGACCATTACCTTTCCATTTATTTTCTGATCGGATTCCTGTTGGTAGGACAGATGGTGGGGTGGTTGGCACCAGCCCTCAGTATTACCTCTGTTCCTTCTGGGAGCTGTGAGTTCAAGGAGGAATGTTGACAAGATTTTCCTAATTTCCCAACAAAAGCAGCAGAAACAAACATTTCTCATGGAGATGTTCCACAGGCAGGCATCATAAGGTTGGCGCAGGGTCAGGGAGAAGCTGGTGGCAGGTTGTGATGTTCTGCTGACCTATTGCCTGAGAACCCTGGGCAACAATTGCTGTGCTCATTTTAAAACCTCTATACTTTGACTGGAACATTAATTGATTTCCATGCATTTGGAACTCGCATCTGTCAGAGGGATTCAGATGCAGTAAATTTTGTTACACACTTGAAAAAAAAAACATTTCAGTGACAAATTATAACAGAGAAGAAAAGCTCTTCGTCTGCAACAATAAAAAAGGCTTAGAATTGATTAGAATTTAATCGAGCAGTCTAATGTTGAAATCAGGCCCATTTAGATGTAAATTTTTTGTAATTGACTGTGCAGATCCACTATCATTAGTGCATTCACTGCACTCTATAACTTGGGAAGTCACTTAATACAGACTGCACATCTGTCCTTGTACATCTGCAGCTGTGATCCCATTTTCTTTACTGTGACTTTACCCTGACTGGCACGACAGGTGCCTCATCATACCTGCCAGAATGTGACTCAGTATATTGTGTTTGAGAGAGTTTGCTGCCAACAATTGTTCTTTGTCTGTATATTGTCTAGAGCTTATCCAATGATTAGTGGTGGTAGATACATCACTGTAGAGTCATTACAGAGGAACGCTTCTTATTTAACAAAATAGTTTATTGTTTGATGGCAATAAATACAACTACATTACAAGTCAGTCCTAATCACTTGGACTCTCAGAGCTTTAGAGACTCCATCTGCTCGCTACAAATATCAGAGTAGAACTCATTATTTCTACCTGCATACTATGTATGATATCCATAGAATGAGTGGAGTCAATGAAACTTCATTGTTAATTCTTTCAGAACTGTTACCTTATACAAAACTGATTTGGCCAGATTCCAGGACTGCGCTGAGTGAACCAATCTCAGTACGGATGTCAAGGAAACTGAAACTATTGTTTGAAAGATTTCTGGATTAAAGGAGAATATAATTAACTGGTGCCGCCTCATTTTCTTATCTTTAGCCCAACCCATTTCTCCTCGTCCCTTGAAGAACCATTTAATTTGAGACTGGGATAAATAGTGCGCAAGGTGGTATGCCAGTTCAAACATCTTGTTGATGCCAGAAGGATTTGGGAATAGAGTTTCAGAATTCCACTACACTTTGCTTGAAAAATTGCTTCTAATTTTAACACCCTGGTCCCCTGTTCCGAAGTCCAATACCAGATGGAATTATTCCTCTTCATTCGTCCTATAATATTTCTACTACTTTAAAAGCCTTAATTAGATCATCCCTCACACTTTGAAGCGAAAGTGAATGCAAGCTGACTTGGTGCAGTCTGTCCTACCAATCAAACAGAATTACAGATTTATTGTGGTGTAAACGGAGGCTATTTGTCCACTGTATCTGCACAGGCTTCATTATCAAGTCTGCTCTATTATATAACACCCGTCTCTTGCCTTTTTCCGATATCCCTGCATGTCATTACTATACCAAAAAGTCCCTAGCATGAAAGACTTTATCATTCAGATGAAACCATGTTTTAACCCTTCAAAGTCAATGCACCTTTGTTGAAGTGCAGTGCCCAGAAATGAGAGCGATGGTCAAGGTGGGTCTGAGTCTCAATGCTGAATCATAACTTCCATTGAATTGCATTTACAAACCACTTGTGTAAATGGCTAAAATTCAATTCAGTTTTTTGTTTATTTCTTACCTGCTCATTAGCTTATGTTGACATGTATCCATAGGTGGTTTTGCTTGTCTATAGTTGCCAACCCGTTTAGGAAATATTTCGACCTCATCACCCTTGCATCTCAAATTGATGACTTCACAGTTGGCAATACAATTCCATTCCTTGATTTAACTTATTACTGGCTTTTTGGTATTCTTGTCCTTTGAGTCACAAAAAGTTAGGGTTAGTACACCTGTGTAATACTGCTCACTGTTAGAGGTGCTTGTTCCCCAATACTGCACAACCCATTTCTGCCTCCTTCCCAAAATCCATAAGCTGAACTGTCTTTGCAGAGGGGAGGCAATGGCCTAGTGGTATTATTGCTGGACTGTTAATCGAGAGACCCAGATAATGTTCTGGGGACCTGGGTTCAAATCCTGCCACGGTAGATGGTGGAAGTTGAACCCCTTAAATATCCGGAATTAAGAGTCGACTGATGACTGTGAATCCATTGTTGATTGTTGGGGAAAAACTCATCTGGTTCACTAATGTCCTTTAGGGAAGGAAATGGCTAGCCTGGCCTACATGTGACTCCAGACCCCAGTAATGTGGTTGACTCTTAACTGCCCTCTGGGGATTTAGAGATGGGCAATAAATGTTGCCTGGACAGTGACACCCTCATCCTGTGAATGAATAAAGGAGGCCCATTATTTCAGTCTATTCCTGCCCCACTGAGATTGTTTCTATCTTCACTTTGTGTTATTCCCCTCATTCAGTCTCTTCCTGCTTACATTCATGATTCTTTTGATGCTTTATGTCAGTTACACAAGTTCCAGTTTTCTGGTCCTAACCACTTCCTCTTGACCATGGATGCGCAATCCCTCTACACATCCATTCCCTATCAGGAATGCTCTCAGAGTTCTCCTGCATCTTCCTGAACAGTCCCCATCCACCACCACCCTCTTTAACCTGGCCGAGCTTGTTCTTACTTTGAAAACCTCTCTCTTAACACATCTTATTTTCTCCAAATTGAAGGTGTGCTTATGCGTGTCCACATGAGCCTCAGCTATGCCTGTGTCTTTGTGGAGTATATGGGTCATTTTTTATTGCATACTTCCTCTTGCTTTAGCCACAACCTTTCCATAAAAGCCTAAGACCATAAGAAATAGGAACAGGCGTAGATGGTTCAGCCCATCGAGCCTCCTCCACCATTCAATAGGGTCATAGCTGATTCAACATTCCTCATTTCCAATTTCCTGTCCTTTCCCCATAACCCTTGATTTTCCCACTGATGAAGAATCTATCTATCTCAGCCTTATATAATCATAAAGACTATGCCCCCACATCACACTGTGGCAAAGAGTTCTAAAGGATCACAACCCATTGAGACAGGAAATTCCTCTTCACTTCAGTCTTCACTTGGCGCCTCTTTACACTGATACTATGCCCTTTCTCCTGGATTCTTCCATGAAGTGAAACATCCTCCCAGCATTTACTCTAACAAGCCTCTTGAAGAATCTTCAATGATTCAATGAGATCACCACTCATTCTTCTAAACCACAGTGAGTAAAGTCCCAAACTGTTTAATCTTCACTCATAAGACAATCCCTCCATTCCAGGGATCATCTTAGTGAACCTTCTGTCAACTGCCTCCAGTGAAATGACATCTTTCTTTAAATAAGGGGACCAAAACTGTTCACAGTACTTTAGATAACAAGGTGTAGAGCTGGATGAACACAGCAGGCCAAGCAGCATCAGAGGAGCAGGAAGGCTGACGTTTCGGGCCTAGACCTTTCAGTACTTTAGATGCGGCCTCACCAGCACCTTGCACAGTTGCAGTTAGTCTTGCTTATTCTTATAATACAACCTACTTAAAATAAGGGTCAACATTCCATTAGCCTTCCTGATTACCTGCTCAAAACGTGGGAGTGCCTTCCAGAATTTTGATCCAGAGACACTGAAGGTACGGTGGTGTATTTCCAAGCAGGAGGCAAACTAGCAGGTGGTGTTGTTTCCATGTTTGTGTTGCCCTTGTCCTTCTAGATGGTACTTGCCATGGCTTGAACAGTGCTGTCTAAGGAATTTTGAAGAATTTCAGCTGTGCATGTTATAAATAGCAAATTATTGAAATCTATAGTTAAGGACAGAGTGACTGAGCACTTGGAATAATTTTAGCTGATTAGAAAAGGCCAATATGGATTGTGAGTTATGTATACTGAACCAATTTAAACTTTTTTGAGGGGACAACTAAAGTTGTAGACAGGACAGCATTGGTGGATGGAGTTGATATAGACTTTAGAAAGTGTTTGATAAGGTTCCACATAAAAGATTGTAAGTTATACTTAACACATGGAAATGAAGGCAAATTATTGATTAGATATGAGATTTCTTAGATGATAGAAAACAGTAGCAGGATAACTCATTATGATGTGTTTTTGCATTGGAACCAGAAGTTCCAGGATGTGATGGCTGAGGAACGTTCATAATGCAATGAAACAGGTTGGATATAAACCTGCAAGTCCTTTCAATATATGCAAAAGGCAGGTGGCAAAAATGTGAAAGATTCTTGTCATCCACATAACAGAAAGAAAATTAGACCCTCTACCATCACTATCCATAGCTCCAGGCTAGAACATGCATATCAAAGTGCACGTTGTTACAGCATCTCGTGTCCCCTCACTGGTTGGCAACACTCCATGACCACCCTTTATATTTCCTGCTTCCGGTAGGAGGCAGGAGGCTGTTAGCTTTTTATTTGACAACGCCTCATTATTTTGTGATAGAAATCAGGAATGTACAGAGCCAAGAATCGGGGACACAGACCAGTGTCTTCAATAATTCATATTGTCCCATTACTGAGGCATTCTCTGAAGCAGAATACACTTTCAACAAATTGATGACTGCTTTACTTTGTCTCTGGCAGTGTGTCAGTAGCGCTGGTTGGAAGTAAGACTGTGGTAGCCCCTGTTATCAGTGAGAAAAATTGCTCACAAATGAGATCAGTTTCGCTGTTAAGATCTAAAGCAGAAGTCACACAACACCAGGTTATAATTCAACAGATTAATTTGAAATCGCAAGCTTTCAGATGCTTGAAATTTCAAATAAACCTGTTAGACTATAACCTGGTGTCATGTGACCTCTGACCTTGTCCACCCCAGTTCAACACCAGCACCTCCACATCAAGATCCAAGTCAAAAACGCTTTGATTCAAGGTAGATTAGAGCCAATTACAGTGCAGCGCTAAATAATACATTGCCTTGAGAATGAAGTATGTCTAGAATTAATTTTTGCTATGCTTTGTGGGGGGAAATCACTTTTTTAAACATTTCACCCGCCTTTTGATGTGTGTAGTGCATGTTCCTGAAAGCCTTTATAAGTAGAAATTATTGGGCACATAAATCTTGTCAAGAAGTAATTTGTGGGTTGTAATCTAATAGATTTTCAGGTGGTTTGCATGTAAAATAATGGAATGGCCAGGAGTGATTACAAGCTGTAATTTAATCAAATGTTTGAATGATGGCAGCAAGTGCGAAAGTGATTTACAATTGCCACCCAGACAGACAGTTGGGATCATTATATTGAAATCAGTCCTGTATGATCACTATTTTTTAATAACTTATCCATTGTGAGATTTTCCTCCCTTCATTGGTCTAGAATCACATCAATGTTGAAAGCTGAGAGAAGACGGACAAATTATGAAATAGCAGTTAGTTAATGCCAAGCCTGAGTATTAAAAAATTATAGTTCATGATGGAAAAGCGAAGTGGAGAAGGCAAACAAAACTAAATTTGTGCCCTGGAATACAGAACATTCCGGTGGGAGCTAGTTTGGTCAGTCTTAGCATCAATGAAAGAAAAGGGGAGGGGAAATGTTACCTTGATATTTAGAAAGAAAACAAAGCAGGAAAGTTTAGAAAGGCAATAACCAAAGTAATATTAATAGAATGTGGGAAAGCAAGAGAGAGTGCTATTGGAAGTTAAAGATTGGAGATGAGATGCATATCATTTATCAGGCATTTTTTTTTCTGTGTACCGCTGCTGGATATCTCCACGTAAATGAGTGATTTCATTTCTTGCATTTCATCAAACCTGTGATACTTGGTAGCACAGGGAAAATCTGGTTTCTTAGCTTTTGTCCATTCATCGTCTCTTTGCATTGAAAGCATTTTTATTTGTGTCTTTGGGGCACCATTCTTTGCTGCTGCAGCAGTTAACTATATGTGGTGATTTGTCTCGAACAGCAGTCAGCCTGACATTTTGAATGGGATATTTAGACTGCCTGATAACTAATTCAGCTGAACTTGTGAGGTGGGGTGTTTTGGATTTGATAATGAATGATCTGAGCAGTAGAGTTGATAGCTGGGAAACTAAGAGGGAAACTATGGAATGCTATGAAACAATTCTTTCCTAATCATTAAGAACTGAACTGCAGAATTAATATCAAACCAGAAATAGCTGGAAAAGTTCAACAGCATCTATGGAGAGAGTTAATTGTTTCAGATCCAGGGCCAAAGAACGATGTTGGACCCGAAACGTTGACTCTGCTTTCTGTCTACTGATGCTGCCAGACCTACAGAGTTTTTACAGCAATTCCTGTTTTTGTTTCAGATTTCCAGCATCCACAGTAATCTAGGTTTTTTTTCAAACTTAATATTTAAATTAATCATTATATTTCTATCAACTGATAACAGATTGGATGCTAATTGAAACCTGAAACAAAAATAAGGCAAGTTCTATAAAAGATGGAAAATGCACCCTACCCAAGCAGTGAAGATAGGAATCTCCACATCACCTCACCTAGATTCTAAATGATAATAATATGAGCCTGGACATAATTGTGAGTGATGTTATTGCATGAAGATTTAATATGGCCATATACATTAACTGCACTCCTTTTTAAAAAGAGGCATGGACTATTTTATATAGAAACCAATTTCAGACAATGTAATTGTACGACAACAAGCCTGTCAGTAGTTTACAGGATAATAATTAGAATTGGACAAAGCCTAACTCGCATTCCACACAATGCACAAGAGTCATTAGATATTCGCTCAGTGCTGCTCAATCGCAGTTCTCAAGTTCAAGCGAACAGTCATGAAACTCTATCTGTGTTCTAGAGTTCTCCAAATGTTGTGACAGATGACACTCATCATGCAGATGTAACTGTGTTATCTGATAGTAACACAAAGGAAAATTTGGCAGAGTTGCTCCATTCTGGCTCGTCCATTAGCACCCATTTTGTCCCTTACTGAAGTTGATTTTCACTACAAGAATGGGTTTGGATGATGGTTTGTGTTTCTAATACCCCTCTCATTGTTATGAATGGTGTTTAGGGTCTGGAATGAGTAATAAATGTGGTCATGAAATGTGCACAGATGGATAATTATGATGGAAAAATGGAAATTCAATTTTCTTCAGCAGCAATACGGAATGAGCAATGTTGTTTCAGAAGCCCATTCAGTTCTCTGCTCTATATTTGTTTCTGTATTTGTACAATGAGCCATGGTTTAGAACTCACCCATTGGCTGTAACAGAGTATTGATCCATGGTTTGGGATTGGACAACTGTGAGGAATGATATTTAAGTCTTAAGAGTGCAAAGAACATATGTGCACGATTTGAAAGTTCATGAAGAGCTGTACATTAATCTTCAATATTTTTACTATATGGGTGCAGGAGCTCAGTGGTTATGTTCCTGGACTGGTTGCCTGATTAGTGAGCCACAAGTTCATATCCCACCGCATTAACTAGGGAAATTTACATTTTCTGTTTCATTAAATAAATCTGCATTGTAAAGCTATTGTCAGTAATGTTGACCATGGAATTACCAGTTTGGAACAAAGCACATCTGATTAGGAAAGGATTTCTGAGAAAGGGTCCCGATCCAAAACGTCAGCTTTCCTGTTCCTCTGAGGTTGCCTGGCCTGCTGTGTTCCTCCAGCTCCGCACTGTGTTATGTCAGACTCCAGCATCAGCAGCTCTTACTATCTCTGATTAGGAAAGGAAATCTGCCGAGTTAACCCAGTCTGGACTACATGTGACTCTTAATGGTCCTCTGAAAATGACACTCAGCTGTATAAGGAGTCTAACCTTATTAATGATTTCCATGAGTAGATTTAAAACACCTCTTTTACACTCAGGTGTTTGCATAAAAATGTTAGATTTATAAAAATGATACCAATGACTGAGATGGTGGTTTGACATCTGATACTGATAAAACACCTGGATAAGCTTTGATCTTCCCACTTTAAACTCATAATAGCCAAAATTTGCTGTACAGTTTTTGCCATGTTTGTAGGGGTTAAAAACACATACGTTCACCAGTTATTAAAGGGTTATGTTAAAAATAGAGTCCGATACAAAATTCTGATGCTTGTAAATATTCTGCAGTATATTTCTCTGTTAGCAAATCTGAAGTTAACTGAATTTCTTCATGCATTGAAACTATATCTAATATCATTTAAAAATGAAAGGTACAGGTGGTTAAAAAATGACTGTTGTGCATAAATTGTATTGATGGACCAATTTACATTCCCTATCTAGTGTTTCACGTTATCATTAATTCAGCAACTAATCTCTCATCTCCCCTATTTATTTTCTTCTTCAGTGGACATGGACCTCAATCTTAATCTTTTAGAAGTGTTGATTCCTCAAAGACACATTAATTCTACATCGTTTTTACATTTACAGAATTGCATTGTTTCCCTCATTGACCTGCCTGCATAGACAGAATAACTCTTTGTTGCTTTGAATGTTCTACTTCATATCCCACATATAAAATATCTTTAATTCTTCTGATCATAGCCACTTGATTTCCTGTTGAATTATCTGCTCAGTGCATATTTACTCTGCTCATTTTCCAATTAGCACACATTGTTTTCCAGAACTTGACAGAATCTAGAACTATGTCTGAAAGATCATGTGATAGAGGGAAGAGCATCCAAAATCTGGCAATGCTTGGCTCCGACAGTGTATGATCGACTTTCATAGTTTAACTCAAGCTTTCAAGAATGCTATATTTAACACAAAGAGCGGTAATTAGAAGAAATGGCTAACATTTAATTTTCCTGGCAGTTACTGACACATACTGAGCCACAGCTGCAACTACACAGTGTGACTCACATTAGGAATTATCAGTGACCAATTCCATTTTATATGCACTGACAATAGAATCCCTAGAGTGTGGAAGCAGGCCATTCAGCCCACACTAACCCTCTAAAGAGCATCCCACCCAAACCCACCACATTCCTGTAACCCTGCATTTCCCATGGCTAATCCACTTACGCTACAGACTAAGGGCAATTTAGCATGGCTGTTCCACCTAAGGGAGGAAACCCTCACAGACATGGGGAGAATGTGCAAACTCCACGCAGACAGTCACCCAAAGCTGGGATTGAACCCAGGTCCCTGGTGCTGTGAGGCAGCAGTGCTAACCGCTAAGCCACCATGCGATGGCTGATGATGGAGACGGAATAAGGTTCAGTGGCCAATCAAGATTCTGCTCCTAGGCAAATATCTGCTGGCCAAGACAGTGCTCGTGAACCAAGATTGCTGGCTGGTCTCGTTCCTCAATTTCTACTTCTGATTTCGGAATTTCTAATGCCAATTGTAGACCAACCCCCACCCTCACTGTCCCTCCAACCTAGCTGAGCGGAGTTAACTTAGTAACTTTTACCGTTTTCTAGACCATGAAAATCGCTGATCAAAATATAGCCTTTCAACTTAGCTCACAGTCGACCCTAAGTTTACCAAATAAATCACGATCACAATGACATTCAATTTACACTGTTTTAGGAAGGAACAAATGCAGACACAACAGATGAAATGATTATCTTTGTGTTGTAAATCTCTATGGAATACTTTACCTCTGGGAAATTGAAAAAGTATAGCAAAACAGCCAATTCCTATACAAAGGGTTTTCAAACTGTGCTTTCCATTACAAGTAACAGTTTTTATTCAAGATGTGGATGGGATTCTACTTGAGATTTTGTCCCTTGTGATTTATCCTTGTCACCACTTCTTTCTAATTTCCATTCAATTCTGTTAAATATGGCTGATTGTCTGCTTGGAAATTAATTTAAGTTCTTCCATTTCCTTCAAATGTACTTCTAACAGTTGAAAAGCTGAAGGAACTGGTGAGATATATGAAAGTAATTTAGCGTGGCATTGGGAACTGGTAGGTTGAAAATTATTTGGCTCCCAATAAGGAAGTTAAATACCATTCTACAAAGTAATGCATCAAGTTGATAAACCCAATGGTTGCAAGCAATCTGATTTTATATCTAATCATCTCCTCTCAATATTAGGGAAACAGCAATAGCGCATAAAGGCATCGATTTGTTGAAATTAAGCCCTGACTGCTCGCTTAAGATAATGGTGGCAACGTAAGAAACAATTAAAATAATGTCTAAACAGCAATGGTGGAACAAGGCTAAGGAATTGTGGATACTTTTGGGTGCTTCGTTCATTGGACCATGACCCACAGTGGTCATTCTTCATTTCTGTTCCAAGTGAGTAAGTGTTGTAAATGAAATAACTTCACAGAGGCTGGTATTCCATCACCAAGTCACCCTTTATTTATACATGTATAGTACTTGACACTGGTCCAGCTTCTTCAGAGTGACCAGAATGGATGACACTCCTGCTTACCTCAGCCCTTGTGCTGTTGAAATTCTGATTCTTGGCCTTGTTACCTCCCAACATTAGTTCAGTCAAAACTCTGCATTTCATAGCCTACTTTGCATGAAGATGCTCAGTCATTGCCTTTACTCCTGTTTCAGACATATACATTAGCTCTCAATCCTCCGATAAAACTGCCTGATTCATTTCCCCCTCTCTAAGTGCCTCCAGCCCTCTAATCCCTCACAAATTCTCATTGCTATGACTCCAGTCACTATTACATCCTCTTGCATTTGTGTTCCCAGCAGATGGTAATACAGGAAAAGTCAGATCACAGAGTGAAACCTGGCTTGAGAGATCATAAATTTTATTCTGTGGTTTCGTTAGAGTAGTGTTTAGTAACTGAATACATTCACACAAGGTTGCCAATGCTGTTTAAACAAAAGAACACAAGTTTATTACACAAAAGAAGCAAAGCATGACAATTGGAAATATCTTAACACAGAGAGCAAAACGAGAGATTTTAACCACGTTCTCAGCATATTCCTTGATAGTCATTCAGTCCCAGGAAAGTATTGCTCTTATCTTAACTCTTTAATTTCTTACTCAGAGTAACATTTAAGTAACATTCACACTGCACAAATGCCATCTCCAGTTTGAAGTATCTAACCACTGTTGCTTGACATTCAATGGCATTACCATCACTGAATCTTCCATTAACAACATCCTTACCATTGTCCAGAAACAGAACTGAACTAGTCAGATAAATATCATGGCCACAATAGTAGTTAAAGGGCTAGGAATACCATGAAAAGTAACATACCCATTGACTCCCCAAAGTCTATCTATCATCTCCCAGCCATAAGTCAGCATTGTGAAGGAATATTCCCCAAATGCCTGAATGAGTGCGGCTCAGAAAACACTCAAGAAGCTTGATACCAGCAGCCCCTTAATTGCCACTACATCAACTCCCTCCACCACCAATGCTCAGTAGCAGCAGTGTGTACCATCTACAAGATATATTGCAGAATTTCACCAAGGTTCCTCAGACATCCTCTTCCAAACCCACAACTACTTTCATCTTGAAGGACAAGGGCAGCAGGTACATGGGTACACCACCACCTTCAAGTTCCCTTCCAAGCCGTTCACCATCCTGACTTGGAAATATATTGCCGTTTCTTCAGTGTTACTGGATGAAAATCCTGAACTCCCTCCCTAACGGCATTGTTTTTTTTTATTCATTCATGGGTTGAGGGCATCACTGGCTAGGCAGCATTTATTGCCCATCCCTGATTGCCCAGAGGGTAGTTAAGAGTCAACCACATTGCTGTGGGTCTGGAGTCACATGTAGACCAGACCAGGTAAGGATGGCAGTTTTCTTCCCTAAAGGACATTAGTGAACCAGATGGATTTTTCCGACAATCCACAATGGATTCAACATTAGATGATTAATTCCAGAATGTGGTTCTACCTGCAACAAATGGCTCATGAAGGCAACTTATTATAACCTTCTAGAGCAACTAGAGATGGGCAATAAATGCCTGCTGGTCAGCGGTGTCCATGTCCTCTGATTGATTAAGTCAAAAGGCTTTCCAGCTCTTCTCCTTGTTCTGCTGAGCAGCTTAAGACTTCTTTTCAGCTCTGATTACCGAAAGACTTCTTTCCAGCTCTGATGGTCTTGAACCTGGAGATTTCTATCAACCATAAAACTTCCCCACTATGATGATGACTTCTCTTGTTCTGAACTCAATGGACTAGGGAGCCCTGAGCATCTGGTTCTTTTTCATAGAACTCAACTTTGTTATTGTTTAGCAACTATTATCCTCAAGTAGCTGATTAAGTCATTTAACTTAAATCACATGCTTTATTTGAAAAACTACTTTATAGTTCACTGCCAAAAATGACTTTCTAATCTTTGTTTTAAAAAACCTCACCTTCACAATCCATATTTCACTGCAATAGAGGAGGTTTATCAATACAACAGCCTTAATGACAAAGGTAACAAGGTGTAGAGCTGGATGAACACAGCAGGACAAGCAGCATCATAGGAGCAGGAA
>NC_063358.1:35918055-35995555 GCF_021869965.1 Rhincodon typus | reverse complement strand
CCTGCTGTGTTCATCCAGCTCTACACCTTGTTATCTCAGATTCTCCAGCATCGGCAGTTCCTACTATCTCTTAATGACAAAGACCTTTGTTGACATCATGGCATTGAGATTAAAAGTGACGTGCAAATGAAGGAAGGGTGATATGAGTACAAAATATTATTCATACAGCAAGTTGTTATGGTATAGAATGCATTGTCTGGAAATATGGTGGAGGCAGGTTCAACTGAGACATTAAAGACGACACTGGATAGTTCCTTGAATACAAACAGTGAGCATGATTATGGGGAAGTGCAAAAATTGATACTAGATAATGGACCCAACTTTTGCAACTTCTCAAGAAATAGTGAGAAGAGAGATCCTCACAGATCAATTTGTAATGTGATTACACATGCCGACTAATTAAATTCTCACTTCAGTGTGAGGTGGGAGATAGACATTAGTAAAATGCAGATAGATGAGAGAAACCACATCTTTATTTATTGACAAAGCCAGTTTGCTTTTGAGAAATACTGAAGGGAAATGAAAATGCAAAGAAGGATTTCAGATTGCATGAAGTCAAATGAATTGTTGCAAAAACACTGTGATAACACACTCAGCTGTAGCTAAGTGGGAATGTACCCAACAAAGTCATGACAGAATTCCACACATTGCCAAAGGAGATAGCCACGCACATAGAAGACAAAGAATGACAGGGAATAAAACCATCAGGTATGTTCTCATCCTACAGCCTCACTTCTGGATACTTAGAAACAACGGGAGGCTATTCAGCCCCTCAAATCTGCTTCAGTATTCGATTAGCTCATGACTGATCTCCATCTCTATTATGTCTTTTTCAATCTTTGCTCAATATCGTTTGATACTTAACAAAAAGAAAATCAATGCAACTCTTGAACGTTCTTTTGCTCCAGCACACACCCTCATTCTCAGCAGAAATGTATTACTTTTCAGCTTAGCATGAAAAGGAAAGGTTTCTTCTTGAATGACTGAGCTCTAATTTTAGGATTGTATTGCCTGCT
Organism: Rhincodon typus; assembly: GCF_021869965.1. Classification (NCBI taxonomy): domain Eukaryota; kingdom Metazoa; phylum Chordata; class Chondrichthyes; order Orectolobiformes; family Rhincodontidae; genus Rhincodon; species Rhincodon typus. The sequence goes on along the minus strand of NC_063358.1, from coordinate 35,994,539 downwards.
GTTTGAATCCACCACCAGAAGCAATCATTGTTCCATATCAACCCTGTCAAAAACCTTACCTTAGAACGTAAAATATTTAAATCAATGCCCTACCCCAACTGATCACCCAGAATCAAAATAAGTTAAAGTTATCCAAATGTTTCAGCCATCTGGTGAATCTATACTGCACCCTCTTCCTGACATTCCTTAGATTATAGCTAAATCTGAACGCAGAGCTCCAACTGAGGTCTGAACAAAGCTCTGTACAAATCATAGAATGGACAGAGCTTGGCAGAAGCTATTTGGTCCATTGACCTCATATTTGCTCCTTGGAAGAGCACCTTAGCTAATTCTACTCCTCTGCTCTTTCTCTGTAGCCCTGTGAATTTACTGCCTTCGATTGTTTTTCCAATTCTCATTTGAAGGAGATGATTGAATCTGTGTCCATCACGTTCTCAGGCAGTGCACTCCAAATCCCAACCACTACTCTGTAAAAGAAAGTTTTCTTCACATGGCCTTTTCATTCTTTTCCCACACATTTTAAATGTATCTGCTTTGGTTTTTGACCTTCCTACCAATGGAAACAGTTTCTCTCGATCCCCTCTGTCCAGCGCGTTCTTGAATTTGGAAACCTCCATCAAATCTCATCTCAACATGGTCTTCCCTAGAGAGATAAACAGCAGCTTCTTAAATTTATCCGAGTAAATGAAGTTCCTCAGCACTATAACACTTTGGCATGTGGCAATCTTTTTAATTTAATCATGCTTTAGTTTTCCAAGCGATTTGATGCAAAGGACAATATTCTGTTTAAACTTTTCGATTCATGCCACTTTCTTTTCAAATTACCAGATAACTGGCTGGAGAAATCTGGAGATCAAAGATTTTGTACTGAAATCATGTACTTCCACCTCAGACAGCTGATTGATGACATCACTCCTTGTTTTCAGCATTGACAGACCAAAGAAAGATTTGAAAAATCCATCAATTTAAAATTTTGAAAACGATACAAAACTTGAAACAACCATGAACTATACAAGGGAAATGAGTGATTCTATTACTTCATCTGTTGTAACCTCATGTAGTGATTTACCAAATGGTAAATGATAACAATAAGCAAGATCTTCCCTTTGAACTTGACTAAACCCATTCCCAGGCTGTAGGTGCCTGATGGAAAAGATCATGGTCACAGTGGGTATTTTTTGTCTTGGTTGCTCACCGCAAGTTTTGTTGATCGTATGGATTAAGGCGTTAACGTAACGTGATGTGACTGAAGATGAAGACAAAGAGCGCTCAGAGAGGGAGTCTAACCTGGGGACTGATGGGGAAGCAGTACTCTGTATAAGGCTGCACTAATATCTACAGTGCTCATTTGGGAGCACCTACTGGTATAGTACAGCAGATAAGAACATTCAATCAGTTCAACAGTACAAGGCACTGTAGCAGACTGAGCCCTGGAATCAAGATAGATCAGTCCATGATGCAGACTTTCACTTCATGGCCAACTCCATCTCAAACTGCAGTGGCATTTATATAAACGATATAGATGAGAATTCATGGGAAATGTTTCGCAAGTTTGTGGATTACACCAAAATTGGTAATACAATGGACAGTGAATGTTAGCTAAGATTACAAAGAGATCTTGATCAATTAGGCTGAGGAGTGGAATACGGAGTTTAATTTGGATAAATGTGAGGTATTACAAAGAACAAAGAACATAGAACATTTTGGTAAAGCAAACAAGGGCAGGATTTATACAGTTAATGGTTTGGCCTTGGTTAATGTTGTTGAACAGAAGGGTTCAGGTATGTAGTTCTTTAAAAGTTGCATCACGGGTAGACAGGGTGGTTAAGAAGGCATTTAGCATGCTTGCCTTCATTGCTCAGACCTCTGAGTATAGGAGTTGGAGAGTCATGTTGAGGTTGTACAAGACATTGGTGAGGGCACTTTTGTATTACTGTGCACAGTTCTAGTTGCCCTGCATTAGGAAAAATATTATTAAACTGGAGAAGGTTCAGAAAAGATTTATCACGATGTTCCGGGGACTAGAGAGTTTAAGATATAAGGAGGGGCTGGATAGGCTGGGACATTTTTCACTGTAGCATAGGAGGTTGAAGGATGACCTCATCGAGGTTTATAAAATCATGAGGGGCAAAACTAGGGGGCATCTTTTTAAGGTGAGAGGAGAAAGATTTAAAAGGGACCTGAGGGGCAACTTTTTCACACAGAAGATGGTTTATATGTGGAATGAACCACCAGGGGAAGACGTAGGTGTAGGTCTACAGTTCCAACATTTAAAAGATAGGCACATGAATAGGAAAGACTTGGAGGGATATGGACCAAATGCAGGCAAGTGGGAGTAGTTTAGTTTGGGAAACTTGGTCAACAAGGACAAGTTGGACCAAAGGGTCTGTTCCCGTGCTGTATGACTCTATTACTCTATAGCAGTTCAGCAGGATGCAGTTAGAAGCTACAGGTGCCAATGATAAGAAAGGCCACATTTAATGAGTTCCAAGTATCCAGAAAGGAAGGATAAAATGGTACTGAGCTTGAAGAGAAGACGGGCCATAAGCAGTTAAAGACTTAAGAAGCAAGGAAGACTTTGAGACCAGGTAAACTTTAAAGAAAAGAGAAAGGTCTTTGGAAGTGGAACAATGTAGCAAGAACAGCATTGCAACCCCCACGTGGTGATCATTACTACTACCCTGGTATCTTCGAAACACTGAGAGTCTGCACCAATAACAGAGATGGGAGCTCTAAAGATGATAGTTTGTGTGACTTGGAAGTGCACCAGGATTTCAGGCAAAAGCTGAGAAGCGCCAGGTCAGTAAGTTTTTTTGTGCAATCGGATTAATAGTTTGTGATATCCAAGCACAACAAGGAGTATCATTTGATGAGCTGTTAAAAGCATCTGACACTTCCTTTAGTCTGAAGAAAAATGTAACAATGGAGTGAACGCTATTTAGCCAAATAAGTCAGAAAGCAGATGAATCTGCTGATTTACATATAAAGGAGCTTTACAGATTAACTAATAATAATTTCATACCTGACCCATCTGTGGAATAATTGAGTAGACAGAAGGCAATCTCCACCAGCAATTGCCATGGGCTGGCTAATAAGTGTAGCAATGGAAATGTAACAGATGAATTAGTCTGTGACCAGATAATTGGTGTAATTGACAGTCCCACTTCAGATCTTATACAGGCCAAAAAAATCTGTCACTACAGCAGGTCATGATTGGCATGCAACAGGCCAAACAACAAAGGGAAAATTGGGGCAGATCTCCAGGAAACGACAATGTTTGAGTTGGGTCTCTCCAGTCAGCCCACTCATCGATGATCCTCCCTTCAGAAGGCATGTGAAAAAAACCTTCGCAAACTCCTCGAAGAGTGGCAAACAGTACATCAACCGTTCGGGGTTGCTGATGTTGTGGTGCAAAAGAAGCATATTGTATCAAAGAATGTCCAGCAGGGGGAGCAAAATGTCACCTCTGTGGGACGAGTCATTTTGAGGAAATTTTAAGTCTAGGAATGCTTTCAAACTAAGAAGACAAATAATAACTTCTGTTAATATCCATGAGAGAGGCTGCAAAGAAAACTATTCAATAGATTTCCTGAGAGATATTAAGGATCCTGACTATAGTGATTGGAATAAGGTCAGTCAAGTGCTACGTTAAGGTTTTATTGAATGCTGGAATAGTTTTGAAGGGTGAAATCTGGCACTGTGCTAGCAGGGTCAGGGCCTTGTACTGTGCACGTGTAAATAAAGGGTGGCTTAGTGATGGGATACCAGCCTTCATGGAGTTATTTCACTGACAAGAAGTTGTGGTCAGTGATATTGGGGGCAATTGCAAGCTACAATGGCCCAAAATGTTAGTATGCAGGTACGACAAGTAATTAAGAAGATTAGTAGAATGCTGTCCTTTATTATGAGAGGTATTGCCCATGAAAGTAAAGATTTTATGTTTCACTTTTACATTGGTGATATTGGCACTGGTGTTTCAAATACAGTGTGCCACTCCAAATAAGTATGGAAGACTATTGAACCAACTGGGTATTTTATGACAATCTGATAGTTCTATAGTCATAATTATTGGTAGTAACTTATATTGCAGATATATTAATTAATTTGAATTCCCTCAGATGCCATGATGGGATTTGAATCTATGCTTTGGAAACATTAGTCCAGGCATTTGTGTAACTAGACCACAGATATCACCAGTATGTTAGCACCTCCACATTGAGTGGAGTTGAGGTTGATACGTTGCTGGAATAGTTTTGAAGGGTGAAAGGGTCTGCCACTGTTTCCAGTTCTTTACGTACTTATACTTTTAGATAATCAAAAAATTAAAGGATGGAATATGAGCAGAGGATGAGGTCAGTGAAAGGAATAGAGACACACAATTTATTTTTTTAAATTTATCAAGTGAACCAACATCACAAATCACTGATTGTCTGAGATACCACAGCTCTCTTTCTTTGCTGTATATCAGCAAAAAATCTGCCTAGATTCTAGAAGAGAATTGTAAATTAGAAGCGAATCTTAATTACAGTGTGGCTCCGACTGCTCTCTTACCATACATTTTATTTGTTTGTGATGTTATTTTGACGAGTAATTCCATGTATAATAGCTAGCCAGATGGAGAGTGACATATGGACAGTGTCTGTGGAGGGCAGTAGCGTTTAAGAGGAGTGAGTGATTACTCAGAAATCTTCCTCTCCAACACAATCAGTAATTAAGGCCAGCATTTAGCATCAGTCGTCCTGTTCTACTTACGCACTTGATGCTCTGTTTCTGTCGGTAATTTATCTGGCTGGGCTGTGAGGGGACATTACATTACGATTGTGCACAGTAAGGCTCCACGCTGACATTCAAGAAAGAATATTTATCCACAGCATTATTTCCCCAGGAAATTGTTGTCAATTGTTGTCAATTTAAAAGCTCTCTCCAGTAATCCAACTTGTACCCTGGGTAGTCTTTATTTATTGGCAGTAGGTGGCTCTACTGATGCTCACTTTAATGTCTTTTTTACGGTTTAGTTTATCTTATTCTTCTTATGAGTGCTCATTAAAGTGAGGAATGAGCTTGGTTGAAAATAGATTTTATTTTCAGTGATGTGCACTGTTTACAAACCTGTGGCTCTCCACGATGCTCGCTCTTATTTCTTTGTAAAGTATTTCTCCATAGCACACTACCCATTCCACCCTGTCCTAAATACAATGAGTTTTTATCTCCCACCGGGCCCATTCCTCAAATAGTGCATATGATGACTGAGGTAAAAAATCTTAACCCAGCTGCATCACTCTGAGATCCTGCGATAATAGACTGGTATATTTATACTTGACCTCAACTGAGTATCAATCCATTATTCCCATGATGAACTTTTAAAGTGCTTTCATATAATCATGGAGTCATGGAAACAAACCTTCGGTCCAACCAGTCCACGCCGACTACGTTCCTAAACTAAACTAGTCCCACCTGCCTGCTCCTGGCCCATATCTCTCCAAACCTTTCCTATTCATGTACTTATCCAAATGTCTTTTAAACATTGTAACTGTATCTGCATCCATCACTTTCTTTGGCAATTAATTCCACACACGGACAACTCTCTGCGTAAAAAAATGTTGCCCTTTATGTCTTTTTCTAAATCTTTCTCCTCTCACCTTAAAAATATGCCCTCTAGTTTTGAACTCTCCCACCTTTGCTATTTATCATATCTATGCCCTTATGATTTTATAAACCTCTATAACCTCCCATGCTCCAGTCAAAAAAGTCCCAGCCAATCCAAGCCTATTTTTATAACTCATGGTGCCATTTTAGACGGATTTGCCAGGATATTGCCAGGAATGGAGAAGTAAGTGGCAATTTGTAAACTTTTCACTTCACTCATGTGAGCACATGTGACAATAAACCTAATTCAATTTAATTCAAATCTTTTCTGAATCTGCTCCAGTTTAATAATATCCTTCCAATAACAGGGCAACCAGAACTGCACACTGTGCTCCAGAAGAGAGCTCACCAAAGCCTGTACAACCTCAACATGACATCCCAACTCCTGTGCTCAAAGGTCTGAGCAATGAAGGCAAGTGTGCTAAACGCCTTCTTAACCATCCTGTTTATAAGTGATGCAAATTTCAACAACAGTCTTCTCTCCCGACAAAACACCATCAGACACTGTTATGACCAGATCCCGGATGAGGTTCCCCAATTAGTTCCAATTGTAGAAAGGATACCTCAAAGAATATCCTGGGTCAGGATGGATGAACTGCCTCCTTTTTTTTATTCACCCAGTCTCTTGGTTATTGCAAGATTTAAAAATGGATCCCATTTGGACCCTGCTCTTGACTTTCCATGCCAGGACCCCCTGACTAATGGGTGACTCCCTGGACACGACTGAGGACTACTCCCATTGGATTTGAGACCTGGCCATTTGCTAGGAGTGCAATTGCCACATAACTGAACGATCTGTGCAATAATCGAGTGGACAGAGGTCAATCTCCATCAGCAATTGCCATGGGTTTGCTACTTCCTGCGTAAGGGAGTCATCTTCGAATTAAAGTATGTACAGATGTCTGACATCAGTCTTTCCCTCCTACCTCTGTGTTCATAACATGGAGGTATTCAACCATAAGTTAAAGGGAACAACACATATGTTTAGGGAGAAGCTAAATAAAGACATGAACAAGGAAGGAGTGAGAGGTTTTTGTGAAAGGGTTAGATGATCAGGGAGGACTAGAGCCTCAGATAGAACAATTGGGGAAAATCTTCTGTGCTCAACTCCAATGTAGTCAAGTCGCCATAGTCTTGCCAGACCATAGGGCTGCTCTGATATTACAGAGAGGTGACTGATGGTGACTTAACCTGAGGGCCACCATACCTCAGATAAGGGGAGCGGTTGAGAAGGAGAGTCCCTCATGGTAACCTCAGCCAGTGTGGGGTTTGAACCTATGCTGTTGGCATCACACTGCTTCGCAAACCAACCCCCTCCAATGTAGTAACATAGAAACATAGGACTTATGAGCAGTAGACCAGTCAGCCCTTCCAGTTTCCTCAGTCATTCTATAAAATCATAACAGAATGTAATTCCATGCAATAAATTTCCACTACTGGCAGAACCAAATCATGATACTGCCTCTATCAGGCTTTGTGCATGATTAAGGTCACAATTTCAATGGTCCAGATCTTCCAAACTTGGATAGAATCTCTGGTTCTGATCCAAACTAAATTTTTAACAAATCCCACTTACCCTTCCAGGAGTTTTCTGGCCATATTTCCATGGAGGGAGCATTCCTAGGAGAAGCAGTCCCATGAACCATATGTCCAGAAGTGGAATGAATTCTCTAATGACAATCGTCGCTGAATTCGATATGCACAGGTACTAAAGGCACTTCAACAGCTGTTGAGACAAGATAAGCATGTAAGACAAATGAGATGGTGGAGTGGCAGATGGGTGAGAGGATAGGGTGCCAGTCAGGTGATGTGGTTACAGGTGGGAGGTAGATGAAGGGGTTGATCAGGAGAGTAGTGTCAGTCAGGTGTCAGGAGCGGTGTATCTTGTGACTGGTGTGGGGGCTGAGGTCAACAAGATGTTAGGTATTGAGGGGAGCCTTGGATATCCAGTTGGATGGATGGGTGCAGTTTGGTGTTTGGGACATGTTGCCCTCATGCATGAATGCAGGAAGAAGCGTTTTGTGGTTAGTCAGGTGTTAGAGCAAGTTTCCCCCTCTGTAGTCTTTCCTTAGTAAAACTTTGGGTAAGTGAGTGAGAACATTCTAAAATTTCCAACCCAGCTTGGAGTTGCGGTCTTTTTTGGAGAATTCCATAGGTTAAGTATTGCCTGTTGGAAATTTCAATTTGATGGGCAATTATAGTCAGTCCATCAGGACTTCCAATAGATCCCAACACACATCTGTCAGGGTGTGCAGCCTCTGACTACCCAGAGACCAGCCAACCTGGGCCAATCTGTATTAAAACCCTTGAACAAAACTTGCAAATATACCATTGATAAGGAACTCACCACTGATGGCAGTTTAAAGAAGCGGTATTCTGTAGTTTTCTTTGCCTTTAAATTACACTGGTTGGGGAAGAAACTCTCAATCCTCTGAGTATTGGACCAGAATACTGCAATTTTCGTTCTGTAACTTTATCTTTAGAAAAGTCAACCTGATGGTAAATCTGAGTACATCAACTCCAGCGTCCATGTAGTCTGTGTCACTAGTGATCTGTTCAGGTAATGATTCTGTTGGAGACGTGGTTGTATACTTTATAAAAAAAAACTTGACATGCTGCCTTCAAGAGTGGGCAGTGGATGTTTCCTCATCAGCCTAGACCATACAGTCTATCATTAAGGACCTGACCACCCATGTCAGATTTGGAGAGTGATGGTTTGCCTCATCTTCAACTCTTGGGCCTTGGCAACAATGTTAAATTTTTTAGAATCATGACAGTGCAGATAGAGGCCATTCAGCCCACCACATCTGCACTGTCCTCACAATTACCATGGCTAATCCTCCTAGTGTGCACACTGTGGGGCAACTTAGCATGGCCAATCCATCTAACCTACATATCTTAGGAAGGAAAGCCAGACAGAGAACATGAAATCTCCACACAAACAGTCATCAAGGGCTGGAATTGAACACAGGTCCCTGGTGCTATGAGGCAGCAGTATTAAACCACTAAGCCACTGTATCACCTTCACAGCCAAAGAAAAGATTTACATTTATATCATACATTTAATGGCTCCAGGTTACCACAAAGTGCTTTAGAGGTGATCAAGTGTAGTATCCAACAATATTAAGAGTTATAACATCAGAAGGGTGGAAGCCAAATGCTACACAAGACAAGAACCAGCAATGAAATAAATCACTAGTTCATCTGTTTTAAGCAATCGATAAATATTTGCTCCGCCATCTCAATTAATACACAACACCTACAATACTGCAGCAATCTCTCAGAAATACATTACAATATTAGCCTAGATTTTGTGCATGTGTGTGGAAATCCAGCCCATAACTTTATGATTCCAAGGCAAGGATGGTGCAAACTGAGCCTCAGCTGATGCAATGAGAAATACAAATTGTGTCCCATATTGCTGATTAATGCCCAACTAACAGCTCTCTAGTGGATACAGGCTGTCGATGACAAGGAGCTCAAAATGGTACAAATCTATATTGCTCCATCTCTTGTATGTTCCAATAGGTTGAATCACTGAACGGAATAAAAAAAAATTACTAACTCTGTGTCCCCTGAGAACAATAAACTTTGAGTCCAGACCTCTCAGGATGAAGTGCAATTGCCACCAGTGACTAAATCTGTGACTGGAAGCAACTGGAGTATTACCTGAGGAAGGTGAGAGTTGTAAAGGGCTTTGTGGCTGGAATTGGTGCTCTACGTGCTACATAAACTCCCAACAATCTGCGAGATCCATCTTTGTTTTAACCACTACTTAATCTTTACTTTATAAATGATATTGACAAGTGATTTGTTTTAATTTATGTTCATTTTATGTCGATTTTGCTTTGATTATTAAAGTGAAAATGATCAAAATTGATCTCTGGTTTGTTAGTTTTTTTCATGGGAGTCAATCATTTCGTTATAATTTCCACTGGGTCACGTTATTTGCTTGACATTATTTTTCAACAAAATGTGGACCTGTATATTCATTTTTACTTTGTTTCAAATGGAAATGATTGTACTGTTAGGTGGATGCACCATATGCTAGAAAAATCACTATATTCAACTATTTCAACTGAGAAATCTTTCTCAAAATGTTTCAGGATTTCACTCCCTGAAGGCGTTATCTATAAATGTGAATTAATATACTGCCTGGTGCCTTTCTGATATAAATTTGAATGAGAATCCATTCTTGTTTTATAATGTCTCATGTTTAATGCTTTAACATTCCTTATATTGTGTATGACTGCAATGGCTTTTGTAAAAGTCTTTCACAACCAGGCTATAATTGGTTATTTTATGCTGAAACATTAACCTGCTCAAATGTGTTTACTCAGTTAATGAATTGGTTTTAGCCTATTTAGCAGCAAACTACCCTTACACTTTTCCATATTATTTCAATTTATGATATCATTTACCAGTAATTTATTTTTGATGCACAAGCAAATATTCAGAATCCAAACAGGAAGGTTTGCATCCATTCAATATTTTAGTTTCTATGAATTTCAAATAGGTTGAATTTGCCAGATGCCTACTTAACCCAGATAATGCCTATTTTCAGTTTTATATCGACATAGAGTTGTGTAAAGGTAAGACTTAGTGTGGATGTTTTGAATTTTTCAAGCACATTATTGAATCCTTTGTTTTTCTCCTCTTCTAATCATTGGCAAAGACCTTTTCACTTTTTTTTCAAACTCCCCCCACCTCTTTTTAAATAGACTATGGCATGCTTTCTCTGTTTGTGAAGTCCAAATTACAGAATTAATAACATGTAACAAACTCTTTAGGTTAAAAAAGGTATGATTTATTGATGCATTCAAACCAAGGGAGTTAGTTGCCACACACATACACGTGCACACTTCAGCCTTGATGAAGTCTAGACTCGAAATGTTAGCTTGCTCTCTCTCTATGGATGCTGTCTGACCCGCTGTCATCTCCAGCATTTGTTGTTTTCACATACACATGCACAAGTATAAAAGGCAGATATAAAGAGAAGCAAAGAAAGAAGTTTCAATTACAAATTAAAAATCAATGATGCAAGCGTTAATTTGTGTGATCTTTATCCGTATCCAGAAAGTCAGTGTCCAGGGATGATCCCTTTTCTTAGGAGCTCGGATTCAGGTGGGTGCGGTTGTTTAAAATTGCAGAATTCCTTATAAAGCTGATGAAAGCACAGCACTATGGTGTCGGTTTATTTTCAGTAAATATAAAATAACTTCAGGGACTAGGTTTCAAAGGAGACTTTGACTGGAGGCAGATTTACCTAAGAACGTAAGAATTCGAAACAGGAGTAGGCAATACAGCCCTGCAAGCCTGCTCCTCCATTATTTTTATGATCATGGCTGATCTCATTTTGGCGTCAACTTCACTTTCCTGTCTGCTGTCCGTAACATTTCAACTCATTACAAATTAAAACTCTTTCTATCCCCTCCTTAAATTTTCTCAATTCTACAGATTCATGATCCTTTGAGAGAAGTAATCTCTCCTCATCTACCCCTCTACTATCCCTTACCCTAAAGCTATGACCTCTCATTCTAGAGTCTGGTTGAGATGTCACCAGTTAGATGCTTGGCAGACTGACTCCATTCTAACAGCAGACTAGTACTTATCAGGCTGTAGTTTGGGAGTGAGTTTAGCTCAGTTGGTTAGGCCAGCTAATTTGTGGTGCAGAACAGCACCAAGGTTACCATGAGGGATAATCCTTCTCAACCTTCTCCCTTGCTTGAGGCATTGTGACCCTCAGGTTAAATCACCATCAGCCATCTCTCTCTACCGAGAGAACAGCCCTATGGTCTGTAAGATTATGGTAACTTTATTTACAAACTGAAACAAGGGTTCTTAGATGTACAATTAAACTTTTTTTTTGTAAAGACCAAGAGTTTGTGTCAGTGCTCCTGGATGAATCAGTTTCAACTGAACAAGTTAGTTACTATGTAACTGAAGAAGGATCCCGGCCCGAAGCGTCAACTTTCCTGCTCCTCTGATGCTGCCTGGCCTTCTGTGTTCCTCCAGCTCCACACTGTGTTATCTCTGACTCCAGCATCTGCAGTTCTTACTATCTCTGAGTGAGTTACTACATAACAAATGGTTCCTATTTCTGTATCCAGGACCATAGCTCATTTGTAAATATCCCCCCTTTCTTCAGAACTGTCTGTGGGTGGGGGACATCTCATCTGTTAGCTTTTTGATGTTAGTGGACTGCAAGATCAACGCAATGCTGGGGAGTGAAATTTCAGGAAGAATATGTTAGCTCTACCTTGGTCCCTGTTAGTCTAGCAAATTTTATGTTAAAATTTAGAAAAGAAAATATAGCTTTTAACAAAGCATATGATGTCTCTTCATGTCCTATGGGTGCAGCAAACGCTTTTATGAATTTTAGCTTCAGAAAAAAATGCAGTTACTGAAAAAATAGAAAGAAAGACTTATATTTGCATAATGCCTTTTATGATCTCTGGACTCCAGTGTGTTTTACAGTCAGTAAGTATTCTTGACATGTACTGACTATTATAATATAGGATACTGAATGTTCAATGTAACATAATAGAATTGTAATGCACGAAACAGAGTGCCTTTCAATTTGTACAGCCAGAATTAAGATCAAAGACTGTGTACATTCTTCAATTCTTTTCCAAACTATTTATTTAAGGTAATTTTTCTCTCACATTTTTTGTCCCACTAGTGAGTGATTCCCCAACCTTCAGATATGCTATCCAGCCCTTTGAGATCTGGATACGTTTTCATTAAGGTGCCTAGAATATATGCAACTAACAGTTCTGAAGAAGAGTCATACCAGACTTGAACCAGTAACCCTGTTTCTCCTCCACAGATGCTGCCAGTCTTGTTGCATTTCTCTCGCATTCTCTGTGATTGTCTCAGATTTCCAGTGTTTTGTCTTTATGCAATGGTAACGACTTTTCAATTACAGATTCAAATTAAGGGCTCATAAGATGGCATCCAGGCCTCTATAAACAATTGAGTGTTTTACACAACAGGCATATTTATTTTATAAAGTATGAACAAACAGAAATGTCTGGACTGGTTTGTTATTTTGAAGGCATTACAAAAACTGCTGTTTTTGCTTGTATATAAGCAATGCACAATTTCCTTTTAGCTACTTAAGCTAGTCAAGCAATTAAAATAATTAATACAAGACCAAGTAGGAAATGAACACACCAAGCACACATACCAGGGGTGGAGTAAAAGTATACGTTGTGTCCTGAAATGAGGGTGATAATAGATATAAAGTATACCAATTTAGCACTGGGATTATTTTTTGGGTGTCCCTTTTGAAGGACTATTTAATGAGTAGTTACCAATAAGCATAGCAGGCCACCAACAAAAAGCGATTGATGATTTCTTCAAAAATCCTTTTACTGGAGTCAGATACAGCAGGTACCCTAAATTGTCTTTGTTCCCTGTCGAGTGTTCCCCAGCAAATGTGACTAGTGCTAGCACAAATACGTAGATAAGCCTGAAGGATTCATTTCTGTTGATTGTTGAGGTCTCTTGGTGCAGGAGTGGAAGTGTCTACGTCATGTAGCACTGAGGTAGTGCTAGTCTTGGCTCTCAAATCAGGAGATGAGTGTAAGACAAAAACCCACCTACTTTGCCCCAACAAGGTATTATTTCTAAATGCATCCAATGATCTTCATTCAGGATTCACAGCATGGAATAAACCAACCTACCCAATTCCCGCATTTCACTTTGGCAGTCTTCTACAGTTTGAGTAATATCAAGCTGATCATGGATTCGCTGCCCTCTTTGGGTCCTCTCGTAACTGAAGAATGGTTTATGGGATCGGTATGGGCATCCACCGGACTGGCAGTTTATATTATTACTGTTGGTGCTTGGGGATCTTCGACAATTGTTCCATCTCTGGTTTCCTCTGGGCACATCAAACATTGAACGTTTGTAATAGCTCATCATTAAATCAATCTGAAACAAGTTTCAGCACTTGTCTCCACATGGACTGGTTAGAGAAAGTGCTTTCCTAAAAGAGGTGGCCTGCAATGGAGAGGTTTATATGGCTGTCTTTTGGGGTGTCTTATATTGTTAGGACTGACTACCTTCATGTTGTTTGCCCTAAAACAGTTGCTCATAAAAAGATCAGTTTGGACATATTGTAGCCATTTATGTGGGAGACATGGCCTGACCACATAAGGCGGATTTTCTGGATTGTGATCTCTATTGTATCAAAGTGTAAGTGTATGAAAGGGTTAATATGAGGAGTGCCTCAAGCACTACTCACTGTAACAATGTCATATGAGCTTGGGAGAGAACAACTTAGAATCTCAAAGGAATAAGTTTTACCATCCAAGTCATCCTCAAGATCTCTATAACAATATCCATGACATCAAAGTAATTTGTGCAGAGTTGATAATATGAAATAAAGTATATCTTGTGGAAGACAAGAGCCTTTGCTCATTAGACTAACAAGTGGATTTCCTTTACATACACCAGAGAAAGTCGATTCTGTAAACCTGTAACCTAAAAGAAAACGTTGGCAGCAAATCTATGCTACAGTGGGCAATAGTGCAGGCAGCGTCAGATAAACACAGTGGTTAGATGTGAAAATTGCTCAAGAACAATATCTGTGCTGTTGAGCCCAACACAATGAAGGACCTCAATGTCTTTGGTGGAAGCATGCTTACACTAACTCCTTCTAAATCCCTATTCTAATGTGAGTTTCAACAATCTGTAGAGAATGGGTAGTTTGTTTCTCATCGCCTTTCGATTCTTGATTACACTGTGAGGAATATTCTACAGCTGAAATAAGAGTTGCATTCTCACAGGAGATTTTGAAGTGATCTTATTAATTTATGGGTGGAGTTTGACCTCTTCCTTCTGCTTAAGAAGACATGGGGACAAGACTAAATGCAATCTTTTTTCAGGTCTTGCTTTCTTTGTAATAGAAGGGAGTGAGGTCAAGTACACTTCTGAGAATCAGTAAATGAAATTTGTTTCTGTAACTTGTTGAGCCATCTGCGGTATGATGTGGAGAGAAAATCACTTGCAGAGCACCATGTGTTCTGTTATAAGCGATGATGCCAGTAACAGCACCCATCCAAACTAAAGGAGACTAATGGCTTTTGTTGAAGCTCAGTAATAATTGTCAAAAGTAATTTGTTGTTAATTCCTTTCATGATTTCAGATGTAGATATATTACTCAATTTTGAAAATAAATCAGGACCATTGAGGGATGCGATTTTTGTAAACATCAGCATTTTTAACAGTAAAAATTGGAAATCATCATTAACCAGACCCAAAAAGATCTATATCTAAAATCATTTTGCATCACACAAATCCTATATGCTGAATCCACACATCAAATGTTGCAGCCAGAAGCCGTGTATGTGAAAAGCCTAGATGGCGGATATTAAATCTGTGACTAGAGGATTGGCTGATCCTGTGAACAATAACAATGCTTTATATAAGACAGTGTGCCATAAGAAATTGTCAGTCCTTCCAAGGACTATGAGCAGATTTGTTATGGAATTTGAAATACATTCTAATGGTGTCAGACATTGCTGGCTGCCATCACAATGGACTTCCCTCCTACCCCACCATGGTAGCAATTGGTAAAGATTGATGGAAGACAAGTGTTTGTTAGCCACCAACATACAGCGGAACCTGGTTTCCAGCCATATTGGATGTTCCCTGCTTTTGGGGTCAAGAAATCATTCTGCTGGGACCATATGTTCATTGATTTGCAAGGACAATCTTGTACAAAATGTGATTGTCTTATCTACAGCATTTCAAGACATGTGAAAGCTATGCTCTATAACATGACATTGAGCTAAACTGTGTAAGAAATTCATTCAGCCAGAAAAAAACAAATTACAGCACGATGCTCCACAACAGTATGTGAAGAACCAACCAAGGAACAATGACAGACATGTTTTTAATGTTCCATCCATTGTCATGCTAGCCTGTCAACAATTTCCAAGAGGTAGCCAGATCATTGCAGCTTAAAGACTCCAGTCACAGTGTATATGGTCAATTTGACACACCACATTGACACCATCAAAATAGCTGAAGCTTTTATCTCTAACTAAGTGATGTTCCCCCGAAGGAATGGACAATATATGCAATATGCCAAAATTGACCCTGATGCCAGTGTAAATATCATACCTGTACGCATCTTACAATTGTTGTACTTAGGAAACTGGAACAATGTGGTTCTTAGTGGTATGATCGCTGGACTGTTAATCCAGAGACCCAGATAACATCCCGGGGTTCTGGGTTTGAATCCTGCCATGGCAGATGGTGGAATTTGAATCTAATGATGACCATGAATCCATTGTCAATTGTCGGAAAAAAAAATCTGTTCACTAAAGTCCTTTTGGGGAAGGAAACTGCCATCCTTACCTGGTCTGGCTTATAAGTGGCTCCAGACCCACAACAATGTGGTTGGTCTCCTATCTGCCCTTTGGACAATAAGGGATGGGCAATAAATGCTGCTTAGCCAGTGACACTCTCATCCTGTGAATAAATAAAGAAATCCGCATACAGGAAGTTAAGTGCTTACAATGGGAGCTTGCTTTCATCAGTCAGAGAACTGAGTATAGGATTTGGGATGTCTTGTTGCAGCTGTACAAGATATTGGTAAGACCACATTTGGAATATTGTACGCAGTTATGGTCACCTGACTATAGAAAGGAGATCGCTAAACAAGAAAGAATGCAGAAAAAAATTATTAGGACGGTACCTGGACTAGAAAGCTTGAGTTACAAGGAAAGGTTGGATAGTCTGGAACTTTTTTCCCTGGACTGCAGGAGACTGAGGTGTGACCTTATAGACGTCTATAAAATCATGAGAGGCACAGATAAGGTGGATAGCCAACAGCTTTTCCCCATGGTAGGGGAAGCTAAAACTAGAGGGCATATGTTTAAAGTGACAGGTGAGAGATACAAAAGGGTCCAGGGGGGCAATTTTTTTCACTCAGAGGGTGGTCAGTGTCTGGAATGGGCTGCCAGAGTTAGTGGTGGAGGCGAGTACAATTTTGTCATTTAAGAAACATTTGGACAGGTACATGGATGGGGTAGGTATGGAGGGATATGGACCAAATGCAGGCAAATGGGATTAGTTTAATTGTGAAAACTGGGCGGCATGGACGAGATGGGCTGAAGGGCCTGTTTCCGTTCTGTGAACCTCTATGACTCTATGACAACACTTGCCTTAGCGTCATCTATCTTCAATGTCAATGGAGTTAATTGGGATGAGCATGTGAAGCCTTTTATATCATTGATACAACAGGACCTTCTATTATTGGACTATCGGTATGCACAGCCTACACATTAAACATGATCTAAGAGATAAAAAAGACCATCAGTTGTAACACCAAAGATTCCAGACCACGACATTGATCGCATTCATTTTAGTCACAGCTAAGCAGAACAGATTCAGCAAGCAGATGATGTCCAGCTACAGTAGCTCAAGAAGATCATCATTGTTGGATGGACCAAAATCATTCATGAAGCCCCTGAATTAGCACATTCTTACTGGTCAGTAAGAGATGAATGCAACAGCTTTAGGAATGTAATTTTCAAAGCCAAATGAATGATTGTTCCACAAGTTCTTTGACAAGAATTGCTTGACAATACACATATCAGTTTCATGGGCACAAAACAAAAAAAATTGGCATGAGAATCATCTATTGGCCCAGTATCAATAAGGACATGGATCAACTGATCAAGTAGTGTGAACCATGCCAACTCTATCAACCTCAACAATAGAGAGAATCTCACATTCCATGTAAAATTCCTTCTGAGCGACGGTGCAAGATTGGAACTAACCTTTTCCATGTTCAAAGAAATGACTAAATCATGGTGACCAGTTATTACATCAAATTCTGTTTTGCAAAATTAAATGTATCACTAGTGTAGCAGTTGTTGACTCATTAACTACCATATATAGCACGTTTGACCCTCAACAAATTGTGCCTAATAACAGTCTGCAATTCACTTGTGCACCATTCAAAGGGATGTGCAGAAGATGGGGTCTTCAACACATTACTTCTATGACTCAGTGTTCTCAATCTAAATGGTCTCAAAGTCACACTGCTCTTACAGTGAAATCAATAATCATTGAATGCAAAGCTACTTGCTAAGATCATTAGATAGCTATGTTAAAGTTATATGCTATACTTTGAGGCAATGGTTTACCTTTACCGGCAGCTTCTGTTTGGAAGACAGAAACCCACAGTTCTTCTATCACATTCTGTTACCACCCAAACACATATATACAATCCATTGATGAGAAGAAGGGAGAATGAGCATGCAATAAGTCATCTCAAAAAGAATCAGAACAAAGTATCACAGTTTCAGATCATCATATGAAAGCATGGATTTGTTGATGGACATTATAACATTATGTACAGCCCAAGTCATACAATGTCGTCATAAGCAATCGGAAAATTCTACAGCAAAATAGAGACAACACATTTGAATTGTACATAACCGATGTTATGTACATCATAAAAGCTGATGACTCTAGTTAAGAAGGTATAATTCTAGATAATAATCATACACATGATACACAGCTGTCCTTAACAACAGGCAGCACACCAAAGAGTGAAACTACACAGATGGGGGTGTGATAATTGCATAAAAAACTAGACAAGCACAATGCTCAGCATCATCTGTGACTCCTTAGGTACCGAGCAGTTCATGTTCAAATACAGCAAGACCTGGACAATATCTAGGTTTGGGCTGACAAGTGACAAGAACCATTTGTACCACACCAATGTCTAGCCATCACCAGCAAGAGACAATCCAAGCATTATCCTTGAACATTCAATGGCATTACTGTCACTGAATCCTCTACTATCAAAATCTGCAAACTGGACCAGCTATGTAAATATTGTGGCTACAAAAGCAGGTCAGAGAGTAACTCACCTCCTGGGTGCTCAAAGCCTGTCGACCATTTACCATGCACAAGTCAGGTGTGTGATGAAATAATCTCCTGTTACCTGGATGGGTGCAGATCCAAAAACACACAAGCTGCTTGACACCATCCAGGGCAAAGTAGTCTGTTTGATTGGCATCACATCCACAAACACTCATTTCCTCCAACATTGATGCTGAGTAGCACTGCAGGAATTCATCAAGGTTCCTTGGACAGCACCTTCCAAACTCATCACCTCTGCCACCTTGAAGGACATGGACATCAGATACATGGAATTATCACCATTTGCAAAATCGTCTATAAGCCACTCACCATCCAGACTCGGAAATATAACGCTGATCCTGCATTGTTGCTGCATCAGTATCCTGGAACTCCCTCCTTAAGAGTATTGTGAGTCTATCTACTCTTATGGACATCAGTGGTTCAAGAAAGTAGCTCACCACCACCTTTGCAAGGGCACCTTGGGATGGACAATAAACGCTGGCCCAGTCGGTGATGCCCACATCCCTTGAGTGAATAACAAAAATATCCTGTCATATTGAACATCTTGCAAAGTGTTATCTTAAAGTATAATGATAAGGGTCCTAGCAAATAGTTATCTGTACTATCTTTCTATTCATATAACTCTAGCAATATTATTGCACAGATCTCAGAAAGGCAGTACATCTTTAAGATAGCTAAGATACTTCACAACGTGTGATGCTCTAGTGTAAACTTTTCCATCCCACTCTCTGTACATTCAATTAGTAGTCAGCCTGCTAATCAGTGAATTAGTCAGCCTGTCAACTTTGTATATATTGCAATAGCAATCTATGTAAGCACGTAATTCAGACTGTATGATACAAACCAAACTCTTTGTGGCATATGTTGCATATAGACGACCACAAAATGCAACTTCTATTGCTGTTGATCTGTCCAAAGCCTCCAGTAAAATAGAAATTGTGTCTTGGTTCCAAATGATGTTGGCATATTGATACTATCATAAGAATTTCAGGGTAGAAGTTAAAGAATAATATTATATTTATTCTGAAAATATTAAAGAAAAGTCTGAAGAGATCAGAGAAATCAGCAGGAAAAAGAAATTTTGCAGTCTGTACAACTGAGAGGGGAGTTTTATTTGAAGTAGAAGAACAGGATTGTTTGCTGTCCTGCAGTTACATTTACTGAGTATCGATCTTTGTCTAATGCACTTCATAGAATCTCCACAGTATGGGGGCAGGCCATTTGGCCCATTGAGTCCACACTACCCCTCTGATGAGCAACCCACCCAGAGCCAACCCTCTACCCTATCACTATAATCTTGCATTTCCCATGGCTAATCCACTTAGCCTGCACCTCCCTGGACATTATGGACAATTTAGCATGGCCAATCCATTTAACCTGCACATCTTCGGACTATGGGAGGAAACCGGAGCACCCAGTGGAAACCCACGCAGACACAGGGAGAACGTGCAAAGTCCACACAGACAGTCACTCAAGGCTGGAATCAGACCCAGGTCCCTGGCACAATGAGGCAGCAGTGCTAACCACTGAGCCACTGTGCCACCCCCTTATTTATACTGTGGCATTACTGAAGCAACTACGAACTGAATCCGGCATGAACTGCTTCACTGATAATTGAATCCAAAGCTTGTTTTGGAGGAGATTGGCACCACTATGCGTGGTGAGTTTATCACGCCCCCTCACAGTAGGTGTGATTGGCGGTTTCTGGTCAACAGGTTGCAAGATATCCTGCTGATACCTGAGTCTCTGCAACATATTTATATCATCCTGCCATATGGTGTCGCATGGGTTATAAGGTGATAAAAAGGGAAAATACTTCCTGAACTCTTGCGTCTGACAAGATCTCCTGCAAAATCTAACAACTGCAAATAGCTTTACATGGCTGAAGGAGGTTGATTTTTGTCCGAGCCATTAACAACCATTAAAATGTGTTGTAGCTTTGGGAACTGCGGGTGATTAGGGATTAATGCTCAACATTTATAATGGTCTTGTGGGGGAAAAAGAAGCCTCTTCTCCCTAACTCCCCACCTACACTCACCTTTACTGGCTCCATCCCCGCCTCTTTGACCTGTCTGTCTCCTCTCCACCTATCTTCTCCTCTATCCATCTTCTATCTGCCTCCCCCTCTCTCCCTATTTATTTCAGAACCTCCTTCCCCTCCCCCATTTCTGAAGAAGGGTCTAGGCCCGAAACGTCAGCCTTCCTGCTCCTCTGATGCTGCTTGGCCTGCTGTGTTCATCCAGCTCTACACCTTGTTATCCCAGGCATATTAGAACATCAGATAAGAAGAATTCTCAAGAGCAATTTTCAAGATAATTGACACTAACATACCAAGCACTAACACAATTTAGACAGATGTAACAAAGTAGATGCTTCAATCTTGGTAAAAGTTTTAATGAGTTAAATTGTCTGTTCTTCGCAAACTAGACGGAGATTTTGGTTTTAGACTAGCTTTAGTTCTATTAAATTTTGATATAATGGCTTGGAGTGGGGGATTATATTGAAGAAATTCTTGGTTGTGTACATAGCACAGCATGCAGAGCTGTCTGATAGAACGTCGTATAGTTTAAAGTACATTTAAAATAAGATTTGCATTTATTTAATGTCTTTCATGACTTCGGGATGGTTCAAAGCACTTTACAAACATTGATGTTCTTCTGACTTTGTGGGAAACATAGTAGATAATTTGATGACAGTAACATCCCATAATGAAGAGTGTGATAATAACCAGGTAATTAATGCTTTATTGATTTTGCTTAATAGATAAATGTTGCTCAGGGCATTTCTTGGAGCTACTTCAAAATAGTGCCAATGTCATCTTTTACATTCACTTGAGAGAAACCAGGTCTTCGAATTGATGAGCCTATAAATTTCCAATTCAGAGGGAAGACTGCTAATGCTGCATTGACACACATGGGGGTTACTGGTTGCAGCTAGAAAGTGGAAGATAGCTAAATGAAGACATGGCCAAAGATTATAACCTGCATCTGTATCTTTTCACGGGCATTATTGGCCAGGGTAGCATTTATCGCTCCTCCCTATTTGTCTTGAGAAGATAGTGGTGAGCTGCCTTCTTGAACTGCTGCAATCTATATAGTGTGTGGACATCCACAATGCTGTCAGTAAGTTCCAGGGTTTTGACCCATTGACAGTGAAGGGACAGCATTATAATTTCAAGTCAAGATGGTGTGTGGCTTGAAGGGTAATCTGCAGATGGTGATGTTCCCAAGTATCTGCTGCCCTTGTCCTTCCCACTGATAGAGCTAATAGATGTAGGAAGTTTTACTGAAGGAGTCATAGTGAGTGGTTAAGATGCATAGATTCTTAGAATCATAGTGTAATACAGCATGGAAACAGGCCCTTCAACCCAAACTGGTCCATGCTGACCATGATGTGCCCTCAGCTAGTTCCAATTGCCCACATTTGGTCCATACCCTCTAAACCCTTCCCATCCCTGCACTTACCCAAATGTATTTTTAAATGTTGCTATTGCACTTGTCTCAACCACTTTCTCTGGCAGACCATTCCATGTACGTACCACTCTCTGTGTGAAAAAGTTGCCTCTCAGTCGCTCTTAAATCTTCCCCCTCTAATCTTAAACCTATGCCCTCTAGTTTTCAATTCCCCATCCCTGGGAAAAAGATTATACGCACTCATCCTATCAATGCCCCTCATGATTTTATATGCCTCAATAAGATCACACCTCAATCTCCTACATTTCAAGAAATAAAGTCCTATCCTGGCCAACCTCTCCCTATAACTCAGACCTTCTAGTCCTGGCAACATCCTTGTAAATCTTCCATGCACTTTCCAGTTTAACTATGTCTTTCCTTAAACAGGATGACCAAAATTGTACATAATACTCCGAGTGCGGACTCACCAATGACTTATACAACTGTAACATAACGTCTCAACTCCTATGCTTAATGCCTCGGCCAATGAAGGCCAGCATGCTAAATGCCTTCTTCACCATCCTGTCTACCTGTGATGCCACTTTCAACGAACTATGTACTTGTACTCCTAGGTCCCTCTGTTCCATAACACTCCTCAGGACCTTACCATTTATTGTATAAATCGTGCCTTGGTTTGACTTTTCAAAGTGCAACATCTCACACTTAGCTGGATTGAATTGCATTTGCCAATGTTCAGCCCACTTCCCCATCTGATCAAGATCTTTCTGTAATTTTTGCTAACCTTCTTTGTTATCAACTATATATCCTAATATTGTATCATCTGCAAACTTACTAATCATGCCTTGTACATTCACATCCAGATCATTTGTGTAAATAACAAATAACAAAGGCCCCAGCACTGACCCCTGTGGCACACTACTAGTCATTGGCCTCCAGTAAAAGAAACAACCTACAACCATCACCCTCTGCTTCCTACCATCGAGCCAATTTTGAATCTAATTAACTAGCTCTCCCTGGATCCCATGCAATCTAACCTTCATGACTAGCCTGCCTTGTGGAACCTTGTCAAAGGCCTTATTAAAGTCCATAGAGACAACATTCACTGCCCTACCCTCATCTATCCTCTTCGAAAAACTCTAAAAGATTTGTTAAACGTGGCTTCCCACACACAAATCCATGCTGACTATCTTTAATCAGACCTTGACTATCCAAATGTTGGTTGATCCTGTCCCTCAGTATCCCCTCTAATAACTTGCCTAGCACTGATGTCAGATTCACTGGCCTGTAGTTCCCTGGCTTGTCTTTGCTATCTTTCTTAAACAGTGGAACAGCATTAGCCACCCTCTAGTCTTCCAGAACTTCATCAGAGGCTAAAGATGAAGCAAAAATCGCTGAAAGGGCCTCTGCAATTTCTTCCCTAGCATCCCATATTGTCCAAGAATGGACTTGATCAGGCCTAGGGGATTTATCTACCTTAATGTAATCTAAGGCTGCAAACACCTCCTCTCTCATAATATGTGTTTGGTCCAAAACAGCCCAGTTGTTTCCCTTACTTCCTTAGCATGCATGATTCTCTCCTCAATAAACACTGAGGAGAAATATTCATTAAAAATCTCCCCCAACTCATGTGGTTCCACACATAGACAGCCATGCTGATCTTTAAGGGGACCTATTCTCTCCTGAGCCACCCTTTTACACTTGATGTAGTTATAGAATGTCTTGGGATTATCTTTAACCTTATCTGCCAGATCCATCTCACAATCTCTTTTAGCTCTTCTGGTTTCCCTCTTAAGTGTGGTCCCACACATTTTATAGTCATCAAGGGAGTCACTTGAGCCCGATAGCTTCAACCCAGTATATGTCTTCTTCCTTTTCCTGACCAGAGCCTCAATATCCTTTGTCAGCCAGGGATCCCTAAACCTGCCAGGCTTTCCCTTCACCCTAACAGTGAAATACTGTCCCTGGACTCGTGATATCACATCTTGTAGATGGTACTCGCTGGTGTCACTCTGCATCATTGCAAAAGGTGCAAACAGTGAAGGTGGGAGTTAATGTGTCAATCAAGCAGGTGCTTTGTTTTGGATGGTGTTGACTTCTTAGTGGATAGTTTTCCATCACCCTGCTGACTTGTGCCTCACAGATAGTAGACAGGATTTGCAGAGCCAGAGGTGAGTTATTCGTTACAGATTTCCCAGCCATTGAACTGTTCTTATAGCCATAACATTTATATATCCAGTCCCACACCAGTTTCTGGTCAATTGTAATCCCCAGATGCTGATTGTATATCACATGAACAGCTGGACAGGTTTCCATAAGGCAGTGGAAAAGGTGACAATGTCAAGAAATTCCTATGAATAAAAATGATATTCTAGACATTGACTTAAACATAAACTACACAATATCTACTTGTTAATTCCTAATATAAAATCTTAGAAATATTGTACAAACTTCAAAGCTGCTCAATGTTAATACTTTGTCAAGGTATATCCAACTGAAGTTGTGATGCTAGAATTCTGAACTAACTTCTTCTATTACATCCTAAACACAATGCATTATTGTAACCCAGAGCAAGTTATTCTGTCAGTGGTGATGAATTAAGTTAATTTTCAT
Organism: Rhincodon typus; assembly: GCF_021869965.1. Lineage (NCBI taxonomy): Eukaryota > Metazoa > Chordata > Chondrichthyes > Orectolobiformes > Rhincodontidae > Rhincodon > Rhincodon typus. Next base: position 35,969,958 of record NC_063358.1, on the reverse strand, counting down.
CTTCTTATGGACCATATATAAGCTTAAGTTATTGGGTATAAACTGAACCTGCTGACTATTCAACCTTTCTCAGCACTATTAGTTGTTGTTTGGATCAAAGAATGGGAAACTTGAGAAGTCACTAACAAGTTTCTTCTGACAAGATCTATTTCTTAAATGGCAATTTTTCACTACCTCTGTGCGGCTTTTCCTTGTAAACAGGCTCAGGACAGACCAAAGACCCCTGTACAGCCAACTTCCACTTGTGGAACCTCAGTATGAACCACTAAAGCATTTGTGGAGAGAAACTGCTACACCTGCCTGAGGAATGTCCTCTCTAAAAACTAAGTGGTGAACTAATCACCTAAAAACTGATGAGGAAGCTGGCACCTGGCTTTAGGGGTTTGTATATGCTAAATAAGTAATAAACACCAGTCAGTTCTTGACAGCTATAAAAGAACCTAAATGTTCAATGGTTGGGTTGGACTGTACACAATGCAGTCGAATTGGGTAGCATTACAAAATCCAGGTTGGCAAATCAGTTAAGGACCAGGACTGGTTGCATTATGCAATCACTTTTGTAAACGAATGTGTGTACTCCACTTCAAATGTGGGTCTCATCAAGCTGAATCTGTTAGAAGGTATAGGAAGGTTCATCAGTTATAAAATACAAAAAATTGTCAGACTAAATAGAAACAATACTGCCAAGAAATGTTTTAAATTTCTAAGTTAATAACTAGCTATCTATATTAAAAATGAGAAATGATCACTCTTCAGCCTCCATAGTCAAAAAAAATTAACCTATTTTGGTTTTCACTTATAAGATCTCAATGTTGAATCATGAGTTTTTATTGGATGTGGCAGTGATGGTTATCCAGGCAGGGTACTTATATGGAATCATTGTGAGATCCTGTGATGTAATTTCATTTCCTTTCATGCTAAAGATAATAATGTGGTGAGCAGACACCTTGGAAGCAATTTTAACCTCATCCCTTTGTCAGGAACAGGTGTAATTCTAGTTTTAGAGATAATAGGAACTGCCGATGCTGGAGAATCTGCGATAACAAGGTGTAGAACTGGATGAACACAGCAGGCCAAGCAGCATCAGAGGAGCAGGAAAGCTGACGTTTCGGGTCTAGACCCTTCTTCAGAAATGGGGGAGGGGAAGGGGATTCTGAAATAAATAGGGAGAGGGGGGAGGCGGATAGAAGATGGATAAAGCAGAAGATAGGTGGAGGGGAGACAGACAGGTCAAAGAAGTGGGGATGGGGCCAGTAAAGGTGAGTGTAGGTGGGGAGGTAGGGAGGAAATAGGTCAGTCCAGGGAGGATGGACAGGTCAAGGGGGTGGAATGAGGCTGGTAGGTAGGAGATGGGTGTGGGGCTTCAGGTGGGAGGAGGGGATAGGTGGGAGGAAGGACAGGTTAAGGAGGCAGGGACAAGCTGGGCTGGTTTTGGGATGTGGTCGGGGGGGAGGACATTTTGAAGCTTGTGAAGTCCACATTGATACCATTGGGCTGCAGGGTTCCCAAGCGAAATAGGAGGTGCTGTTCCTGCAACCTTCGGGTGGCATCATTGTGGCACTGCAGGAGGCCCAGGATGGACATGTCGTCTGAGGAATGGGAGGGGGAGTTGAAATGGTTCGCGATTGGGAGGTGCAGTTGTTTGTTGTGAACCAAGCGTAGGTGTTCTGCAAAGCGGTCCCCAAGCCTCCACTTGGTTTCCCCGATGTAGAGGAGGCCACATCGGGAACAGCGGATACACTATACTACATTAGCAGATGTGCAGGTGAACATCTGTTTGATGTGGAAAGTCTTCTTGGGGCCTGGAATGGGGGTGAGCGGGGAGGTGTAGGTGCAGGTGTAGCAGTTCCTGCAGTTGCAGGGAAAAGTGCCGGGAGTGGTGGGGCTGGTGGAAAGTGTGGAGCAGACAAGGGAGTCACAGAGAGAGTGATCCCTCCAGAAAGCAGATAAGGGTGGAGAGGGAAAAATGTCTTGTGGCGGGGTCAAATTGCAGATGGCGGAAGTGTCGGAGGATGATGCGTTGGATCCGGAGGTTGGCGGGGTGAGGACAAGGGGGATCCTGTTTTGGTTGTTATTGCGGGAGGGGATGTGAGGGATGAGTTGTTGGAAATGCGGGAGACACGGTCGAGGGCGTTTTCAACCACTGTGGGGGGGAAGTTGCAGTCCTTGAAAAACGAGGACATCTGGGATGTCCGGGAGTGGAATGCCTCATCCCGGGAGCAGTTGCAGTGGTGGCGAAGGGATTGGGAATAGGGGATGGCATTTTTGCGGGAAGGTGGGTGGGAGGAGGTGTATTCTAGGTAGCTGTGGGAGTCAGTAGGCTTGAAATGGATATCGGTTTCCAGGTGGTTGCCAGAGATGGAAACAGAGAGGTCCGGCTAAGACCACTTATTTCTACCTCCGTGACATTGTCAGACTTCAATCTGCCTCAGCTCATCTGCAGCTGAAGCTCAATCACTCATTGTTACCTCTGGACTGCTCTATTGCAGTGTGCTGCTGGCTGCTGTCTGGCATTCTACCCTCCATAAACCAGAGGTAATCCAAATTCTGCTGCTGGGTCTTAACTAACACCAGATCCTATTCACTCTTCATCCCTGTGCTTATTGATCAATGTTGGCTCCCAACGAAGCAGCACAATTACTTTAAAATCGCTCCATGGCCCCTCTACCTCTGTAATTTCCTCCAGCTTTATAACATGGGGGAGACAATGGCCAAGTGGTATCATTGCTGGATTGTTACTTCAGAGACCCATGTAATGTTCCAGAGATGGCAAGGCGAAGAGCTGGATGAACACCGCAGGCCAAGCAGCATCAGAGGAGCAGGAAAGCTGATGTTTCGGGTCTAGACCCTTGGTCAGAAAGGTCTAGACCCGAACTGTCAGCTTTCCTGCTCCTCTGATGCTGCTTGGCCAGCTGTGTTCATCCAGCTCTACACCTTGTCATCTCAGATTCTCCAGCATCGGCAGTTCCCACTATCTCTAATGTTCCAGAGACCTGGGATTGAATCTTGCCAAGGCAAATGGTGCAATTTGAATTCAATTTTAAAAAGTCTGGAATTAAAAGTCTAATGATGACCATGAAACCATTGTCAATTGTCAAAAAAAAATCTGGTTCATAAATGTCCTTTAGGGAAGGAAACTGCCATCCCTACCTGATCTGATCTACAAGTGACTCGAGACCTGCAGCAATGTGTTTGACTTTTAACTACCCTGTGGGATGGCCAATAAATATTGGCCTAGCCAGTGATGCCCTCATCGTGTGAATGAATATAAAAAAAAATTGTCCAAGATGTCTGCACTCCTCTAAGTGTCTTGATCTCTCCCCCATTTAAATCACTCCACCAATGGTGGTTATGCTTCCACTGCCTAGACCTTAAACTTTGGATTCCCTTCTCAGACCTCTGTGCCTCTCTAACTCTTACCTCCTTTATTATGTTTCTTAGAATCTCCATCCTTGACCAAGCTCTGTCCTAACATCGCCCTATCTGTGTCGATGACTAATTTTGCTTATCATATTGCTCTGAAGCACCTTGGGTTGTTTTATCATGTCAAAGGTGGTATATAACTATAAGTTGTTGTTGCTTTCCACTCTATTCTCTGGGTTATCGCGTGAGCTTAATGTTACTTCCAATCTGTGGAACAAAACAAAACAACAAATATTTTAACTTGAAGAAATAAAGCCATCTGCTGCCCTTTTAAGCACCAATTTTTATAAAGCATATATATGTCCGTATGTGACACTGACTGCAGTGTTCATTACCTCAACCTTCATTTGTAGTCAAGAGATACTGTGCAACTGACATTGACGAACAAGGACACCAGAGATTCCATCAATCAACAGCTGCTCTGAATTTAGCTTCTCAGACATACCGGCCACAAGGTCATATTTAGTGGGAAATAAGCCTTCCATTTTAAGTAGAACTTTTCTTCCCTTTAATACACAGTATATTGGAATACAAGAAACTCATCTCCTCTGTCCTACCTCAATTTCTTAACTTAAATAGCTTCTGTCACTGTCTTCTGGGGCTGCAATCTTTCTCTGGTTCAAAGTCTAATTAAAGATGAAAGGTAATAACCTTTGAAATCTGAAATGATTTGGCATTGAGGTCTAAACAATTGTGTTCATCTTCTATAATTCTGCCCAGGGGCATTTAATGTGAATCACCTAGTTCCTAGATACCACAGCAGTCCAGTTCCCTTTATAATAATCACTTGTGATATAGCATTTCTTGTTTGGGTATCTGGGATCAGATTGACTGGGTTTAACGTGTGTGATGTTCATGTAAGTTTTGACATTAGTTATTCTGCTCAAATGATTACAAGACAACTGTGCAGCAGATTTTTGCCTGAGCTCATGTTTATGGTGGTTGGAAGGCCAGTCCAAGAAAACATTGGAACAATCAAGTATGGAGAAAACAGGCTGAGGCAGAGCTGGAGCAGGCAATGTTAAGAAGTGAACAGACTTTGTAATGGAAAGAGGATGGCAGTTAATAAAAAGGGGGCAAAAGCAGAAATTGCTAGAAAAGCTCAGCAGGTCTAGCAACATCAGTGGAGACAAAGAAGCGTTAACATTTTGGGTCCAGTGACCCTTCTTCAGAATGTTGCAAATGACCTGAAACATTAACTCTGTTTTGTCTCCACAGATGCTGCCAGTTCTTTTGAGCTTTCCCAGCAATTTCTGCTTTTGTTTCAGATTTCCAGCATTCACGGTTCTTTGTTTATTTTTGTTTAATAAACAGGAGCATATTGGCTGAAGTTCATTTAGATATTTAATTCATTTGAACGCTTTGCTGCCAACTGAGAGCTAAAGTGAATTGGCCAGCTGACAAAGAATGTCTCCATGCATTGCATCGTCAGCCATCCTTGTGTGGAACTGAAGGAACACCCGATGACATAATCTGAGAGTCACATCATACATTAAAGTACATAGAAGCAGAAGTCCCGGATTGCCTCAGGAGACAAATTACACATGCTCATTGCAATCAATTGTATAAGATTGAATTTAGTAAACTCTATTGGATCTGGCTCAGATCAGTCAGAAGTTAACTTCTTACCTATGCACGATTTCCTGGGCTCAAAGTCCACTGAAGGACCCCTCTTAAAATGTGCAATCTAGGAAACCACACAGGTAGCATCAAAGTGAATCTTCGTAGAAGCCATGTCCCTTTTTTATGGCAGTAGTGGCTGTTTTCCAGTCAGTCACCGCAATTTAAACATCCTAAAGCCACTTTAACACCTCCAGAGAGAAGGTGACTTTGCAAAATAAGTGAGCAGTTGGAGTGGCATGTGGGTAGGTGAGGAGGGAGGGTGACAGTTGGAGGGGTGAGGGCCTAGTGTGGCAGGTGGGAGTGAGGTTGTAGGTATTTTCCTAAGGGTAGGGATTGACATATAAGCGGGTGGCGGACTACAGCTGGCAGGTAAGTGGGTGTGAGGAGAGAGTGGGTCGGGTGTCAGGGATCAGGTCAGTTGGGGGACGGGTGGGTGTGGCCTGCTGCTCAGTGGGAGGCTGGGTGTTGGGGGTAATGCTTGGTGGATTGTTGGAGAGGGGCTTGTTTCATTGCCAGCCACACATTAGAACAACTTTTAATCCCTCTAATGTCTCCTAGGTAACTAGTATGGGAAATGAAGTAGAACCTTACGAAGTGTCCAACTCTGTCCGAGAGTTGAGGAATTTTTAAGAAGGGTCTAGAGATTGAGACTCCAATTTCCCAGGCAATTACTTGATAATCAGCGCATTGAGATTTCTGAGAGGTCCCGACACAAAGCTTCCAAGGTACATCCAGTGTCTGACTATCTGGAGAAATCTGGACCACAGTTTCATTACAGTCAGGTTCACTAGCTCACTGTTAATTTCTAAATACCCCCCCATCACCATGGTTACCCTTGTACTTTTACTAGGCATTATTACAATGGGGCAGTGCACTTGTCACTGCTTTATACCATGTCATCTCCAATGGCTTTAGATCAATCTCTACAGTGATTTGTGTTCTGAACAAGTAGGTGTGCAACTTCCAATGCAGGTATTCTACTGTGATGTGAATTGGAGCAATTGAATTGCGCTTGAGATAGGCTTTTTGATCTGAAACCCTTTTGGCAATGATCCTCTTGCTGCCTCTACAGGTCCCCTCCTCAATGACTGATGGACCCTACCCTAGATCTGACTACCTTCAGCCAGCAGTCCTTAGACATGATTGACCAGAGCCCTGATTGCTGTGTTTGCAGCTCCCCACATCACAATGTGTAAATTCTCTAACTGCTGCTGCTGGCACTACAGGGACGACCATAACACACTCCATGGATAGTTACCGACATATCCCCAGGACATAAGGGGGTGCCTGGCTGTGGTGAAGCCCCTGGACTATGACTGTTACTGACCGCACCTGACAGTCCTTCCACTGCTGTCTGCTCATGTCTAGCAGGTAGAATATTTGTAGTTTCTGTGCCAACTTGCTATGTCTATACTGTACTGTTAATGTGTCAGTCCAAGGGATTGGTAACACACTGTTTGCTGTACAAATTCAGCAGATCTAGCAGCATCTGTGGAGAGAGAAACAGAGTTAGTTCTGAGGAAGAGTCATATGGTACTCGAAACATGAACTCAATTTCTGTCTCAACAGATGCTGCTGAGTTTCTCCAACACTTTCGGCTTTTATTTCAGATTTCCAGCATCCACAGTATTCTGCTCTTATTTCAGCGCATGCTGTGAGCTGTCTTCTTGAACTACAGTAGTCCATGTAGTGTTCGTACACACATTTCTGTTAAGGAGAGAGTTCCAGTGTTTGACTCAGCAACACTCAAGGATGAGCGATATATTTCCAAGTCGATATGCTGTATGGCTCAGAGGGGAACTTGCAGATACTAGTGTTCCCATACATCTGCTGCCCCTGCCTTTGTCGGTGACAGTAGAGGTCAAGGATTTGGAAAGTGTCTTCAAAGGAATCTTGATAAATTACTGCAGTAGATAATGCACGACCTGCTTTGGTAGTGAAGAGAGTTAATGTTGAAGGTAGTGGTTTGGCTGCCAATCGAGCAACTGATTTATGCACGGAATTTTGTTGTGCTCCATGGGTGGTGCTGAAGTTTCAGAATTGTATTTAATGCTCACTTTTCTATTTTTGGCTTAAAATATGTTGTGGGAAAGTTTGTCCTGTTGATTCTGTGCTATTCACAAATGCAGCCACTCTTTTTTGCTTTCTTTAATTCATGCACAATTTCTGCATGGAGCTGGTTCCAAGTGACCTGTTAAAATTTAAATAGTCTTTAAATAGTATAATTTTGAATCAGCTGGCTGCCTGTGAAGCTTTGTCCAGCTCAAAGTTACCCAATGCTTGTAAAGAAAGCATTTTTTTATTCTGTTTTCTGTCCTAATTTTGCTGTTGTTTCCTGTACTGTCGGAACTTCTGGCTTCTGGAGTTTTTTTTTTAATCTTCTCTGCTGTTTGCTCACATGCACTTCAAATTGAATTGTCACCTCTTCTGTTTTGCCTTTTGCTCAAAGAGACAATCCCAATGCTAACCATGCAGTAACTGTTTATGCCATCTCTCCGTAACAAATGAGATATATATATAGATTTCAAATGACCTTTGGTGAGAATGTTTACAGCTAAACTAGTACAGGTGGCACAGAATAACCGCCAGACACATGCTTTGTCTCGGGTATCACAATGCAAAGTGACCATGGCTCCTTGTCATTTAACATCCTGGCACATGTCTCTTCTGCATGTTAAACTTCTTAAAGGGACATCACACTAAAAACAATAACACTACTGCCCTATCAAACCCCTTTGTGATTTTAAAGACTTTGATCAGGCCCTCCCTGTCTCTTCTTTTCTAGAATAAAGAGATCCAATCAGCTCAGTTCTCCTGATTTTTGTACCACCTCTGATTTGACATCATCAAGCAGCATGCCCATCATTTCACTCGACACTGAGTTCTGTAACACAACACAACCCCACAGTATTCAAACACTCAAGAGATAATAAAAACCAAAAGAACTGCGGATGCTGTAAATCAGGAACAAAAACAAAGTTGCTGGAAAGGCTCAGCAGGTCTAGCAGCATCTGTGAAGGAAAAAACAGAGTTAACGTTTTGGGTCCGGTGACCCTTCCTCAGAACATCTGAGGAAGGGTCACTGGACCCAAAACGCTAACTCAAGAGATAATGCTTTGCTTGTTTCACAAAAGACTTGGCAAACTGTCCCAAAGAAAACCCAAAGAACTGCTGGAAATAAGAAGCACAAACAGAAATTGCTGGAAAAATTCAGCGGGTCTGGCAGCATCTGTGGAGAGGAAGCAGAGTTAATGTTTCAGATCCAGTCACCCTTCTTCAGATTGTTCTGAAGAAGGGTCACTGGACCCAAAGTGTTAACTCTGCTTTCTCTCCGCAGATGTTGTTAGACCTACTGAATTTTTCCAGCAATTTCTGTTGATAAACTGAATTGTTTTTTACATAATACTGTAGAAGAGGTTTGTCTCAGGTGAAATTAGAGGTTAAAAGTAATAAATTTTAATACTCCCTAAAATCAGTTCATCCATGAGGGTTACTTGGGCTAGATTTGGATTTTGAATGTTAATCTCCTCGCTGCAATGGATATAATAGCTTGCCTGGCTGTGGGCCTGAATTTGTGACCTTTAAGATAGACAATTGTTGTGATAGTAAAGAGTAATCATCCCTTTTCCTGTTGTAGTACGTATTACTGTGTCGGAAGGATTAGCTGTTTAATTTGGAGTCAAGTGATTAAAGGTGAAGCAGGAATCTCCTGGTAAACTCAAAATATAAGCTATTAAGAGTAAGGTGACAGAACTGTTACCAGCACGTGTAGATAAACTTCTATTTAGCAATGAAGTGCTGCATTACTTATTGTATGCATGCAAGTCAAAGGTTTATAATCCTTAATTTAGTTACACTTTTGTGGTCACATTTATTCTGTTTCTCCTCCTCCCCTATTTAAACCTGATGATTTAAATGGTCGGATCTATAAAAATCTCATTGGCTAAATACACATTACAGGAACTTGCCAGTGAAATGAACACCGGAAATAGAAGAGGACTAATGCATTAACGCCCTCAACCACTGCTGCACCATTCAATAAGATTATGGTTGAACTAGTACATTAACTTAAATGTCTAACACAATTTCCAGAACTCTCAGGTCAGGAGAAATAACCTCCCAGTATCTGCTCTGTTAAGTCCTTTAAGAATCATATTCATTTCAACAAGATCACTTCTAATCCTTCTTCCATTGTCCCAGAAAATATGGGTCCATTCTACTCAATCTCTCATCATGGGGCCACCCTTTCACCCCAGGAATCAATCTCCATTGCACCCTCTGTAAGCAAGTTATATCTTTCCTTAGATACATAGAAACTGTCCACAGTACTCCCAACATGGTTAGTAGGATCCATTCTTTTCATTATATTCCAATCTCCTTGCACTAAGGGCAAAGAGACAATTTGCCTTTCTAATTGCTTACTTACATGTTTTTAGTTGTGTTTCACATAGAAGGACACCTACATCCCTCTGATTACCAATATTTTTTACTAATCTCTCATCATTGAGATAATATTGTTTTTCTACCCTTCCTGCCAAAGTGGATAATTTTCCCACATTGATATGTTACCTTGCCCACTCACTTAATCTGTCTTCAGTCCTTTGTAACCTTGTTTAGTCATCTCATAATCTACTTTCCCATAATCTAATTTTGTATCATCAGCAAATTTGGAAGCATCACATTCACACTCACCCAGATTGTAAATATCTGAGGCCAAGGACTAGTCCTTGCAAAATTTTATTTCTTGTCCATTAAACAATGCTCAATCCATGCTTAAATATGACACTTAATCCCATGAAATTTCTGTTTGTGTAAAAATCTCTTATGCAGCGCCTTAAAAACTCCTTTTTGAAAATCCAAATAAATTCCATCTAAAAGCTTTGAGTCCAATATAACTCAGTTCTGAAGAAGAGTCATATTGGAATCAAAATATCAATTTCTCTCTATAGATAACTATCAGACCTGTTGAGTTTCTCCAGTATTTCCTATTTTGATTTCCATTCAAAGACCTTTGTTGACCTCGTTTAGTATTTTTTTCTTAAGATACTTTAAATGCTTTGTTTCTACCTGTACTACGAGAGTAAAATAGCATTCTTCCTACTGATAGTAGGCTAATTGACTTAGTTTCCTATTTCTTTCTTATCCATTCTTGAATAGTGGGCTAAGATTATATTTGTTCCCTTCCAATTCCTGGGTACCATTCTAGAATCTAGGGAGTAAAGTCATAGTGACACGACGTTGCAATACAAAATTAATGAACTGCATCTTGCCCATCTCAAAGTATTTTACAGCCAATGCCATCCTTTGACATGTAGTCAATATTTTAATGTAGGAAATGCAACAGCTGATTAACATAGAATAAACTCCCACAAACGGCAAAATGCTAATCACCAGTGATTTGCCCAAATCTTGTGATCTGGGTCAGAAACACGATATAACAATACAATCCAGAAAAGATATGGCCTTCTTAATTTTGCACAACCTTCTGGACTTGATTTCCAAAGCAGGATCCCAACAGACAGTTCAACAGACCACTCGGACAGATTCAGAATGAATCTTTATAGAAGATACACAACCCTTTTTATAGCATAGTCACTGTATGCCAATCAGTAAACACAGTTTGAAGGTCCCAAAGATGACCAAGAGAAAATATTGGCGTAAGGTTGAGGTGACATGGAGCTAGGTTGATCAGGGATAAAGTGCCATGTGGGTAAACAGTAAGTTGATCGTAAATGGGTGAGGGGAAAGCTTGCAGATGGTTCATGAATTAGGATGACAGCTAAGTGGGAGAAGGGATAGGATAGCAGCTGGGCACTGGGCAGTTGCATGAGATGGCACATGTGACAGCTAAGTGGTTGAGGGGCTAGGGAGGCAGGTCACTTGGTAAAGGTATATGGTGACAAGTGGGTGAGGGTATGTAATGACAGGTGGGTGGGTACGTAGTAGAATGTCAGTTTAATGGGTGACAGGGGTGTCTCTATCTGATGTTGTGGGAGACAGGTTGAGGAGGCTGCTGGGTGTCTAGGGAATGGGGACTTGGTGTCCATTTTGTGGGGGGGGAGACGGATATTGGGAAGGCATTCCTGAGGGAGTGGGGAATTATTGCAGTCGTGTGTTGGAGGCATGGTGTCAGGGGTGGGTTGTCAATGGGCGAGTATTTTGAACGTTGGGAGGGTGCTGTTGCTGAAAGGTGTTGAATGGCACAGGGATGGGTCAGGTGTCAGGGGGAGGTGGGTAATGTGAATATGAATGATTGATTGGAGTGTCAGTTTAATAGTTAACCAGGAGTTAGAGCAGATTTTAATCCCTCTAATATTCCTGGTAACTATTTTCCAACTGGCAATTACTACTTAGTCAATGTCTGGACTTCTGAGAGGTCCTGACATACATCTTTCATGGGCTTACTATATATTTCCAAAATAATCCTTTTTAATAAATGTTTTGTAGGGGGTGAACAGTTTCCTTAAGGAACATTGGGAATTTTTCACTTGTTAAAAAAAAATTCTGTCAATTGGGCAGTGAGTAAAGCAATAGAAAAGCTTGGGAAACTGGAACCAACATTTTCTGCACGTTATGCATCGCATTTATATGCTCCAATTGCTGAGACTCTATTCCCTCTGCACCAGCATCAGGCAGCTCTTGACCTCTGACCCTCACCTTGCCTCCTTGACCCTCACTTGTTCAAGGCATACCTTTAAGATCCTTCTACATGACCATGCTTGTGCGTCATTCTGACCCAAGTCCCTGTCCCTCATCCCTTGACCAGATATACATTCATTATCCGTTGTCTTTTAAAACAACATGATGTGTCCCTCCACGCTTGAACACTATAGAAATTCAAATTGTTGACTGGAGTGGATTTAAGATGCAGGCTAGTAACTGGGTAGAAGGTTTAGATCTAAAATCAATATTCAGTCCAAGAATGGCAGAGTGATAAGGAGGAAGGTTCTGAAATTTGTGTTTTGCTTGTTTGAACACTATGTGAGTACAAATGTGAAAAAAAATTGCATTTATATAATCTCCTTCATGCATCAAAGCACTTCACATCCAATGAAGCTCCTCTGAAGTGTCATTGTCACCCAGCACTGTAGTAATGGGAGGAAATTTGACAACTAGCTTTGTCCAGAAGAAGATTCAGAAAACAGCAATATATTAAATGTGTCTGGTAATCCAGGTAAGTTGTGTTTGAAAATGTTGATTGAGGAATAACTGTTGACCAGAACTTTGAATAGTGTCATAGGATCTTTATAGTCCTTCCAAGGAGACTAATGGAGCCATTGTTTAACATTCAGAAGTCAAAGGGGAACACCCAATGGAATTGAATTCATGAGGCAAGTTCAGGATTAAATGAAAAAATGACGAGGTCTGGCAAAATTGATCCTCTAATATATGTTGGGGAGCTTCGATGTAGAGTTAAGTAGAGAATACAGATTTCACAATGACTTATATGGGCCTGAACAATGATCAGAGAGAAGACAGCTCAACAAATGAAGTAGCAGGGTGCATTGGGAAAATGTCAGCTGCAATAAAGAGTTATGGAGGGACAAATGAGAATCACTGAGAGAATGGTTTGAAAGCTGTGTCAGAATGTTGGTGAAAGTAATGGAAATAACACATAAAATGTGCATGCACAGATTGGTGGGGTAGAATATGCAGGATACTGTGAGGAGGCAGGGAGAGAGATCAGACTCTAGTGTTTTAAGAGCATCTCTGCCTCATCTACCCGCACCCTGCCATCTAATCCTCTTCCTCACATCCTCTAAATTTCCAGAATTAGAAACCATTGTTATAATGGAGTTGAATGGTTTTATACAGATTCAGCAAAGTCTCTTTGCTTTTGAACTGTAGATCTCTATTTTTAAAATCCATCAAAAGCTCAGAGTTCAATGTAATATACTTTTCATCTATATTTTAGCAGACAATTACACACAATTTGGTCATTCATATAATGAAATCAGCTGTGCTTCTTTGGACCTGGCTCTGTGTAATTTTTTACCAGCAACATCCAAAAGTCTTGAACTTCACAAGCACCACAAACAAAAATCAAACATACAAACAAAAATATATTGAGCCAGTGGTAACATATTCTGTTGGTGCTTGACTCCTGGTTTCACTTCCAATTTTAAAACCAACAATTCCTTCCAGGAAGATAGTACCATCCAATTCACTTGTCATTTCTGTCCACACAAGTGGACATTGTCAACAGAAATATTACACTTTGCAAGTGAATGATAAACATTTTCACTTTTTAAACTGAAACCAGCCACGTTTACAAATGTCCAGCAACGAGATACAAAGGAGAGCAAAATACTGTAGATGTTGGAAACCTGAAATATAAGCAGAAAATGATGGAAATGCTCAGTGGGACAGGCAATAACGGTGGAGAGAGAAACAGAGTCAAAGCTTCAAGTGTACAATCTGTACCAGCTTTGGCCAAGTATCTTGTCCTCTTGCCTCTCTCTTCACAGATGCTTCCAGTCTCTATTGGAACAAAAATACATGTGTTTGCAGCTCTCCAAAAAGCAATCAGGCTTCCTGTGACGCTTTTATTCCCGTTCAATGGTCTGGTACAACACTAAACACAAGTTTCAAAATAAAAGTTCAAATATTAAAAAAAAGGAGCACATTGCCAAACAAAACAATGTCAAAGCAATTAATTGATTTTTTTAAAATGTTTAATTAATAAAATTGAAAATTAAAAATACCAAGTAGCAAAATTATTTAGAAAACTTGTTTTGCCTTTTCACTCAAGAAGTAAAGCTGGAGAGAGACAGATTCAGCTTAAGTCTTGAACACAACAGAAAGGGGAGGGGATAGGGCAAACTTATGTAGTTGGATTTAACTAACACTGACATTTTCTTCACTTCAGGTGATGCACTGTCAGAGCTAGCTTCGGCGGAATTCATGTGAAAATGAGAGTTGGACGCGGGCTTTTCCTCTTTGCCCAGTTTTGGCTGTGGGTGTGGGTGTGCGTGCGTGCGCACATATGTGTCTGTTTGTGCATACGTGTGTGTGTGCGCATGCACTCACATGTTTGTGTGTGCGTGCATGCATGTGTGTGTGCGCGCGCGTGTGTGGGCGAACGTGTGTATGTGCATGTGCGCGTGTGCATATGTGTGTGCATGTGTGCATGTGCGCATGTGCGCGTGCATGTGTGTGTATCTATGTGTGTGTGCGTGAAGGTGTTGCAACCTGCTTCCTCTCCGTGCGATCTAAAACTCCAAACACCTTGGGCCTTGCAGTTGCTACAACACCACTCCTTCTGGCATCACCAGCCTGATCCATCACCTTTTTGGGAAGATAATAGTTTAACTTGTGCTTTGAGCGAATACGCTGCCTAAGTGCTAAGATATCAGTCAAGACTATCTCTGGGTTGTCTGTGAGACTGATGTTCCTATCACTAAGTCAGGGTGTTCAACTCCTTATGGACTGTAACAATCTTCTACTTATAGCAGATTAACAATTTCAGTTCTCTAGTGCAGTGTCTTACGCCTCTCTCTTCACATGCTCATTCTAGACTGGTATCTTCTCTCTTATTGATGTCAAAGTCACATAATCAGTTATATCCTCATAATTGACATGACAAGGGGAATTGTTTGCTCAACGTAAAAATAAAACACAGCAACAAGCAGCATTGGCAACAGGAATAGGTTAGAAGTGAAATGTTATTACCTTTCAGCTCAGAGCCTTTCCGGTCAACACTGTCAATAAGCTAGCTTTATTATTTTTATTTGAGTCTTTGCAATACAGGGCATAAAAGATTGATACTGTTAACAGTTGCCCATCAAAAGCAACTTTCCATTAACGTTAGGAACATAACATCAGGACTAATGTCAAAAAGAAACACAAGTGACTCAATAGGGGTGGCTTTAAATGATCTAATAATTTTACTTTTCTGCACTATGTTTGCTACTTTCCTAAGTTATTGATGTTTCTGTTTAGTCGTGTGCTTTAAACCAACATTGCGACCTGCACATTGAAGTGCCGGTCTGTAATATTCTGGGCTCCTGGTGCCTGCACATATGCTGTCCCTGAGGCTGCCCACGCCCTATCTCTAAGAAAGGGTCTTCAACTCCTTATGTACAGTAACTCTTCTTTATAGGTATGTCTTGTCATTTTTGTACAATCTTTTACAATCTCTTGACCCAGACTGCCATGTTTGGACAACATAACACCAGCTTATCGTTTCATCCAACAACTGGAATTGTGAACACATTGGGTTTGGCTGTGTTCACTTCAGATCCCCGCCTCCATTGATCCCCCCTCCTCCTCCCCTGGCTGTTTTCGTTACCTTCATCACCCTACCAACTCAGGCCCCTGCTGCTGGCTGTGTTCACTCCATTTTGAACCAATAACAGTTCAACGTGGAGACCCTCAAAAATGAAGAAATATCAAAACCAAATGAGATGAAAGGCTTTTGTAATTGAGAGACCAAACTGCAGACAGAATGTGACAACAGTGAGTGCATACAATGTAATGAGACTGAGCAGAACAATGAATTAGTAAAAACCACAGGGCATAGGAATTGATTACTTGTAAGCTTGCAAAGGTGAAAAGAATTTGTCAGTGTCTGGAGCATTGGCCTGATTGATGCATGCATGGATAAATCAAGTCTTTTTTATTTATTTCACCAGTTTATCACACATCAACACGTAGAAATTGTTTCTTTTTGTTAACATTGGTATTTCATCTTTGATTTGAGTTTTCTCCTGTCTGTCCTGAAGGGACTGACCTCCCACAGTTGCCAATATTTGGGGTCCAGGCTACCATTCTTCATGAATGGTCCCAGGTAGTATCATTCTTCAGGTTAACTAACTGCAGGGTGCATGATAACCTTCACAAACATGTATTGTCCAGCAGGTCGGAAGACAATCTGGCTGTTTTCATATGATCAGGCTGGTAAAGACAATTACACTAACCAGGAGTAGGTTAGCAAACTCAGCGGTAACTGGGGTCTAAAGCTGGTCTCGTCCATCTGTCCACTGTTTAGCATTCAAAAAGCTTTAACCCAAGGACTGCCTTTCTGTTTAAAAGACATTTGGATAAGTTCATGAATATGAAAGGTTTGGAGGGATATGGGCCAAGATCGGGCAGGTGGGACATGTTTAATTTGGGAACATCGTCAGCATGGATTGATTGGACCAAAGGGTCTGTCTCCATGCTGTACAACTCTATGGCTATTACTGTATAACGTGTGACCTTATGCAGTGCTATAAACTGAAAGTGACTTAGATAATCAACTGACAGGAGAAGAACATTTCTCTGTGGAAAATGTCACAGTCTATTTAGTATTACTCAGATATTTATTGTCAGAACATATTTCAGCTGTGAAAACACAGTCCAAACTCCATGCAGACAATTCCAAGGCTGGAATCAAATCCAAGTCCCTGGTACAGTGCAGCAACAGTGCCAACCACTAAGCCGCTGTGCTGGTATTCTGTGTACTTCCACATCAGGTACAGAATGGGCCTGATACACAGTAAGGCTCCTCTAACTCTGCCTCTGATGCCATGGACTCCAACCCATGCCATTCACTTGTGCCTTGGTTTTGATCTCAGAAGACAACTCTGCTATGTGATATGTGATACCTTGTTGGCATGGAAGAGTTGGACCAAAGGGTCTGTTTCTGTACTGTACAACTCTGACTGTATGTCTCCCATCTGCCTGCTTTGTGGTCTCTCTGAATGAACCTAATGAATTACCATACAATTTGCTTTGTGCTGTGAACTGAAAACATTGGATCTCAGTAATTGTTTTCCATACATGACTTCACTGCAATAATTGTAAATCCTCTTTAATTGGATTTTTCTCTTTTTCAAATCCATACAGGCAAATTGAAACTGGAAAAATATATGAAAACAACTCATTCAAATTTTGAGAGAGGAGAATTTGAAGGTATGAAAAAAGATCGTCACCTCTCTCTGCTCCTGCTCATGCTGCATTTATGTTTGCCTGTCTTAAAATGCGTTCTCTCTATAGGATATTTAGTATTGCAGAAATGCTGGCTATGATTTCATGAGCTGGTTCCTAAATACTTCAATTCAGTTTTGTCGCTTTAGAGTCATACAGTGCGGAAACAGACCCTTCGGCCCAACTCATCCATGCCAACCAGCTTTTGTAAACTGAACTAGTCCCATTTGCCTACATTTGGCCCACATCCCTCTAAATCTTTCCGACCCACACCTGTCCAAATGTCTTTTAAATTTTACAATTGTACCTGTCTCTATCACTTCCTCTGGCAGTTCATTCCATATACACACCACTCTATGTGAAAAAGTTAGCCCTCAAGTCCCTTTTAAATTTTTCCCCTCTCACCTTAAAAATATGCAATTTGGTTTGGATTCCTTGGCTATTCACCTTGTCTATGCCCCTCATGATTTTACAAGATTGCCCCTCAGCCTCCTTTAGTCCAGGGAAGAAATTCCTAGCTTATCCAGCCTCTCTTTATAAGTCAAACCCTCCAGTCTCAGTAACATTGTCGATAACAACTCAGTAACATGCTTTAGAGAAAGTTTCAGCAAAAGTGCACTCCAGGAGTTGTGCATCCCTGGGCTCTCTGGATCAGAATGTCATGGCCTCAAGTCCTTTCACAGACCTGAGAACATTGTTGCAGCTATCACTCCCTGTGCAGTGCTGAGGGAGTGCTGTGCTGCCAGGTATGCTGTCTTTCAGATGAAATGTTAAAAAAAAGCTCAGACTCAAGTAAAGAACCCTATGGCCTCCTTTTCAAAAGAGAGTGGAAGTTCTCCACTCAGTGTGTGGACCAATCCCAGAAGCAACATAACCTGATCATTATTTCATTGGGTGTTGTGGAATCTTGCGAATCCAAATTGGTTACTGCATTTGCTGCAATATAATAATAACAACATTTTTAAAATGCTTCATTGGATGGAGAGTTTTTTTAGCTCCTGTTTCTATAATATCTTTTGGTTTGGAATGCACCAATCCACAACTTTTATAATGGTGCAAGGCAAATTCCATCTCTTAGTGACAATAATTTTGCCTTTGGAAGGGTGCACTGTAAGATTCCCCAGGGGAAGCCACTCAATCACTTTTCTGATCTGACACTGCAAGGGAAAATTTCAGAGCAGTGTCAGACCAACTCCTGTGTGACCTCTGAGGCATTCTATATATTTACAAAGTGTTAATTCAAATGTCCTGAAACATACTGTACTGTGGGGCAGCTTAGTGACACTGTGGTTGGCACTGCTGCCTTACAGTGCCAGGGACCCAAGTGACTGTTTCTGTGGGTTTGCATGTTTTCCCCATGCTCAGGTTTCTTCCAGGTGCTCTGGTTTCCTCCCACAGTCCAAAGTTGTGCAGGTTGGGTGGATTGGCCATGCTAAATTGTCCCATAGTGTCTAGGGATGTGCCAGCCATGTGGATTAGCCATGTGAAATGTAGGGTTGCAAGGACTGGGTATGGGGCTGGGCAGGATGCTCTTCGGAAGTTCAAAGTGGACTTGATGGGCTGAATGGATTGCTTCCACACTGTAAAGGTTCTATATCTGTTGATACTCTTCCCACATTGACAAACAAACACCATGCATTACCCAAGTCCCCTATACACTTGATGTGCGTCTACAGAAGAAAGGTTAGAGTCTTTCCCACATTGCCCCTATTGGAACAGTAGACCTATTTTCTTGTCCATGATCTAATTCCCTGATTTGTCTACTCTGTTATTGCTCCTTCCCAGAGCAAACTAATTATTACTCCTTCTGTGGGCTGGCCAACCAATCAGGGAGAGTGGGTAGAGCAAAGTGCTTGTTCTGTCGATGATCGGGTTTCTAATCAAAGGGGCCTTGGCAAGTGGGAAGGAAAATTCGCTGGCACTGGGATTTTTGAGGCTGCAGCAAGCACTCTAACTGCAGTGCAATCTGAGGAATTGAAGTGGTGTGAGCCCCCCCCCACCAACCCCGGACAAGAGGAAGGCGATAACTCTACTGACAAATGGGAGTGTGCTCTTTACAGCCCGGAGACATTGCAGGAAGGCGAACACATTCAAGTCCAAACATCACATTCTGACTTACACGTCATTGCCGGTGAGAAAAAAACAAATCAGTGCAAAATAGTAATTGGAAATGAGCATGCTGGTCCTACTGGAGTTCCATTTTGAGGTATAGAAGACAAGTTGGACCAGTATGCATCATTCACCAGTTTTACTGGTTTTTCCTTCTCAGTTTCTCGGAACAACACACCTTGCAGCTGCAAACATTCCTCTCACTACAGGCACCTCACACCCCCATCTGAGCAGCTAACACTCACACATACTCTTATCCTGTTGCTCTTTTGCAACCATTGGAATATTGAAGGTAAGAACAGGGGTAGGCCTTTTGACCCCTTGAGTCTGCTCCACCATTCAATATGAACATGGCTGATCATTGAGCTCAATACCCTAATCCTGATCTCCCTCCATATCCCTTTAGCCATGAGCTAAACCTACCCACTTCTTGAAAACAAATAACAAGTGGGCCTCAACCATTTTTCCATTGTAGTGAATTCTTCAGATTTACCCTTCTCTGGGGCAAGAAAGTTCTCCTCATCTTAGTCCTAAAAGATTTAGCCCTTATCCTTAGACTATGACCCCTGCTCTAGACCCCCCCTCCATTGGGAACATCATTCTCTGTTCTAGTCCTGTCAGAATTTTATAGGTTTCTATGAGATCTCTCGCTCATTCTCCTCCTCTCCAGAGAATACAATCCTAACCGACTCAATCACTCCTCATTTCTTAGTCCTGCCATCCCAGGAATTAATTTGGTAAATCTTTGCTGGACTCTCTCCATAGCAAGAACCTCCTTCCTCAGATAAGGAGACCAAATCTACACGTGGTATTCCATGAGTGGCTTCACCAATGCCCTGTATAATTGTCGCAAGTCATCCTTGTTCCTGTACTCAAATCTTCTCGCTATGAAGGGCAACGTACTGGTTGCCTTCTTTACTGTCTGCTGCCCCCGCACGCTTACTTTCAGTGCCTTATGCACAAAGACACCCAAGTCTCTTTGAACATTCCCCTCTCAATTTACAACTATTCAAATAATAATCTGCTTTCCTATTTTTGTTACCAAAGTGGGTACTCTCATATTTATCCACATTATACCACATCTGCTATGCATTTGCGCACTCACTCAGCCTGTCCAAAACTCACTGCAACATCCCTGTATCCTCCTCACAGCTCACCCTTCCACCCAGCATTGTATCTTCTGCAAATTTTTAAATATTACATTTAGTTCCCTCACCTAAATCATTAGTGTGTGTTGAGAATAGATGGGGTCCTAGTACCAATCCCTGCACTACCCCACTAGTCACTGCCTGCCATTCAGAAAAAGACCCATTTACTCTTTGTTTCCTGCCTGATAACCCCAATTTTCTGTCCATCTCAATGCACTACCCCTAACATCATGCGCTTTAGTTTTACACATTTTACATTTTGTCGAAAGCCTTCTGAAAGTCCAAATTGACCACATACCTCTGATCAATGCTGCTAGTTACATCCTCAAAGATTTCCAGTAGATCTGTCAAGCAGGATTTCCCTTTCATAAACCCATGCTGACTGTGTCTGATTCCACTACTGTTTTCTAAGTGCTCTGCTATAAAATCCTTGATAATGGACTCTAGCATTTTCCCCAATCCTGACATCAGGCTCACTCGTCGGCAATCTCCTGTTTTCTCTCTTATCTCCCTTTTTAAATACTGTGGTTATATTAGCTAGTGTCCAATCTGTAGGAACTGTTCCAGAATCAAAACAATTTTGGAAGATGACTACCAATGCATCTATTCCTGCGAGCGAGAAACAACTAGTGATGGTTTAACCAGAGGGTCACCATGCCTCAGGTGAGATGAATGGTTGAGAAGGAGACTTAATAGACTTCCAGCCTCAAAGTGAAACCCAGCATGGACTCTCTGCTTTAGAAAAACTGTAAAGCTGAACTTTTACCTTTATTTCTTTATGTTTCTAATTTACACCTAAGCTTTTGTACCTAGGTATTTTTGTACCTAGGATGGTGCCGGAAATGGCAATTTCATACTCATGTATCCCTACACTTAAGTACATATGACAATAAACCTGATTCTAATTCTAGTTCTACTTACTCTGGGATTAGATTATCATGTATTAGATGTTTATCAGCCTTCAATTGCATCAATTTTTCCAACACAATTACCCGACTAACCTAGTTTTGCTTCAGTTTCTCCCTCTCACTAAAGCCTCTGTTCCCCACCATTTCTGGTACATTATCCATTTCCTTCTTTGTGAAGACAGAAGTGAAATATGAATTTAGTTGATAAGCTACTTCCTTGATCCCAAAGTAAATTGCTTCATTTCTCACTGTATGGGACCTACATTAGTTTTCACCCATCTTTTTCTCCTTATATACCTATAAAATTTTTTACAGTTAGTTCTGATGTTCCCCACAAGCTCACTCTCTGAACAATGACAAGACAGAATACAGGAAAGAGATAGGGCTTGGTGGAGTGGTATAAAGATAACAATCTCTCCTTCAAGTCAGCAAAACTAAAGAGCTGATCATCGACTTCATAAAGCAAGCAGGAGGACACGCCCCTATCTACATCAATGGAGCTGAGGTGGAGAGGGTCAAGAGTGTCAAGTTCCTAGGAGTGACGTTGACCAACAATCTGTCCTGGACAACTGATTCGATGCGATGGTTAAGAAGGCACAGCAATGCCTCTTCTTCTTCAGGAAGCTAAGGAAGATTGGCATGTCTATAATGACTCTCACCAAAGTTTGTAGACACACCATAAAAAACATTATATATGGATGCATCATGGCTTGGTGCAGCAACTGTTCTGCCCAGGGCCATAAGAAATTACAGAGAGTTGTGAAAACAGCCCAGATCATCATACAAGCCAATCTTCCATCCATTGACTCCATCTATACTTCTCGCTGCCTTGGAAAAGCAGCCAACATCATCAAAAACCCCTCCCACCCAGGTTATAATCTCTTTCAACCTCTTCAGACAGACAGAAGATACAAAATCTTAAACACACGTACCAACAGATTCAGGAACAGCTTCATCCCTGCTGTTATTAGACTTCTGAATCGACCTCTCAAATTTCAAATCTAATGTTGATCTCACTCCCTGTGCACCTTCTGTACAGCCATATCTTTGTATTGCTCACTGTGTTCAATCACCCTATGATACCTCTATCATATGCTCTGGCTGTACTGCACAAAAAACAAAACTTTTCACTATACCTGGGTACATGGGACAATAATCAATCAAATCAAATCAAATCAAATCAAATCGAAACAACTGTACAGATACCGGTGTCCTGTCACCAAGTCACTGTTTACTTACACTTAGAAAGTGATTGACACTGATTCAGCTCCCTCAGAGCCAGCTCTCAGAGTGAACAGAACCTCCATAACTCCTGTTTATATCAGTCAGGCAGAGCTCCCTGATTGGACCAGATTAACAGCCCCAATCAGGGAACTCATATTCTATGGAGTCCACCTTGTTGACCTCGTTACAATCACTACACTCTCATTCTTAACTTTCCCCTTCTTAATCAATCTCTTGGTCCTCCTTTGTTTGCTTCCAAACTGTGCCCAATCCTCCGGTCTATTGATTTTTCTTGTCAATTCTTATGCTCCTTTTTGTATCTGATAAGCCACTGGTTTGGTTTGGTTTGAGCACTATTCTCTTTCAACTCTTGCACCAGGCATGAATAAACAATCTTTGTAGCCTCACAGACACTGTCCTTCTCCCCTGTTCAGACGAGCCATTTACAAACACTTATTGCTCCTGGCTTTCCCTCTTTGCTGGAATAAAAGAGCACGCTACATGCCAAAACGTAGAGACCTGGGCAATTTGGTGATCGTGGGTGTTGGGAGTTGTGGGTTGGCCTCCAATGACAGGAATCATGTTGGCCATTAGCAATGCTTGCCCTGCTACTCCACTGGGAAGGAGGTTTTATTCTAGAGAGCTGAAGATATCAGCAGCAAACTACCATGACAGCTGAACTTCTGGACCTTTCTTGTCTACACATGTTGAGAGAGTTGTTCATCTGTCTGTATGCCCTGTGCTGCGTTGGAGGGGAGGAATGGAATGGGGAGGGGGTGTATATCCTCTTTTAGCTGGATCTCACTGTCCTTCCCCTCTGCCTTGAAGAGGGACATATGGCTGAAGAGAAAGCTGCTGGTGCTGCCCCTAATGTTGATCCTGAACTAGTTTGGCTTCTGCTCTTCCTCATTGGAAAGAGAAAGAAGAGTTTTCCCTGTATTCTGGGGAAGCCTATTCCGAGAACTTAGCACTTCCCTGTCAAGTAGTGAAAGTACTCTTGGAGAGAAGAAATGCTATGGGCTGCAGTTTCTCGGTGCCGATGACTTGAGCTCCTCAGTGTTAAAGTTCACATCCTTACCTGCTGATCATTTCACTCTACTTGCTGTGCCCTTGTCCCAATTATCCTGATGATGTGTAGACATGTGTAGAGCCCATGAATTATTGGGGGAAAAGGATTCATGTTTAAATGTCTCTTATTTCATTTTGATCACCTCAATTGCTTTCCCACCTGATCCATGAATTCTGCCAGAAAAGGGCGAAATTACGTTGGGATCTCAGACAGCGGTGAATTTCTGGGATCTTCCACCCCTCCTACACCAGAACCAGCTTTAACTGGGACAATTCTGCCTTAAGTGTTCATAAACTATCGTTGACTCAGAGTTCCAAAATTCTCTGTCACTGAAACTAAAGTTTCAAAAAGAATAATTATTTATGAAACCCTCAAACAGTTAATATGCAGCATCCTGTCTGATTTCTCATGTAGATGCAGATCAGCCCTGAATCCTGAATCAATCAGGTGCTTGAGCTCTGGCAAGAGTCTAATCATAAAGCCATTATCTCGCTGTAGTTTGCAGGACATGCTGTGTCTTAGTTACTGCATTTCTTATATTGGAAAAGGTTCTATCAGAAAGTGTTCCATTAGATGTAAAGCACTTTGAGAAATCATGAAAAGTACCATGCATCAACACGGTTGTTGCTTTCTCTGTGATTATTCTGTGTAACATGAGACTTCACTGTCAGTGCCCATGTTGAAACTAATGGATTTCTCAATTTCTGGTGGGGTACCATTGAGAGTACTAATGCCTGGTGTATGTTGTCAATGTTCTGAATTGTCTAAACTCTACCGGAGATATTGATATCCTCAGAACACTGTACTTAATGCAGCTGCAATTACCAGAGCCAAACAAACCCCTTCAACTGCAGGTGGTTGTATATGACCTTGAATACAAAATGACTCGCTGTTATTTCTGGATTCCACATTTCATGACGTAGATATTTGAATAATTATATAAACACAGACGATAATCAACACAATTCAAAAGATGAGCTGTATGGTCTGTCTTTGCCATCTTGATTTAAGGACATGCCTGGAGCATGTTGGATGGCTCTTGTTCTTGTGCACACAGCCAAAATGGATTTATAAATTTGAATAACCATTGCTCAGAGGGGAATGTACTGAATGTTTTTTTTTTGATAACAGGTGCTATGTTCATCCATCAATTCTTTTCCACTAGAAACTGACTGGAATATTCTTGTACAAACACCAATTACCTGGTATGTGGCACTAACCATGGGGAATGGGGAAGGCATTGGAGGCAATCTAGAGAAGGTTCACTAGGCTGATACCAAGCAGAGAGGAATTGTTTAATGATGAACAGTTGAAGACAACAGCCTGTACTCATTGGAACGTAGAAGAGTGAGAGGCGACCTGTGAAACATACAAGGCTTTTAGGGTACTTGACAGAATAGATGCAGAAAGGTTGTTTTCCCTTGTTAGACAGTCTACAGGCAGAGGGCATCATGTCAGAATAAGAAGCTGCATGTTTAAGACAGAGATGAGTAGGAATTTCCTCTCTCAGAGAGTTGTGAATCTGTAGAATTCTTTACCACAGAGGTTTGTTAAGGCTGGGTCACTAAGTATATTCAAGGCTGAGATAGACAAATTTGTAATCAGCAAGGGAGTGAAAGGTGATGGGGAAAAGGCAGCTAAGTGAGGTTGAGGATTATCAGATTGGCCATGATTTCACTGAATGGTAGAGCAGACTCGATGGGTTGAATGGCCCACTTCTATTCAATAATCTATGGTCTTTCTTTTAAGACTTAGTCTTATCTTTATTCATTCACTTTTCCTCACTTTTGTTCATTATCTTGTTGTATCACGATTAGTATTCTTATTTCCTTCTCCCTTTGATCGTTTCGCTCTTTCATTATCTTTTAATTCCTCCTGGGTTTTGCTTATTCTTTCAATTTATTTTTCCTTTATTTCCTTTCTTTTGCCCTTCCCTCCATTCTCTTAGCCATTCTTTCTTTTGTTTGTTCCTTCTTTCTCAAGAAAATTATAATAGTCTCAATGTCGGTTAGATATGAAGTTGGATAACTGAGATTGAAAGCTCAATCCTTATTTCCAAGTAACATTAGTAAATGTTGGGCAGACGGGTGTATTAGAGGAAATTATTCTGCAGTTCCAAGTAAAATCAGCAGACAGTTAAGAGTTCAGCCCATGAAGTATGTGTCACATTATTAAGTTGTTAGACAGGTAGGAGAATGATATTGTTTATTCTTGTGTGCACTACTGTTGCGTCACAAGAATATTATGAGTATTTCTGAGAACAAGAAAACAAAGAACAATACAGCACAGGAACAGGCCCTTCAGCTCTCCAAGCCTGCACCAACACATTTTGACCTTCCATACTAAAACTGTCTTCACTTACAGGATCTGTATCCATCTATTCCCTTCTTATCGTGTATTCGTCCAGGTGCTTCTTGAATGCAGCTATTGTGTCTGCTTCCACCATCTCCTCTGGCAATGCGTTTCAGGCACTCACCACCCTTTGTGTGAAAAACCTGCCTTGCACATCTCTTTTAAACTTCCCGCCCCTCGCACTTTGAACTTGTGTCCCCTAGTAATTGACCCCTCCACCCTGGGAAAAAGCCTCATACTTTCCACTTCTGTGTATGCCAATCTTATGAACTTCTATCAGGTTGCCCCTCAACCTCCTGTGTTCCAGTGAAAACAAATACAATCGATCCAACTTTCTTCGTAGCTAAAATCCCCGATACCAGGCAACATCCTGATAAATGTTTTCTGCACTCACTCCAAGGCATCCACATCCCTCTGGTAGTGTGGTAACCAGAACTGTATGCAGTATTCCAAGTGTGGCCTAACTAAACTTCTAGAAAGCTACAGCATAACTTGTCTATCCTTCCTTGCCAGGGATGTATCGTGGCACATCTTCATTGATGTCAAAATGACTGTCATTTGAAAAAAGAAGACATATATTTCTAAATGTGCCTTGTCATGCTTAAGAAGCATCTCAAAATACTTTGCCCTCAGCGAACGACTTCTGACTTTCAATTCTAAAGAAGAGTCATAACTGGATTTGAAATGTTAACTCTGTCTGTCTTTCTGTCTCATTCCACAGACCACTGCCAGACCTGAAGTGTTTCTCCAGTATATTCTGGGTTTGGTTTTTGATGGTTGGGATTGTAGGCAATGACACTCTGAATGTAGCAAGATCCTGTAAATAATTATGATGTAAAAATGAGTAAAATCTGCTTTCTGCCAGTGTTGGTTGAAAGACCAAAGTCAGCCAGCAGTGAAAGAACACTTGGAATTTGATTCATTGGAATTCGGAGCAGGATTAGGAAAAAGTGTCCTGTGCTCTGTCACTCAGTATGATCTTTAGTTCAACTCCTTGTATCCATTGATTCCTTCAGAGGCCAAAAATCTATCTCAGCCTTCAATATGTTCAATGATGGAGTATTCCCAACATACGTGGCATATAGAATTCTGGAGATTCACAAACTTCTGAGTGAAGAAATTTCCACCCATCTGTTCCAAATACGTGATTTTATAAAGAGGCTATGGTTAAAACTGTCTCTTTCAATTTAAATAAAAGAGAAAGGCTTCAAATGGGGTTTGATGAAAACACGCGAAACATGTTTGTATCTTTTAATTGTCGTGAGATCAGAAGCCCAGGTTGAAACTCAGAGAAACTCAAGTGCCAGTTTTCAGACTTTGACTTAAAAAATGACCAGTTTATCTTGCCAGATGCTGTTAACAGATTCATACAGAAGGAGAGAACTAAAAAGGAAGACTAAAATAGCTGCAGAGGGAAAAATTGTTTCATTTGTTAACCACCAAACAGAATACTGGTGGGAACAAATTCCCTGCTTATAGAAAAGAGGCTCATAGAGATTTTAAAGAACAAATAGTTATCAGGAAATGCCATGTTCCTGAAAGTCAGTTTGATAACATCAAAAGATGCGACAAGCAATTGGAAGACAAATAGCATGTTAGCATTTATTGAAGGGGCATTGGTACACAAGGATAAAGATGTAGGTTGAAATTGTACAGGGCTTTTTGAGACCACTTCTGGAATACTGTGTGCATATTTAGTCTCCATATATATGGAGGCAATAGAGCAAAGGTTCATTAGATTGGCTGTGGAGTGAGATGGTTGTCCTATGTTGGAAGGCTAAGCAGGTTTGATGCATATTCTCTGGAGTTCAGAAGAATGAGAGGTGATCTCATTGAAACAATCAAGATTCTGATGGGGTTTGGCAGGGTCAATATTGAGAGGTTGTGTTCCTTGCTGAAAAAAAATAGAACATGAGCAGTAGTGGGGACAATCATTTAGAACTGAGATGAGGCGAAATTTCTTCACTCAATCTTTGTAGCTTTAAGCCTAGAAGTTGTAAATGGTCCATCCTTGAATATATTTATGGTTGAGAAAGGTACAATTTTGGTCGTTTAGCGAATAATGGAATATGGGAAAGTGGATATGAAGTCCAAGATCAGTCATAATCATATTGAACGGCAGGGAAGGAAAAAAAAAGACAACTAGCCAACTTTTACTTCTGTTTTGTATTTTCTTTTGTTGTCAGATTATTCTAGTTTTTGACTAACCTGCAGTGCTCGCCTTCTCTTGCCCAGCACCATCATTTATTTTGTCATGTAAATGTTTCTGCCTCCTGCACCCCATGCACACCTCCACTCCCCATCTTTTCCCAGCCTCTGTAGTTTAACAGATTTTATCTTTACTGTTCCTATGAAAGTTTGTTGATCTGCAGTGTGAAATCTGTTTCTCTCTTTGCAAGACGTTACCTCAGTTTGCACCTTTTTCTACTAGCCCCCAGTTTTGACAAGATGCCTGTGCAATTCAAGTTTAAATAAAGAACTTTTTCTTTATGAAACTTAACGTATTAAAAAGAAGTTATTTGATGTTGCCCGTCGTGCAGATCAATTTAAAGTAAATTTTCTGTGTATAAATCCAACTCCTGCTTTCCTATTATTTGCAGATGTCACGCAGCAGGCTAGCTGCTATTTTTATTGCAAAAATAGTCCGACAATTAATCAACCACGGCTTTCTGCGTTTTGCTGACAGGAATCTTCTCCTTTTATCAGATGCAGGAAATTCTAACCACAATACTGGGCAATTCCATATTTCATTCAGCGAAATTGTTTTCATCCTGGCTTAGCTCATCCAGTTAAGTGTTTCTGTTCTGTACCTTACACCCTGGTTGATTGACGTGATAAGTGTTTATTTCCTTTCATTTTGAACTGCAGGCAAGTCAAGATGGATGCTCGAGCAAAAATTCCACTTCCCTTTCTGATGAGGTTTATGTGCAAGATAAGTTCCAGTGGCTCAGTGCATTTCCAGAATTGTGCACAATAAGAAGGTCTGCTGTAGCTGGTGACCTTGAGGAGACAATGTTGCTACTCCTGCCCACCAAGTAGAGTTACCCAGTGAAATATGCCCATGTGTAGTTGTAAACCGAGAACAGATAAGATGTGGAGGTGCCAATGTTGGACTGGGGTGGACAAGGTCAGAAATCATACGACACGAGCTTAAAGTTCCAAAGGTTTATTTGAAAACACAAGCTTTCGGAGCTACGCTTTCAAATAAATCTGTTGGGCATAACCTGGTGTTGTGAGAACAGGTAAGTGTAGCTATGTTGCCCCTATACAGTGAATAGCATCATTGTGCACCACGGCTCAGTGATTGTACTCTTACTTTTATTTCAAAATATACTTTATTCATAAAAATCATCTGTAAGCGCATACGAAGGTGCTAAATTGTATCCGTGCAGCTTTGCAGAGAAATAAAAACAAACAAAACATTGCCTTTTCCCAGAGCTTCCCTACAGCTGCAAAATACTTAATGCAGGTAACTATTTAAGTTCATTTTGAGGCACCGAGAGGGTCTGACAACTGAACAGACCCTCATTCAGTTGAGTGATAGTTCTCTTCCCTCAGAGTCAAAAGGTTGTGGTGTTAATTCCTACTGCAGTTCCTTCAGCACTTCAGTGTAGGACAAAGGAGACATTTCATAAAAGTATCTCCTCTTAGAGTGGACGAGGCTCAGGTTCCTTGTTTAAATGTTTACTCATGTACACATCAAGAAAATGATGCAGTGCGGTGGCTCAGTGGTTAACACTGCTGCCTCATAGCGTCAGGGACCCAGGTTTGATTCCACCCTTGGGTGACTGTCTGTGTGGAGTTTGAACATTCGTCTGTGTGGGTTTCCTCCCACAGTCCAAAGATGTGCAGGTTAGATGGTTTGGCCATGCTAAATTGCCCATAGTGTTTAGGGATGTGCGGACTAGGTGGATTAGCCATGGGAAATGCAGGGTTACAGGGATGGAGTGGGTCTGGGTGGGATGCTCTTCGGAGGGTCAGTGTGGACTCGATGGCCTACTTCCATACTGTAGGAATTCTTTGAAAATGGTATACAACATATGTCTTCATCTCAAGAACAAAGGTTTTGTACCATTTTTACAGATAGCCAGCTTCCAAACGACTAATCTAAATATAATAATTTCCAATCCAAAGGTTATACCTTTAGTCATGCACATCTTTACCCAACAGTGTTTGCATAGTCGACATTCCAAGTCGGTATACATGATTATATTATCCTATCATGTTCAAACTAACACACGCGATTATATTGTTCACTCATATCATTACATGTTCACATCTCTAGCTGTTAACAAGACCCTCTGGTTAAAGGAAACCTGTAACTGTGTATTGATCCCCAGTCATTGCACCATCAGAGGTACCACCTTTTAGATGACCCACCAGACTGAGATCTGATCTGTTCTCTTTGCGTAGGAAAGGTTCCATGGCTTTATTCAAAGAAGAGCTGGGCAGCAATCCCTATTTTCCTGGGAAGTGCTATCTGATTGATGTTGATTGACCTCTACATTTCATACATCATAGTAGTGACTGCATTTCAAAGTTACTTCACTGGCTGTGAAGTGCATTAGAACACACTGAGATAATGAAAGGAGCAGTGTGAATGGGAATTCTTTTCTATCATCTTAGAAGGAAGGAGGGGAGAATATTGGGAAAAGCAAAAACAACAAACCAGAAACAAGTCAGATTCTAAATTATTTACTGAAGTTCAATTTCAGACATATGGTTTACAAAGTGCTCGGCATGTTTCATGTTTGGATGCCCTGATGTTTTGATGAATCAGTGCATGTATGATGGGCTGCATGGTCTCCTTCTGTGCTGGAACAATTCTGTGAATTGATGGCATAGATCTACAGAACCCCAGTTCCTTCAGTGACCTGGAAGCTTCATTTAAACAGGAGAATTCACACACGGTATTGACCTCTCAAAACATATCTCATATGGCCATGAGTATACATTACGTGTACTCTAAGGCCTATCAATCAGTAGCTCCTGTCTAAGGAATAAAGGTAAAGTTGCCAGACCACAGAACTGTTCTTCCATTTGCGAGAGACAAGTGATGGTGGTTTAACCCGAGGATCAGGTAAGGGAAGAGGTTGGGAAGAAGGGACATTCATGGTAATAGAATAGTAGAATCCTTCCACAGTGTGGACGCAGGCCATTTGGCCCATCAACCAACCCTACAAAAAGCATCCCACCCAGACCCAACCCGATACCCTACCCCTGTAACCCTGCATTTCGCATGGCTTATACACCTGACTTGTGCATCCCTGGACACTATTGGCAATTTAGCATGGCCAAACCACCCAACCTGTGCATCTTTGGACTCAACTCTTGTGGGAATTAAACCACCTTGTTGGTATTATTCTGTATTGCAAATTAGCCATTCAGCCAAGTGAACTAATCAACCTCCTGTCTAATAAGTAGTTAACCCACTGGTAATATAGCCGCTCAGTAACATTCTGTTTTGTACATTGCCAAAGACCACTATTCTAAAGGGTTTTGCTGGCTCTGGTGAATGACACGATGTAAAACCGGGTGTTAAATAAAAGACTTTCTTTCTATGTGCTCACTTTAGCATCAACTTCTGGAAGAACGGCATTAACATATTAATCCTCTTCAACAAGTAGAGGAGCTGATGGCTCCAACTGCATTAATGCTGATGGAACTGGTGGTTCTCTATGCAGTGTCTCTAGGATGTTCATACACTCTATATCAGACATACACTGCTGATACCTTACACTTTGTGAGTGTTCTCAAACACCAGATGGTTTTGACTATTGCACTGTTCACACTGTTTTTGTAATGTTATGTGATGCAGACGCAAAATGGAATTACTACTCTCACCACTAACTGTGTGTAAGCTTTGTCATTTTATTTCTCCAGGCTTTTCTTCCTGCAGTTAAGATCTTTTCCCTACTATTATTTCATTGATAAATTTACATGTCAATGTAGAAAGTTAAATTGGCAATGTAGAAATGGACCTGATCTGTTTCTTGTTCTTTGATAGGATGTGGGCATGACAGACAAGGTCAATATTTGTTATATCTACTTGCTTTTGAACTGGGTGTTATGGTGGTTCTGGATGAACACAGCAGGCAGCAGCCTGCTGTGTTCATCCAGCTCTACACCTTGTTATCTCAGATTCTCCAGCATCTGCAGTTCCTACTGTGTCTGTTATGGTGGTTCAGTGGTTAGCACTGTTGCCTCACAACGCCAGGGATCCAGGTTCAGTTCCACCCTCAGGTGACTATCTACGTGGAGTTTGCACATTCTCCCTGTGTCTGCGTGGGTTTCCTCCGGGTCCTCTGGTTTGTTTCCACAGTGCAAAGATGTGCAGGTTAGGATGGATTGGCCAAGCTAAATTGCCCATAGTGTTCAGGGATGTGCCAGCTAGGTGGATTAGCCATGGGGAGTGCAGGGTTACAGGGATAGGGTAAGGGAGTGGGTCTGGGTGTGATGCACTTCAGAGGGTCAGTGTGGACTTGATGGGCTGAATGGCCTGCTTCCACATTATAGGGATTCAATGGACTCAGTGACTTCTTTGGGGCCATTTCAGAACTCAAATAAGAATCAATCACATTGCTGTGGATCTGGAGATACAGACATTAGAGTAGACCAGGTGAGGATCGAAAATTTCCTTCCCTAGAACACATTATTGGATCAGATGGATTTTTATGATAATTGATGTTTGGTCACCACTATTACTGAGATGTGCTTTGTATTCTAGACGTTATTAGCTCACCTGAAATTCCACCAACTGCCATGATGGGATTTGGAACCACAGGCCCAGAGTGCAGCATTAAGCAGGCCCCCTGACATTTTAGCATCATGTCATTAACTACCATTATCCCCATATTATACCTCCCCATTTTATCTCCCCTTATGGCCTGTAGCTAATTTTTCTTACCTGGCAGATCTTGTGGCGATTGTAGAAAAGAGAAAAAAAGAGTTTATGTTCCAGGTCTGAGAACTTTTGTTAATTTCATTTCCCCACTTTGGATACTGCCTACCAATGTTCTCTGTAAGTGGCACCATATGATTTCTGCTCCAGTTTAAATATACCAAACAGACTACTTGGAAGTCCATTCAAGAACAACAACCATTGAAGGAGACGTT
The DNA here is from genome assembly GCF_021869965.1 of Rhincodon typus. Classification (NCBI taxonomy): domain Eukaryota; kingdom Metazoa; phylum Chordata; class Chondrichthyes; order Orectolobiformes; family Rhincodontidae; genus Rhincodon; species Rhincodon typus. Next base: position 35,937,076 of record NC_063358.1, on the reverse strand, counting down.
GCTGCTTACTGTGCTGAATGTTTCCATGATTTTCTGTTTGGTTTCATTTCCTGCAATTGCAAAATTTTTTGTTTGTTTGTTTCCCTGGCATGACCAAATATAGGAACTGAAGCAGACCATTCAACCTCTTGAACAGTAGGAGCGGAGCTGGAGCCTGGGATATGACAGACTGATACCTCAATGTGCAGGTGGCAGTATTGGCTTAAAGCACAAGATAAAACAGGAGCAACAATGACATAGGAAAGTGGGAAATATGGTGCATAAAAATGAAATCATTAGATAATTCAAATGCCTGTTGAGTTTCCTTCTGATATCGGTCCTGGTGTTGTGGTCTAAGGTTAATAGAAAGTTGCCTTTGATTGATAACTGTTAACTGTATCAACCTTTTATGCCTCAAATTGCTAAGATTCAAATTAAAAAATAAAGCCATTTTAATTCCACTGATATCGAGAAAGGCTCTAAGCTGAAAGGTAATAACGTTTCACTTCTAACCTCTTCCTGTTCTCAAAGCTGCTTTGTTTTCTGTTCGTATTTTGCTGAACAAAACAATTCTTCTCATCAGAATATTAGTGTTCTGGAATGGGAAGCATGTTATATTACAAGATATAAGAGAAATTCAGGTCTCTGAGGCTTAAGGTATCATTTATTACTCAATAGGGTCCCCTCTGAACAGAACTAATTAATCTGGAGGCTTTGTTGCCACCAAACTGAAATCCCCACATTTCCACTCAACACTGGCATTTAATAGAATTCATAATCAAAGAGCCATCTCTCTGTCACACTGAGAGATAGGATTCGGCGTGCTGGCAAGGTGCTTCAGTCTGGCATTGAAAACCACCGCAGTGTGAACCTAATTTTGTCAAATCCTTTTTTTCATGGGAAAGCTAAAAGAAAAGATTTCACAAATAATCCCTTTATTTCATTCTGTGTATAGGTCTGATGTTCCTTCACAATAAAAAAAAAACCAGAGCCAGAAAGGTATTGGTTTCATTTCACACTACATCAGCAGGCTGAGTGGCTTCCCAATCAACCGTGACACCATTGTCAGCCCAGAGATGTAAACATTGATGAAATGGTATCAAAATACACTTTGTGCTATCTTTTTGCTTTCCGTTCTTATTGGATCTGGTAGCAGAGAGGAGCACTCACTTCAGAAACTGCTTGAAGCAAAGGCTAGTACCTATTAAGAAAGCAAGCTGGCCTGTCCTTTTTTAAGTTTCTCCACCTTTGAAGCTGTTCACTGTTTGATAAGTGGGAGTTAATGAGGAATTCACACACTTATATGCTGTACGCCATTGATCTACTCTGTCTTGTTTTCACCTTCACCTCCACACTGCATCTCTTCCATCCCACCCCATGTCCCCAAACTCCCTCTTCAGGACGCAATAATGGTCAGAAACCTTTCTTCTCCTTTGATCCCCACCCCATTCCAACGTAGAGGCACTGGGCTTTGTTGTAACACGGCAACTCAGAGATCAGCAAACTCAACATGAAACAGGAATCTAAGTGGGGGACATTCCTGGGTTAAGTATGATGCAACAGCATCTCTAGGTGCTTGCTTTAAAATGGGAATGTGGAGACATTTTTCATTGGCTCTGAACCAGCCAGCTCAAAGCCAGTCCCTAGACTGTGGAGACTTTCTGAATCAAGGTGTAGAGCTGGATGAACACAGCAGGCCAAGCAGCATCAGAGGAGCAGGAAGGCTGACGTTTCAGGCCTAGACCCTTCGGAAGGCCTAAATGTGGACTGTAGTCTGTTGGGGATGATCAGGTTCCCTAGTCAGGTACTAAGAAAGGTAATGTGGCTGTAGTACCTGGTTTGCTTCAGGATGTGGTCGAGCAGTTTCTGAATCTCCTGTTTTTGCTTTTTTCCCTGGATTGAGGAGACCTTTGGAGTTATGAAATCCCACTCCTCCCAAATAAAAAGTGGGCCCCACACTTGCCACCACATTCTTCCAATCAACTCCTTTGATGTCAACCTTGACTCATTCTCATCTGAGTCATGGGTTCAAGCTCCACCACAAAGGCATCAGCACCTGATTAAAGGTGCAGTGCTGACTGTCAGAGGCACTGTATTTAGTTGAAACTTTAAACTGAAGCCCCTTTTTGTTCTCTTGCTTTGTTATAATTGATCCTATGGCATTAATGAAGGAAATTGTTGCCTAAAAGCTTTGAGATGTATCTGAACTTGTGAAAAGCATTTTGTGTATATAAACTCTCATTCTTTTGTGAATTTGTGTTTGACTTATGTGTAACGGTTAGTGTTTAAAATGGCTCATGTTCGTAACCTTTGTTTTAAGGCACCTTTTTGCAGGGGGTGTCATGATGTGGAGCAAGGGGATACAGAAATATGACTGATTAAAGTTCATTGGTGTATTGCAGGTAGCTTGGAAATATGATTAAATGTTGATCATTTTGAGACTGACAGGAGTGATTAGCAAAGTAAAATCATACGTGAAAGGTGATTTAACAAAGTCTATGTTCACAAGATAGATATGGATGACTGAGGCCATTGTAGCTCATCGAGCAAAAACAGATCAGTTCACTATCCAGCTTGTTCTTAAATAATTCCTGAATATTAGCCGCTAGCCAACATATTCCAAGTGATGCTCGCTGTCAGCATGACAAATAACGATCCAATATTAGTTTTAAATTACTAGCCTGAATCTGCATCCACAGCCAGTTCCTTAATGTGGAAGAACATATGTTTATAATAGCCCACGCCATGGTCTCACAATGGCTTAAAACATTTTACAGCATATTAAAGAACAAAGAGCAAAGAAAATTACAGCACAGGAACAGGCCCTTTGGCCCTCCAAGCCTGCGCCGATCCAGATCCTCTATCTAAACCTGCCGCCTATTTTCCAAGGATCTGTATCCTTCTGCTCCCTGCCCATTCATGTATCTGTCTAGATACATCTTAAATGACGCTATCGTGCCCGCCTCTACCAGCTCTGCTGGCAACGCGTTCCAGGCACCCACCACCCTCTGCGTAAAGAACTTTCCAAGCATATCTCCCTTAAACTTTTCCCCTCTCACCTTGAAATCGTGACCCCTAGTAACTGAATCCCCCACTCTGGGAAAAAGCTTCTTGCTATCCACCCTGTCTATATCTCTCATGATTTTGTAGATCTCAATCAGGTCCCCCCTCAACCTCCGTCTTTCTAATGTAAATAATCCTAATCTACTCAACCTCTCTTCATAGCTAGCGCCCTCCATACCAGGCAACATCCTGGTGAACCTCCTCTGCACCCTCTCCAAAGCATCCACATCCTTTTGGTAATGTGGCCACCAGAACTGTACGCAGTATTCCAAATGTGGTCGAACCAAAGTCCTATACAACTGTAACATGACCTGCCAACTCTTGTACTCAATACCCCGTCCGATGAATGAAAGCATGCCGTATGCCTTCTTGCCCACTCTATCGACTTGCGTTGCCACCTTCAGGGTACAATGGACCTGAACACCCAGATCTCTCTGTGCATCAATTTTCCCCAGGGCTTTTCCATTTACCATATAGTTCGCTCTTGAATTGGATCTTCCAAAATGCATCACCTTGCATTTGCCTGGATTGAACTCCATCTGCCATTTCTCCGCCCAACTCTCCAATCTATCTATATTCTGCTGCATTCTCCGACAGTCCCCTCGGTTATCTGCTATTCCACCAATCTTACTGTTGACTGCAAACTTGCTAATCAGACCATCTATACCTTCCTCCAGATCATTTATGTATATCACAAACAACAGTGGTCCCAACATAGATCCCTGTGGAACACCACTGGTCACAGTTCTCCATTTTGAGAAACTCCCTCCCACTACAACTGTTTGTCTCCTGTTGCCCAGCCAGTTCTCTATCCATCTAGCTAGTACACCCTGGACCCCATGCGACTTCACTTTCTCCATCAGCCTACCATGGGGAACCTTATCAAACGCCTTACTGAAGTCCATGTATATGACATCCATAACCCTTCCCTCATCTATCAACTTTGTCACTTCCTCAAAGAATTCTAATAAGTTGGTAAGACATGACCTTCCCTGCATAAAACCATGCTGCCTATCACTAATAAGCCCATTTTCTTCCAAATGTAAATAGATCCTATCCCTCAGTACCTTCTCCAGCAGCTTCCCCACCACTGACGTCAGGCTCACCGGTCTATAATTACCTGGATTATCCTTGCTACCCTTCCTAAACAAGGGGACAACATTAGCAATTCTCCACTCCTCCGGGACCTCACCCATGCTCAAGGATGCTGTAAAGATATCTGTTAAGGCCCCACCTATTTCCTCTCTCGCTTCCCTCAGTAACCTGGGATAGATCCCATCCGGACCTGGGGACTTGTCCACCCTAATGCCTTTTAGAATACCCAACACATCCCCCCCTCCTTATGCCGACTTGACCTAGAGTAATCAAACATCTATCCCTAACCTCAACATCCGTCATGTCCCTCTCCTCAGTGAATACCGACGCAAAGTACTCATTAAGAATCTCACTCATTTTCTCTGACTCCTCGCATAACTTCCCTCCTTTGTCCTTGAGTGGGCCAACCCTTTCTCTAGTGACCCTCTTGCTCTTTATGTACGAATAAAAGGCTTTCGGATTTTCCTTAACCCTGTTTGCTAAAGATATTTCATGGCCCCTTTTAGCCCTCTTAATTCCTCGTTTCAGATTGGTCCTACTTTCCCGATATTCTTCCAAAGCTTCGTCTATTTTCAGTCGCCTAGATCTTATGTATGCTTCCTTTTTCCTTTTTGCTAGTCTCACAATTTCACCTGTCATCCATGGTTCCCTAATCTGGCCCTTTCTATCCCTCATTTTCACAGGGACATGTCTGTACTGCACTCTAATCAACCTCTCTTTATAAGCCTCCCACATATCAAATGTGGATTTACCCTCAAACAGCTGCTCCCAATCCACATTCCCCAGCTCCTGCTGAATTTTGATATAGTTGGCCTTCCCCCACTTCAGCACTCTTCCTTTAGGACCACTCTCGTCTTTGTCGATCAGTATTCTAAAACTTACGGAATTGTGATCACTATTCCCAAAGTAATCCCCTACTGAAACTTCAACCACCTGGCCGGGCTCATTCTCCAACACCAGGTCCAGTATGGCCCCTTCCCGAGTTGGACTATTTACATACTGCTCTAGAAAACCCTCCTGGATGCTCGTTACAAATTCTGTTCCATCTAAACCCCTAACACTAAGTGAATCCCAGTCAATGTTGGGAAAATTAAAATCTCCCATCACTACCACCCTGTTTCTTCTACATCTTTCCATAATCTGTCTACATATTTGTACCTCTATCTCACGCTCGCTGTTGGGAGGCCTGTAGTACAACCCCAACATTGTTACCGCACCCTTCCTATTTCTGAGCTCTGTCCATATTGCCTCACAGCTCGAGTCCTCCATAGTGCCCTCCTTCAGCACAGCTGTGATATCCTCTTTGACCAGTAACGCAACTCCTCCACCCCTTTTACCACTCTCTCTATCCTGCCTGAAGCATCTACATCCTGGGATATTTAGTTGCCAATCTTGCCCTTCCCTCAACCAAGTCTCAGTAATAGCAATAACATCATACTCCCAGGTACTAATCCAACCCTTAAGTTCATCTGCCTTACCTTCTACACTTCTCGCATTAAATGTACATTTTTGACTGGTAATTACTGCTGTTATGTAAGAAGCACAGCAAGTAATTTACACACAGTAAGCGCCACAAATATGAGATAGTGTCCACCAGACAACAGGAAGGTGGGACAGCAATTTAATATCTCATCGAAAGGGAATCACCTCCAATAGTGTATTCTTTCTTTGGCACTGCAGTGTTACATACTGCTCTAGAAAGTGTTAGACTAGGGCTAATGCTGAAGGGGCTTTGAACCCATATCCTTGTGACTCCAAAGTGAGAGCACTACCACTGAGCTCAGACTGCTGGCAGGGTAGCTAAGCTTTCCTACATACTTGGTTGATGAGTGCTCTGATTTCAAAGAGCAGGGCCTGGGATTTTTATCTGTGATTGGGCTGCTCGGAGTTAGGAAAGCTCCTGTTTCTGACTTTTCAAAATGGCTGCCTGGGAGATGGATTTTTGCCTCTGGAATTGGATTCAATTTGTGGGGTTTTATGTAGACAAGTTATGCTACTACTTAGGTGGGATGAGGAGAATGCTGGGCGTGGGTTGGGTGGAATACCCGTCTTGAGGCACCAGCAATGTGTCCTGATTTATAAAGAAAAGAGTAAAAATTTAAAAAAAAAACTTCTCCACATGCCCATCCGTGCCAACCTACTCTGCCATACCCAATGTCCACAGCCCCTCATATTGGCAATGCCTACCTATGCCCATTTTACCATCCCATGGTGCTTTATATTCCAATGCAGCATTGCCCACCCTATGATCCTTCATAGTGATTCTGCCACTCCACGCTGTCTTCCACGACCTTGGCTCTTTATACTCCATCAGAAATCTAGTGCCAACTCATGCCAACCCATATCCCCCACACAACCTTTTTCCTTATATTTAACATGCCAAATCACCCATTATCTAACATGGAAGACAAAATAAGGAAGAGATAAAGTAAAACTCTAAGTATTCATTGTATATTCCATTGTATTTATTAAAAAATGTTCTTATTCATTAAAACATTCCAAATTTATATTCCTTTCATTACATAATGCCTTGTAACAACAAGCATTTCATTCAATTTCATAATCCCTTTTAATAAGAGTCATTAGAATTCATAGCCCCACTTCATTGACTTGAGTTCTGAGGAAGGGTCACCGGACCGGAAACGTTAACTCTGTTTTCTCCTTCACAGATGCTGCCAGACCTGCTGAGCCTTTCCAGCAACTTTGTTTTTGTTCCTGATTTACAGCATCCGCAGTTCTTTTGGTTTTCATTGACTTGACAACCAGTTATAACTTTGAATCAAACTATGAATGGAGCACACTCTACTGAGATAATTTATGACAGTGAAATCAGTTACTTGGCAATAATCTAGTAATAGAAGCTCTCAGGCTTATTTCAACAGACAGGGTGTAATAGCAATCATTTCCTCGCGCTCTAGACACTTCTTCAAAGATCTGAAGGGCAGCACTTGCTTCACAACTTTCCCAGTTCCCTTTGACAGTTGTTCTTGATAGGTTCTTCTGACACTTTTAACATGTGCTCCTAATGTTTTTGACAAGTTCTCCTGATAGTTAATTTTGATAGTAATGACAGTTGATTTTGACAGATCAGTGATATTTCCAGTAAAATTGACAGCATCATTGTCATGGACTTCTCACAGACCATTACTGATCACACACCCATATTTACTTCTAACAATTCTAAAGGGCATCTACCTTCTGTAAAATTATAATAGATTATATTTAAACCAGTACCTTGCCTTTCCAAGGGGTACCCTGCCTGTCCAAAGAAACATACAAAGTTCAGGTCAGCTCGTACAAGGTCTTCGTATTGGATTTCGTTCTCTTGCGCTGTCAAACACCGACTCATGTGAAGACAGATGATTATTTAAATGGCTCTGTGAACCGTGTGTGTGCAAAATGAGACTGTCCCTAATTCTTCCCTCAAGAAAATGGAAAATGTTATGTTTGGCAGTGTGGCAAACCTGTGATCTCTCAGCTCACCTGACCATTCCATCACATGACATTGTAGTACTAATCCAGGCCCAGATTTATTAATACCCTAAAATTCCTTTCAAACTCACTGAATCTTTTACACTGACATGTAAACAGATTTTTCCACAGCAAATTAACATCAACACCTGTTGTGTTTCTCTGATATGCAGCTTAAATTATTGAGCTATACAAATAGCCAGCAGCAGGCACCACAAAAGGTGGTGCACAGAATTTCACAGTGACTTTACTGCCAATTGTAATACATCAGCAACTGGCCTGGTTGCAAGAATTTTTTTTCCATATCACTGATAAACTGAAAGCAAACAGCTCGATTTGTAATAGTTGACTTAGTTACTTCTCTTAGAAAGATGCCATATGTTTTTGAACAGCCGTGTAAAATGCTCACATAAGCTTTAAATAGTATGAAATATTTACAACTGCCAGTTGATGATACAAGTTCTTTTTTTATTCTTTCATGGGTTGAGGTTGTCACTGGCAAGGCCCACATTTATTGCCCATCCCTAATTGCCCAGAGGGCAGTTAAGAATCAGCCATGTTGCTGTGGGTCAGGAGTCACACGTAGTCCAGACCAGGAATGGAAAACACTTTGCTTCCCAAAACAGCATGAGTGAAACAGAAGGGTTTTTTAAGACAATTGGTAACAGTTTTATGGTCATCATTAGACTCTCAATTCCAGATTTTTGTTAAAAATGGAATTCAAACGCCATCATCTGCCACAGCATGATTCAAACCCACACCCCCAGATCATTATCAGGGTCAAAAACAGAAGTTGCTGGAAAAGCTCAGCAGGTCTGGCAGCATCTATGAAGAAAAAAACCCGAGTCAACATTTCACGTGCGATGACCCTTCCTTAAAACTTGTTCTGAGGAAGGGTCACCCTGGATCTGAAACGTTAACTCTGTTTTTTCCTTCACAGATGCTGCCAGACCTGCTGAACTTTTCCAGCAACTCCTGTTTTTGTTCCTTTTACAGCATCTGCAGTCCTTTTGGTTTTCATTATCAGGGTCACTGGATTAACAGACTAGAGTTAACACCACTAGGCTATTGCCATTCAGCATATTGGGTAAAAAGAGTTAGTAATTTATTTTTTCACAAGATAACGGCATCACTGGCTCAGCCAGAATTGCCTGTCACAAATTATGTTGGAAAAGATACAGTGAGTGAGAAACCTTCTTGAGCCACTGTTCTTGTAATCATCAATCAATGATGAAATCCAAAATATCTGTGTGACCTGTGTCACGACCAGCAGGCATATCTACAATGTGGTCAATGAACCAAATTACTGGAGTTTGTGAAACCCCATTTAATTTGTAATAGAACTGCACAGCACAGGAATGGGCCATCCAAGTTAATGAGCCATCATGCATTTTTTATTTAAGTAGGTTAAAGGTTAGTTTATTCCAAACTATTGCTGAAAGCCACTTACAATACAGATAAAGTTGTTAAATAAAATTACTGTTACAGAGATTAAAACAAGTACAGGCAAGACAAAAGAATACTTAAGACATGAAAGCCCCAATTAGTGTTATGTCATTGGAGCCCAATGTTTGAGTTCCTTGGGGCAGAATGACATCCAGCAGCTGCAATGGAATTGTAGGTGTTTACTTGCAAGGGCGGTGTATTTAGGACAGCAGATTTTGGGGGAGAGAGAGAGATAGAGAGAGTGAGAGAGAGAAAGAAGCTTCATTATTCTTCACTAGCTCTGAGGTATCAGACATGCTGATGACTTTCCTTCAACAGGACAGTATTTAACTTTTGTGTACCTTTTCTGTTTGTCCTCCCCTGACCAAAACTCCTGATTGAGGCTGTTTTCTCAGATTTTCTTAAAGCTCACAATAATATGTTAATCTTGAGGAATCAAAGGTACCACCAAGCAGCATGCTGAGTCCCCATGAACTGCTTCCTCCCATGTGTTGTTTTCTCCTCAAAAGTAGAATTCTCATACCTCCATTATATAGAATCATAGGATCCCTACAGTTTGGAGGCAGGCTTTTCAGCCCATCGTGTCGACACTGACCCTCTGAAGAGCATCCCACCAAGACCCAGCCCCCTACCCCATCCGTGTAACTCTGCATTTCCCATGGCTAATCCGCCTAGCCTGCACACCCCTGGAAACAATGGGCAATTTAGCACAGCCAATCTACTTGTTTGTAAACTTCTTGTATTTCAAAATTTTTACATGTCTGAGAATTTCTCTGCAATGCACTTACTGCTGCTGGCTGTATATCGGATGACTTGAAGCCACTTTTTTGTTTAACATCTTGTGTCCAGTTAGAATCAGGTTAGCTTTAGTTGACAAAAATATTTGTCATAACTCCTTTGTTCATGGCAGGCAAAAATAACTGAAATCCGACAAAATAGAAATTGGAAAAGGGGTTAATACTTAGCAAATATGAAAGGATTTTTCAGGATAGTGATGATTATTATGGAAATGGAGTATGTATAATAGATCTAGATTCTCAAGAATCCTTTAACAAGGTACCACATAGGAGAACATTTGGGATTTAGGAAAGATTAAGGAGTTTAGAATTTTGGACTAAAAGTTGATTAGAGAGAAAAAGACAAAGGATATTACTCAGAAGGCTTTATCTGAGTATGGCTTCTGGCAGTGGAGAGTGTTGTGTTCCTTGAGCACTTCTGCTAACTGTGTATATCAATGATTCACATCTAGCGCTTTAGTAAATGCTTTAAAATTAGCACAGCGGTATTTAAATAGGATGCATGCTAAGAATGAAACAAACTTGCAAGTGTTTTTGTGACAAAAAGTAATGTGCACTGCCAGAACCAAATGGTCTGTTAGCTTATTCTAATCTCAATCACAAGGGTGACATGGTGGTTCAGTGGTTAGCACTGCTGCCTCACAGTGCAAGGGACCTGGGTTTGATTCCAGCCTTAGGTGACTGTCTCTGTGGAGTTTGCACGTTCTCCCCGATTCTGTGTGTGTCTCCTTTGGGTGATCTGGTTTCGTTCCACAGTCCAAAGATGTGCAAGTTAGGTGGATTGGCCATGCTAAATTGCCCGTAGTGTCCAGGGATGTGCAGGCTAGGTGGGTTAGCCGGGGGAAATGGAGGGATAGGGTATGGAGGGCTGGGTCTGGGTGGGATGCCCTTCGGAGGGTCAGTGCAGGCTCAATGGGATAAATAGCCTCTTTCTGCACTGTACGGATTCTATGAATCTTCTATGGATTCTATTCTATGAGTCTAATCTCTATATGCATACATAGATGTAAAATGTTGTCACACAGGGATATCTGAGAGATTTTTACATGTATAAGAAAATAGTAGGTCAGCTGCCACAGCTTATTCCCCTATTGGATTAGAACAGGGCTGATCTGTATCGAAACTCTATCTATAAAGCCTTAATTCTGTAACCTCAACACCGTTGCCTAATTAAAATCTATTGGAAATCTGAGCCCTTTCGCTCCTTCACTAGAAATGCCTCTAAGCCCAATTAAGATTGTCTCACCGAGTGAATAATACACAGGCAACAGCATATAACAGTAATTCCCCTCAATACCAACAAAGGTGAAAAAGATTCATTGAAATGTTGCAGAATCACACATGTAGAAAGGAGATGGAAGTGTTTCCGGAGGGCTGCCTTCACCCAATAAGAATTGATTAAGAGAAACAGAGGCCGGCAAGTGTACAGTTTCAGCATCTATATGCATCCCCTTGAACAAATCAGTGCCATGTATAGATTTATTCATACACTAGCTTTTCATTTTAATGTTAAAAAATAACAGTTCCATTTTCCTCTTTCAACTGATAGAGGTCTTAGTTATGGGATTAGCTTCAGGATGGCTAACTGTTCCAGATCTTACAGGATCATGTTTGGAGGGATATGGGCCAAATGCAGGCAAATGGGACTAGTTTAGTTTGGGAGCATAGTCGACATGGACTAGTTGCACCGAAAGGTCTGTTTCCATGCTATATGACTCTATAATTCTATGACCATCCCATATTTTGGACAGTTGCCCCACATTGTATAGGGACAGGGCACTGTTTGTCTCATGTTTGCAATATCTGTGTTTAGTGCCTACACAGTACATATCTTGGCCTGCTCACTGCACTGTCCTCTTCAATCTCTTCTCTGGTGGCCTACATAGGTGTAACAACATCCATCCCCAAAACAGGTTCACTGCCATGCTAAAGTAGCCCCTATATGTTTTTTTTGGCTGGACGTAGTCAACCTAGTTAGCCGGACTCAGAGTCAGATGGTTGAGAGCTCGAGTCCCACTTCAGCAATTTGAGCAGAAAATCTCAGCCGTTTCTCCAATGCAGTACTTAAGGCTACACTGTTGGAGGCATGGTCTGTTATAGATAAAATGTTAAATTTAGACCCTGCCTGCCCTCTTAGCAGGATGTAAATGATCCACGGAACATAATTTCAAAGAAACGCAGTTCAATTTCCCCAGTGATCTGGCCATTGTTTATCCCACAATCAACTTCACTGGAATGTATAAAAGCAAAATACTGTGGATGCTGAAAATCTGAAAAAGGTTCATAGAATTCTGGAGAAACTCGACAGTATCTGTGGGGAGAGAAACGGAGTTGATGTTTCTTCGGAACTTCATTGTGGCCTATCTGAGCAGAGAGTGACATGGAGATATCTGCGGGAGGCTGATCACCAATCAGGGAAGCACATTTTCCTGTAGAGTAGTATTCATTTCTTTGTAACAGGGATTAGCCTATATTTAACAGTTCAGTTACTTTTCCCTCATTCTCAGGATATCGAGGGTAAGACTGGTATATATTGTCAGTCTGAATTGCCCAGAGAAGATGGTGGTGGACATGCTTCTTCAGGAGGCATTAGTTTCTCTTTGAAAACTGAGTGGTGTGATTAACATTTTAGAAAGTGGTTATGAGTTAACCATAAAAATAAAACTAAGAACTGCAGATGCTGGAGAACTGCGCTTCTGAAGAGGGCTCACTGGACCTGAAACATTAACTCAGGTTACTCTCCAAAAATACTGCCAGACTTGCTGAGTTTCTGCAGCAGTTTTTGTCTTTGCAAGAGCTATCCAGGCTGGTCTAGGACATAAAACTCAAAACAGGTAAGGATGACACATCTCCTTTGTGAAGGACGTGAGTGAAACAGTTTGGATTTCAAGATGTTCCAAGTCACTATTACTGGTAGCAGTTTTTTTTTAATCTCTAGATCCTTTTTAAAGTCAAATTCAAGTTCTCAAATTGCTTTGGTGGGACCTGTTCGTTGGATTTTTGGTCAAGAAGGCTGCACTTACTTGTCTCTTCACCATCAGGACGGGTGAATGGGATAACATCACAGATACATCAGGTACAAGTGGATCCAGAACACAAAAAAATACCAGCAGGAGTAGGCTATTTGGCCCCTTAATCCTACCCTTTTCAACAAAATCATGGCTGATTTGCCCAGGCCTCAACTCCTTTTTCATGCTATTGTTGCCCTCAAATCTTTGCTATTTCAATGAATTATCTACCTCCTCATTAAATACTTTCAGTGATCTAGCTTCAACAACTCACTGGTGTAGAGAATTCCAGACATTCACTATGTTATGGGAGAATAAATTCCATTGAATCTTAGGGTTAAATGGGTGTCTCCTCATTCTGTAACAATGTCCCCTATTTTGAGATTCCCCCGTTCGTGGAAAGATTTTCTGAACACCTACATGTCAAATTCCCTCAGAATCTGATGATTTTCAATTAGATCATCCCTCATTCTTCTAAACTTGATGAATTAAAGGCCTAAACTGTTTAGCTGTTATTAATAAGTCAACCCTTTCATCCCAGCCATCAGCCTAGTGAATCTCTTTTGAACTGCCTTCAGTGCCAACATAGCATTCCTTAAATAAAGAGACCAAATCCATACACAATACTCCAGGCATGGTGTCACCAATACCCAGTACAGTTACAACAAAGCTTCCCAGTTTTTAAACATCACCTTCTCAGTAATAAAAGCCAACATTTCATTTGGCTTTTTAACCAATTGCTGCACTTGCATGCTAATGTTTTTGTGCTTCGTGCACAAGAACACTCAGATCCCACAGTGCTGCACTTTTTGGGACTCTCTCTCCATTTAAATAATAGTCTGCCTTTTAATTCTTCTTACCAAAGGGCATGCCCTCACAATGTCTTTCATTAAGTTCCATCTGCCCAGTTTTTTTGCCAAATCACTCAACCTATCTCTCTATATTACCTTGCAGATTCCCTTTCCTTTCATCACAACATGCTCTCACCTACTGTTGTATCGTCAGCAAATTTGAATACTTTACACTCTGCCACCTCCTCCAAATCATTAAAATAGGCAGTAAATAAATGAGGCCCTTGGACAGATCCTTGTGGCACCACACTGATTACATCTTTCCAATTTGGAATGAATCCTAACTCTGTCTTCTGTGTGTGAACTAAACCTCAGTCCATGCTAATACATTATCCCAATACTATAGGCTCAAATCTCTTCAGTAACTTCCAAATACACTATATTTACTGGTGCCCCTTCATCAAATCTGTCTGGTATTTTTTGTTTGCTGAGCATTATACAAGAATTAGAATTAGAATCCCTACAGTGTGGAAACAGGCCCTTCGGCCCAACAAGTCCACACCGAACCTCAGAGCATCCCACCCAGATCCATCCCCCCATGACCCACCACCTCCCTGAACACTACGGGCAATTTAGCATGGCCAATCTGCCTATCTTTGGACTGTGGGAGGAAACCGGAGCACCCGGAGAAAACCCACGCAGACACGGGGAGAATGTGCAAACTCCACACAGACAGTCGCCTGAGGCTGGAATCGAACCCACGTCCCTGGCACTGTGAGGCAGCAGTGCTAACCACTGTGCCGCCGTGTTTAAATGTTTACTACTTCTTATTCGCGACTTTAGCTCTTTTCCCAGTTCACCTCAGAACAATGGTTTTCAACGGATGTGCTGTGGCACGCTGATGTGTTGTGAGAACTGTCCAAATGAAATTTTATACAAAGGTAAGGAAATTCTACGTTTTACCTTAAACAGCTTAAACAAAAATTAAACTGGAAATTGTGAAAATTAATCAAGTTAAAAGTGAAGAGTAGATCTCTTGGTTCTAAAACACACAAATGTCCTCAATGCAGGGGTCATGGGCAGAAGTGAGATCTCATGATCATTGAAACTAATAGCCAAGCAATCGTGTTCATGTATGTTTTTTGTTGGCATTAGATAAAACAATCTAATGTCCCGAGGGTATGTTTGTCAATGGAGCAAGATTTTTTGGGCCTATCATCAATTCCTCCCTGGATTCTATGTAGTCTGTCAGTCTCAGTTTTCCCGCTAACCTGGTACATTGCAATTTACCTTGCCATTTGCTCTGCTCCATTGAATTTCGATGATGTATCGGTGCAGGGTGTGGAAAAGATCTAGGGGCTGTAGACATACTTGAGTTGAGCAGATTTTGAAAATGCATCATTATGAAAAGTGAAACGTTGATGCATTTGATCTTTCTTTATCTTGTCTTATACACTAT
Source organism: Rhincodon typus (assembly GCF_021869965.1). NCBI lineage: Eukaryota > Metazoa > Chordata > Chondrichthyes > Orectolobiformes > Rhincodontidae > Rhincodon > Rhincodon typus. Next base: position 35,921,967 of record NC_063358.1, on the reverse strand, counting down.
GTTGCAAACCTCTGTAGTGAGAGTGTAACTGTGGTCAACGTGAGTGAATGTGAAATTTTTGAGCAATTAATTCAACTGAAAGAAAGTAGGTATGCTGTGGAATTGTTTATTTTATTGAAGTGTTCCTTGATACTGAAAAGGTTGGGAACATCTGCTTCAGATAATTCTTCGTACCCTTGCTATGGTCCCTGTTTAAGTTGAGGACACTGGTTTGAGACCCATGTGGCTCTCTCTCAAACTGAATTTGAAATCCTACCATGTTGCAATTACTACCTGCCACAGTACCTTTAATTATGAGATCTCTTAGTAATCCTACCCCATTACACATTACTAGACCCAAAATAACCTGTTCCCAGGTAAATTTTGCAACGTACTGCTCTAAGAAACAACCTCGGATACACTCTACAAGTCTGTTAACCAAGCTACCCTTGCTCATCTGATTTGTCCAGTCAATATGCAGATTTAAAATCAATTGTAGTCTCTTTCTTACATATCTCTACTATTTCCCAATTTATACTTTGTCTTACAATGAGGCAACTCTTCAGAGGTCTATATATGGCTCTCATCTATGTGTTTGTCTCCTTGATATTCCTTATTTCCACCTAAACTGCTTCTACATCATTATCTATTGTACGTGTATCACCACTGAACACCACATTGATACCAACCTTTATTCACAAAGCTACCCCACCTCCTTTCCTTTTCACCTATTCTTTCAAAACATCGAATACACTTGAATATAAAGTTCCCAGTCTTGGTCACCCTACAATCATGTCTATCCATTATTCACAACAGACACAAACACATTCTTTTAAGATTATTTTACTGTATTTGCAACACAGGTGCACGTATCTGACTTTTATATCTAGAAATGCCTTGAAGTTTGGTGAACACAAACTCTCAAACTTCACCACTTTGCATTATGTATCATTCTGCCTTTTACACATTAATTCCAAGAGTTAATACTTTAGAAATGAAAAAAAAGACAAAATTCTACTGAGGATCTGAAATATAAAAGACATGGGAAGTGCTGGAAAAGCTGAACTGTTCTGGCAACATCTACAGAGAGAGAAACAGAATTTTAAGTCCAGTATCACTTTCTCAGAACTGAAGAGAGGTTCCAATGTGATGGGTTTTCTGTTGTTCAAAGGAAGGAGGTAAAACTTAAAGTGATGGTCAGGGATAAGTTAGAGAATACGAGAGATTAAATTACAAAGTGTCACGGAAGGAAAGGCAAAGACCACGGTTATTGTAGAAACAAAGCATTGGTGAAGAGTACATGCTAATGGCAGAATAAAGGACAGTTCTGTCTGAAAGCAGAAAAAACATGCACGTGGCAAAAACAAATCAAAACAGATTGTGGTGTTCACAGTCTGAAGTTGTTGGGAGTCCATTTCGCACAGAATTCCAACAGTGTGAAAGAGGCCATTCAGCCCATCAAGTCTGCACCATCCCTCTGAACAGCATTTCACCATATTCCCATAACCTCACATTTCCTATGGCTAACCCACTTAGCCTGCACATCCCTGGACACTGTGGGCAATTTAGCATAGCCATCCACCTAACCTACACATCTTTGGACTATGGGAGGAAGCTGGAGCACCGGGAAGAAACCCACGCAGACATGGGGAGAACATGCAAACCCCACATAGACAGTCACTCGAGGGTGGAACTGAACCCTGGTCCCTGGCACTGTGAGGCAGCAGTGCTAACCACTGAGCCACGATGCACCGTCACAGAAGCATAGTAATTTGTGAATCAATTTAAATGGCCTTTTATTTGAATAAACATGTTTCTTTGTTCAGCGAAACCAATTTGCACCATTAGGCTCTCGGATTTTCTTATTATTCATGACCAGATTTCGATCCCGAGTAAAGAGGGGGCACTCATGGACAGCAAGATCCCACGGACAGCAAGATCGCACAGACAGCAATAAAAGAAATGGCCAACTCTGCAGATTGTAGTGCAGCTCATCGTGGGCTAAATGCTGGCCAGGTCACAAGGCAGAAAACTTTTCCTTAAACCGTGCCTCAAAATCCCTTACAGCTGATAGTAAAAACCGAGCTTTGGTACAACATCTGATCTGAGGAATCATCAAATGTCGAGCTAACCTGCTCCATAAATAATGACCTGCAGATGTCTCATGGGGTCGTCCCTCACCTGTCACTTTCTTTCTCGACTGTCAGTTTTTTCCTGGTTTATCTCAGTTTTTACGTGTTTTGTAAAATGAATTTCTACCCATTTCACAAATTCCGTTTGGATTCATTTAAAAAAAACACATAAAAAGCAGAATCTGAAAGAAGCTATTTTAAATGTAATGTTGTTCTAAATTTGACAGAAAGCAAATAGAATAGGGAGATGTTAGGCTAGTGGCAATAATGATCCTGAAGGCCAGGCTAATATTCCAGGACAAGTGTTCAAATCCCACCAAGGCAGTTGGTCAAATATAATTACTGATTAATCAAAAACAAATCTGGAAATAAAAGCTGGTTTCATTAATGGTGAACATGAAACTATCATTGAATTGTCATAAAATTGACCTGATTCACTCACATCCATTAGAGAAAGAAATCTGGTGTGAGTTTGCCACCAGATGCCTGATGCAGCACTGCTTATCTTGACTAACATGAGAAACTGGGTGTGGATATAGACTTATTGAAGAATGTAAGACAGTTATTACAACTGGCCAATCTATACAAACATTAAAACCTCAGGCACTTAAATATCTAGGCTAATATTAACCTATTAGTAACAGCAGAGGGATACGTTTCCAGTAGAGTGCCATGCTTCAAATGACCTGAGTAAGAGATGCAAGTATAAGACCTTCAAATCCTTCTATCACGTGCTGTGCTGCAGTGGCAATATCATCTGTATGACTCTTGAAGGTATTTGTGAGATGTAACACAAAACTGTCCATACTGGGTCTGTCCTAGAAGTGACTCCAAACCCACAGTAGTGTGATTGACTAACTGTCCTCTGAAATCGTCTAGCAGGCCATGCAGTTTACATTTTTTTTTAAAACAAGCAACCACCGCCATTAATCACTGATGTAGCTGATTGAACTTTTACAAACAAAGCCCATTATGGGTAGGGCAAGCCATCAAAGGTGATGGGGTGGGGTAGGGAGAGCAGGAAGGGACTAAACCAAAATAGAGTTGGAGGGGGAAATAAAGCACTGTATCTCCTGTGGTGCCCACATCTCTCTAAAAGCATCAAGACTAACAAGGGACATCTTGTGCTCCTTCTCCAAGCATAGCTGGACATGACATAATTGCAAAAAAGCCATAGACAGTTGGCAGAGATGATCCCTTCCAAGGGCCACTGCCTGGACCTGTTTATAACCAGCCTGGTCATGCCCAGGAGCAGACCCACGAGGAGATTATTTATCTGCCCACATTCCTCTGCACCAGGTGCCCAAAGATCAGGAGTGTGGGTCTGAAGTGCAACCAAAAACGCAAACAGAGATTTTTCAAATAACCAAAATGGGGGTACCATCCAGTTTCAAGTCAGAAGTCAGATAACACTAGGTTATAGTCCAACAGGTTTATTTGAAATCACAAGTTTTCAGAGGGTTGTCCTTTCGTCAGGTGAAGGGACAAAGGAACAGCACTCCAAAAGCTTATGATTTCAAATAAACCAGTTGGACTATAACCTGGTGTCGTCTGACTTCTAACCTTGTCCACCCCAGTCCAACACCAGCACCTCTACACCATGCAGGTTAAAGGCAATCAGGAACGGGCAAGAAATATTGGCCTTACCAACGATGCCCTCATCCCATGAAAGAATAAAGAAAGAAATCTAAACATTTCTCCACAGACGTTAATTTACTGTCAGTCTCATTCTTTTCCTGAAGTTCCATGTGATTTTTTTTTACCAATCCAATTTGGAAAGTTGACTGACTATATGTTTGTT
>NC_063358.1:35871954-35917655 GCF_021869965.1 Rhincodon typus | reverse complement strand
ATGGCCTGCTGTGTTCATCCAGCTCTACACCTTGTTATCTCAGATTCTCCAGCATTGGCAGTTTCTACTATATCTATATGTTTGTTGCGCCTGGTTTGAGAGATGGTTAAAAGATTAAGCATTTAGTGCCATCTGCTGGCTGTCTAGAAGCTGGGTAAATGTATTGCACAAACCACTTTAAATTTGTTATTTGATTTTTCAATTAATTCATGCAGGATTATTTAAAACCAGATCAATATTTCACTTGGAGTAAATTAAAGAGAAATGTTAAGAATGTTAACGTCTTGGGTTTAATCAGTGAAGGAGTCTGTAAAGAACAAATGGATACCTTTCAGAAAAACAATTGGAGAAAAAAGGAGCAAAACATATATTTTCAGTGACACCACCAAACCGGTGATATATTTTGGAAGAGTAGGCAGAAAATGGCTGACATGAACAGACATAGCCTCACAAATAGTCAATGAAGTGAACAGCTTGTTAATCCTCAAGACCTTTGGCTTGGCATCCAATTGCAACTTGGAGCAATGTTCTACTCTAAAGTCTTTTAATAAAAACAAACTATTGTATCTATTTTAGTGGTTGCAAAGTAAGAATGAATGAATCCTCTTTAGTTCTATTTTATACTGGATTTTAGCTGGATAGGCTTCTGAAAGAAACTATTTGATCATTTTTGAACCCTGACTGCAAGAGGTTTTACTTGAACGAAATCTCCTCATGTCTGTGTGGGTTTCCTCTGGGTGATCCAATTTCCTCCCACAGTCCAAAGGTGCGCAGGCTGGATGGATTAACCACGGGAAATGCGGGGTTACAGAGACAGGGTAGGGGATAGGTCTGGGTGGGATGCTCTTCGGAGGGTCAGTGTGAATCAGTGGGCCGAATGGTCTGCTTCCACACTGTAAGGATTCTATGAACTTGTGAAAGACTTCTCTGGGTGTTTGTTTCTTGTGATCTGAGCCTATTTGCTGTTGTAAGCACTCCTCCTTGGGCAATATTTATTCAGAGTGACACGGGTCTAATCTGCTGACTGGTGAGCCGGTACAAGCTCTGCATTGATTACTTTTGGGAAGGATGCCAAACTCAATGTGAATCAGGTAACTTACTGGGCAGTAGTAGATTCCTCCAGGACCAAAGGCCCCTCGCTGTGCTTTGCTCCACTATTGGATGCACTGAGTACTGGGAATAACGCACCCACCCAGGTGCGTGTTGATAAAAGGGAGCATTGGCAACAAAAGCAAGGGCATGGCTCGTCACCACTGGACCCCAATCTCCTGATCTGGGCTCTCTCGATTAGGAACAGAGTGCCTTTGAACCCTTTGGTAATCTGCAAGCAACGCTGACAGGATTTACTTTTGGAAATTCCTGCCAAGGTGAGGTCGTTAAGTGGGCATTAACTGGCAGTGAGGAAGGGTCTAGGCCCGAATCGTCAGCCTTTCTGCTCCTATGATGCTGCTTGGCCTGCTGTGTTCATCCAGCCCTGCACCTTGTTGTCTCGGATTCTCCAGCATCTGCAGTTTCTACTATCTCTGCTCAAAACTCTTCCTGCTTTGACCACCCTCTGTGTGAAAAGGTTGCCCCTTAGCTCCCTTTTATATCTTTGCCTTCTCACCTTAAACCTATGCCCTCTAGCTTTGGACTCCCCTCCTGTGGGGAAAAAGACCTTGGCTATTCACACTATCTATACTGCTCATAATTTTATAAGCCTCTATAAAGGTCCCCCCCTCAATGTCCAATGCCCCAGAGAAAATAGCTCCAGCCTATTCAGCTTCTCCCTACAGCTGAAACCCTCGATCCCTGGCAACACCCTTGCATCCTTTCAAGTTTCACAACATCTTTCCTATAGCAGGGAGACTAGAACTGAACACAGTATTCCAAAAGTGGCCTAACCAATGTTTTGTACAGCCACAATATGATATCCCAGCTTCCATACTCAATGTATGGGCCAATAAAGACAAGTGTACCAAATGCCTTCTTCAGTATCTTGTCTACCTGTGACTCCATTTTCAAGGTTAGAAGACATACAACATCAGATTATGGTCAAACAGGTTTATTTGAAATGTCAAGCTTTCAGAAGATGCTCCTTGGTCAGATGATGAAAGAGCAGCAGCTTCAAAAGCTTGTGAATTCAAATAAACCTGGTGGACTATAACCTGGTGTCATGTGACTTCTGAATTTGTCCACCCCAGTCCAACACCGGCACCTCTACATCATGTCTACCTTCAAGGAAATATGAATATGCAACGCAAGGTCTCTTTGTTCAGCAACTCACCTTGAACCCCACCATTAAGTGTATACATCCTGCCATGATTTGCCTTTCCAAAATACAACACCTCACATTTATCTGACTTAAACTCCATCTGCCACTCCTTGCCCTATTGGCCCATCTGATTTCTTCTAGGCCCTTCCTTCTTCAAGATACTCCATAAAATGTTACTATTAACCACTGCTCTTATGGAGTAGTGGTAATGCGGAGGGTGGCACCCCCCCCCCCCCCCCAACCCCACACCAAGAACTAAAACCAAAACACCCAAAGAGGAGCACCTCGCCTTATAATCTGTTAAAAAGGTGTGAAAAGTGATGTAACCTGCCTTTCAGCAACTTCTAGTGGTTAAATAAAACAGATCCCTGACACTCACTTTACATTCAACATGTACCAATTTATTTATCTAACTCTAAGAGTGAACAAATTAAATTATTAACAAACTGAATAAACACCTTTTAACTTCTAACTATTCCTGAGGGCATGCTGTTCCAATAAATACAAATCATACTTACATAAAATAAAATTTAAAAAAAAAATAGAATTTAGTGTCTCTAAGTTACAGCTAGGTCACGTGCCTTCGAGAGTAATCTGTGTCTTCTCTGACAAATGTTCCGTGAGGAATATTAGTTAGTTGTGCCATTGATACCATTGATTTAGATGGTGCTTTTTGATAAAACTTAGAGAAGACTGTGAGATCCAGTGATTCTCTCGAGTGCTGAGAGCAGTTAACTCTGGTAGATGGCAGCTTGCTCTCCTGTCTTTGCCCCTTCTTTTATACCCTTGCCAACATATCAATATTTATTACAACAGGATTGGTCCTATGTTGTCAAAACCATCATAATTAAATGTTTACAGGTTTTTTGGTATCTAAGTGCCTGGTTCAAACTGATTGGCTAATTTCAAAACTTATTGCCCTAATAACAAACAAAACTGCTGCTCGGCCTGCTGAATGTATAGCTTTTTGATACAAATGTTTCAATTCAAATGCTCTCTGTGCACCTACAAACCCACAAGCTACTACCCAGCCATTCATTTTGAATCTCTAAGCATAGAAAAAGCACACCATCTTTTAAAGGGACCAAGCACTGCTTTCACCCCAAGCATTTTACAAACACCAAATTCTAATACTCTGGCTCCCAATCTGCAAATACCTCACAACAAATATCACTGCCCTAGTCACCCAGAACACTGGGGTTAATGTTTCTGGGGACATAGGCTCAAATATTAATGTGGCAGATAGTGAAATTTGAATTCAATGTAAATCTGAATTTTGAAAGAAAGCTAACCTAATGATGACCTTGTAGGAAGGAAATCTGCCATCTCACCTTGTCTGGCCCACGTGACTCCCGGTATGATTCTTAACTGCTCTCTGGTCATGAATGTTGGCCTCACCAATGATACCCATATTCCATGAATAAATAAAATGTTTATTTTTCCCCCAAATCTATTCTTGTGTCTATGGAATGCTTTGGGGATTTTATGTTAAGGGTGATAATTGCAAGTTGTTACTGGAAGGGTTCAGTTCTACATTGCTACTGATCGCTGACAGATTTGTGCTCAACTTGTTGCGACTGTGTCTTGTGCCTCAATTTGCCTCACTCGCTGAATTGTCTCAATATTGAAAGCTGTTGTATTTAATGTCTGGATAGATCATCAAAGTAAATCAAGTCAGTGCACTGTGAATAAAACAGTAACACATTAAACTGGTCAGTTATATTCTATCTGTTGCAGTTCCAGGAAGGGGAGTAATTGCCTGTAACTTCCTACCCCAACCTCATTTCCTGCTGCACTTGTATGTATTCACTTGGTCACTTCCTCTCAGCTTATGGTTGCCATTACACTGTGGGACCATGTATTTTAAAATAATTGCAACTTGATTAAACAAGTAAAGAACTCAATTGTTTAATTATGTTTGGTTGCAGAGCATTTTCAGTAGGAAGAGCATTGGTTTGTTTTCTTTTGCTGTTTAATGGCCTAAGTTAAAGAACATTGTAGTGAAGACACAAAGTCTATGGCTAATCACAGGACAAATGAACCAATGCTTGTTATGGTTGGTTGGCTCGCCGAGCTGGTTTGTTGTTCCACAGATGTTTCATTAGGCTGTTGGGTAACAGCATCAGTGCAGCCTCCGATGAAGCGCTGTTGTGTTTTCCCGCCTGTTATTTAAACTCTGGTGTCCGTTGAGCTGGATTACCTCACTTACGGTTTTCCTTCCCAGTGGAGTAATATATAGGGTCTAGCTCTGTGTTTGTTGTTGGCTTTCTTAGTGGAGAACCAGGCCTCTAGGAATTCCCGTGCTTCTCTTTGCTTGGCCTGTCCCAGGAACCAATGCTTTTTAAAGTGGATGCAGCTTTTACTTAGGGCACAGTTCTGTATGTTTTAAACTGGTTTAGTTTTGTAAATTAATTGGCTTGAGAGAGAAATGTTGAAGTATATAGAAGGCCTTTGGGTATGCATGTGTGCACATGTACACACAATACATTGGTATTAGTTTCTGCAGTGAGCATTATTATCTTGACCTTTTTAAACTGGGTTGACTGAAGACACAAAATAATACATTCAATGTGCATTCTGTTACATCTGGAATACTCAATATATTAAAACAATATTTTATTGTATACACTGCATCAATTTTTAAGCAGCAGTAGCTTGTACTTGCCAGTTTTACTTCACTTGTCTTAAGCACTAGATTTGTGGGCAAGTCCAACATTGATAAATGGTTCTTTCAATTAAAATATATTGATGGACTTTGGGGTTTCTAATAACATTAAGATGTATTTGTTAGGAGATTTGAAACTATATTAAGTTACTATGAGTTGACATTACATGGTCTAAGGTAGGCACAATTGGCACATTATCAGTATGCAAAATAGTGGCATGCCAACCTGCAGATTGATATGGACAAGCGATTACAAAAGGAATGTTCTTACAAAGTGATGTGTATGTTTAAGAATGAATCAAGAGACATGCACAGGGAGCAGGGCCAGCAAGAGTTAACAAGAGGTGACTGCCAATGCTTCCGTGTACGAGAAAGAAACAAAAGAGAACAAGATGCTTTGCCCAATCAACCAGTATCACAAGCCGGTGTTTTGAGAAGATTGACTGAAAACCTTTGTTTTTATTAAGTGTCACGTATTTTGTACTTATGATAAATTTAATCAACTCTAAATCTGTGAAAACATACTTGTTCCTGGAATGAGTCATGTAATTAACCAGGATTATTTAAACCTCTAAATTGACTCTCTCAACTGTCTATAGTTACAACTAAAGTCTTAATAATTAAAGAGATCCTGAAAATCTTATCATTGTCTTGCATTGCAGCCATATTCTATAGTCATAGAGCACAGAAACAGACCCTTCAGTCCAACCAGTCCATACCGACCATAATCCCAAACTAAACTATTCCCACCTGCCTGCACTAGGCCCAAATCCCTCCAAACACTTCTTATTCAAGTACTTATCCAAATGTCTTTTAAACATTGTAACTGTACCCACATCCACCACTTCCTCTGGAAGTTCATTCCACACATGAACCACTCGCTGTGTTAAAAAAAAAAAAAAAAAAAAATTGCCCCTCATGTCTTTTTAATCTTTCTCCTCTCACCTTAGGAATATGCCCTCTCGTCTTGAAATCCCCTACCCGATGGTAAAGACAGCTTGTTTGTACTCCTCCATTTTATAAACCTTTATAAGGTCACCTCTCAACCTCCTATGCTCCAGCGGAAAAAATTCCAACCTATCCAGCATCTGCTTAAATCTCAAGTCGTCCATTCCCAGAAACTTCCTGGTAAATCTTATCCGAACCCTCTCCAGCTCAATAACATCCTTCCAAGAAAATGGCGACTTGACTTTTTCCAACTTTCCAAATTTCGATTCATGTGAAATGTGACACCCCGCCCTTTCTACAGCACTTGCTTCAGCTCTTGCCTGATAATAGTTCTATTATTTTATTTTTCATTTAGACTTCCTTTCAAAGTGTGTTAATACTTTTGCAGTGACAGTTCTATAGTACTATACTGCCATCTACAAGTGAAATAATGGAACAATTTAGCCCTGGGTTCCTTCAGCTCCATCATTTCAACAGATTTATTAAGCTTGCAGCTTCTGGCTATCTGTCCCAAACTGAATGTATAGAAAAGACCATAACACTCAGGAGCAGAATCAAGCCATTTGGCCCAATCTGCTCTGCCATTCGTTCATGGCTGACTTATTTCTCAACACCATTCTCCTGCCTTCTACCTCATAAAGGTTGATCCCCCAAATAGTCAAAAATCCTATCTATCGCTGTCTTAAATACACTCAATGACTTGGCCTCCACTCTGTGGCAATGAGTTCCACGGATTCACCACCCTCTGGTTAAAGAAATTCCTCCTTATCTTAGTTCTCAAGTATGATCCCTCTCTCCGAGACTGTGCCCTCAGGTCCTAATCTCACCTAAACAGTGGAAACCTCTCCACAACCATTCTATCCTGGTCTCTCGATATTCTGTAAGTATCAATGAGAATACCCCTCATCCTTCTAAACTTGGAGAACAGACCCAGAGTCCTCAACAGCTCCTCATATGACAATCCCTTCAATCCCAGGATTATTCTGATAAACCTTCCCTTCACTCTTCCAAGACCAGCACATTCTTCCTTCGATACAGGGCTCAAAAATGCTCACAATATTAAAAACACGGTCTGAATAGAGCCTTATACAGCCTCAGAAGTACATCCCTGCTCTTGTATTCTTGCCCTCTCAAAATGAATGCTTATGTTACATTTGCCTTCCTAATCTTGAGAACCTTCTATTAACTTCTAGAGAATCCTGAACTAGGACTCTCTCAAGCTCATTTGTGCTTCAAATTTCCAAAACCTTTCTCCATTTAGAAAATAGTCTACACCTCTTCTTACCAATGTGCATGACTTCACACTTTCCCACACTGTATTTCACCTGCCACTTCTTTGCTCACTCTCCTAATCCAAGTTCTTCTGCAGCATCCTTGTTTCTTTAACACTACCTGTCACTCCATCTACCTTTGTCATCCGCAAACTTACCAACAATGCCCTCAGTTCCTTCATCCAGATCATGAATGAATAACATGAATAGTTGCGGTCCCAACACTGACCCCTGTGGAACTCCACTTGTCACCGGCTGCCATTCTGAAGAAGACCCCTTTATTCCCACTCTGCCTTCTGCCAGTCAGCCAATCCTCTATCCATGCCAGTACCGTGGCTCGAAAACCATGGGCTTATTTAGCAGCCTCCTGTGCAGCACCTTGTCAGAGGCCTTCTGGAAAACCAAGTAGATCACGTCCACCAGCTCTCCTTTCTCTAACTTGCTCGTTACCCCTTCAAAGAATTCCGAGACTTGTCATGCATGACTTCCCCTTAACGAACCTGTGCTGACTCAACCCACTTTTACCGTGCACTTTCAAGTACACTGCAATTTCATAATTAATTGAGGACTCTAAAATCTTACCAATGACTGGGAGGTCAAGCTAACTGGCCTATAACTGGTAGCTAACCACCAACTTCAAGGGCAACTAGGGATGGGCAATAAATGCTGGCCAGCTGGCAACATCCACAGCCCACAAAAAAATGAATATATAAAAAAATGTTCAGCCTTCCTCCCTTCTTAAACAGGGGTGTTACATTAACCATTTTCCAATCCTCCGGAACCCTTGTTAACTCATAATTCCTGAAAGAGCACCACCAATGCCTCTCCAATCTTCTCAGCTACTTCCTTCAGAGCTTTGGGGTATAGTCCATCTGGTCCAGGTGACTTACCACCTTCAGACCTTTGAGCTTCCCCAACACATTCTTCTTGATGAACATTGCACGCACCTTTGCCCCTGACTCTCGAAGTTCTGCTATGCAGATGTCTTCCACCATGAAGACATGCAAAGTACTTATTCAGTTCCTCTGCCATTTCTTTGTACCCCATTACTACTTCTCCAGCCTCATTTCTTTGTACCCCATACTACTCTTCTTCTGTCCAAAAAACAAAAGATGGACGAATGGACTATTTGCAGAATTAGAGTGTGTCTCTGGACAGCGAAGAAAAAAGTCACATTTCCAGTTTTATTCCTAGACATTTAAGAACCTTTATGGTACGATTCCTGTTATATCTTCAGCAATTTCTCTTTTGTTAAAAGAAGTGCAAATTCATCTTTCTGTAGCAGTCAACTTGGCTCAGGGAATGGAGTCACCACAGACTGAACGATATTCTGTGCTATAACCAGTCTGTTTTGCCTGTGCAGTTTCTTCACAACAATAACATAGCTAGATTCAATCCTCCATGATTTCCACACAGCCCTGCAAGTGACTTTTTCTTCAGGTGTTTATCCAATTTTCTTTTGAAAGCCAAAACTGAATGCTCTCATTCACTGCGTAGATTCTACTCACCCCCACCAGTTATCTACCTGTTTGCCATTTTACAATTAATGACAAAAAGCCCATCTCTGGTTCTCAAACCTTCCACTGTGGGAACAGCTCCTGTGCGTAGATTCCTGAAGCTTTATCACAGCTCCTTTAAACCTTCTCTGCAAAAGGAACAATCCCAACTTCTCCCGTCAATCCATCCCACTGAAATGATTCAGATGAGGGAACTAAATATAAGATCTCCAAGCTTGCAGACCACACAAAGTTCAGTGGGAGAGTGAACTTAAGAATGCAGAGATGCTCCACTGTGATTTGACCAAGTTGAGAGACTGGGCGAATCCACGAACAAAGTTTAAATGAGAATAAACACAAGGCTGCAAAAGCTTTGGTAGCAAAAACAAGAAGGCAGCTTACCTAAAGGGTGACAAATTAGGAAAAGGGGAGGTGCACCAAGACCAAAAAGTTTCCTCAAACACCAGTCACTGAAGGTAAGCATACATGTGGAACACGCAGTGATGGAGGCAAATGGTATATTGGTCTTCATGGTGAGAGGATCATTTTCTTGATGCAATTCTATACATCCTTTGTAAGGCCACAGCTGGAATATTGTTTGTGATTTTTTTTGTCTCCTTATTTGAGGGAGGATAAACTAGCTACGGACAGAGTGCATTGAAGGTTTATTAGACTAACTCCTGGGATGGCAGGACTGATATATGAAGACTCTGGATTGGGTAGGACTATTCATTGGAGCTTAGAAGAATTAGAGAAGTTCTCATAGAAACTATAAAATTCTAACAGGACTAGACAGGGTAAGTGCAAGACAGATGATCCCAATGACCAGGCTGTCCAGAACCAGGGATCATGGTCTAAGGATACAGGTAGGCCATTTAGGGCTGAGATAAGGAGAGAGAGAGTGGTCAGCCTGTGGAATTCTCTGCCATAGAAAGCAGTTGAAACCAAAACATTGAATGTTTTCAATAACATGTTAGATATGCTTGCTTGGGCCAAAGGGCATAGGGAGAAAGCAGGAACAGGGGACAGAGTTGGATGATCAGCCATGATCATAGTGTAAGGCAGAACAGGCTTGAAGGGCTGAATGGTCTGCTCCTAAATTTCTAATGTTTTTAAGTCTGACCTCCCTGGAACCAATTCTTTTAAATCCTCATCCTCTCTTGAACTTTCAGATCCTCCTCAAAGTGCAGAGAACAGGACTGGGGGCAATTGTCCAGTTGATGCCAAATCTGTGCTTCCTGAAGATTCTTCATAACTTGTTTTTTTGTAATGGAGTCCTCTAACCTTGCTATAGGAAGGATGTTGTTAAAATTAAAAGAGCACCGAAAAGATTTAGAAGGATGTTGTCAGGGTTGGAGAGTTTGAGCTAGAGGGAGAGGCTGAATAGGCTGGGGCCATTTTCCCTGGAGCATTGGAGGCTGAAGGGTGACCTTGTGGAAGTTTATAAGGTCATGGAGGGGCAATGGATAGGGTGAACAGCCAGGTCTTTTTCTCAGGGTCAGGGGAGTCTAAAACCAGAGGGCATAGGTTTAAGGTGAGAGGAGAAAGATTTAAACAGGATCCAAGGGCAACTTTGTCATGCAGAGTGGTGCATGTATGGAATGAGCCGCTAGAGGAAGTGGTGGAGGCTGGTACAATTATAACATTTAAAAGGCATCTGCATGGGTACATGAACAGGAAGAGTTTATAAGGATATGGGCCAAATGCTGGCAAATGGGACTAGATTAATTTAGGATATCTGGTCAGCATGAACTAGTTGGACCGAACGGTCAGTTTCTGTGCTGTACAACTCTATGACTCTATTTAAACAAAAATCACTTTTCAACCTTGCCAGACACCTTCAAAGATTAACGTACATATAACCTCTATGTTCAAAGACCCCTTTAGAAATATCTTTGATTTTCTATTGCTTCCCCTCATGCTTTGTACCAAAACATATCACTTCTCTGTATTGAACTGTCTCTGCACGTGCCCATCCATTCCCTCTATCAGTTTTTCGCTGTCCTTCACCATATCTCTAAGTGTTATGTGCACATTTTGAAATTACATCCAACACATGAGTCTAGACAATATTAACAGAAACAGTAGTCTTTGTGCAGATGCCTGGTGAACTATATTCCAGTAAGGTTTCTTTCTACTGCACAGACCTCTGAGGATAATGAGCAGTGATATCCAGAGTTGGAAATCGACGCACTGTCACGTCCATTGGCATATGGAAACCTCCGAGAGGCTGTGTAGCTAAGAGGGAACATTGCAGATTGATCTCAATGTACTTTCATCCAGTCTGAAATCATTGCTTCACTAGTCCACAGTTTCCTGTCACTCAACCACCCTACGAGCCTCATTTCTTTTGTTTTACTTATCTGGCAAGCATATTCTATGCCATTTTATCAAACATTCTTAGGGAGTTTATATACACCATATCAACGCTCTCTATTCACTTATCAAAATTCTCATTCAAGTTTGTTAAATACATGCAGCCTTCAACAAATCATGCTGGCTTTCCCTAATTAATCCACACTTATCCAAGTGACTGCAAACTTATGCTGGAGTATCACCCCAAAGTTTTCCCACAATCAAGGTTAAAGATACAAGTCTCTAGCTTCAGGGTAACCCCAGCTTGTACACACATTTGAACAACTGTACAACATTCACAGTTCTCCAGTCTTCTGGCACCAGTCCTGTTCCTCAAGACAATTGCAATTTTATGGTCAGTTCCTCTGCAGTTCTTACCCATACCTCCCTCAGTATCTTCGGAAACATCTCATCTAGTCCAGGGGAGACTCCAACTTTTAATTACAACTGGTCTTACTAACGCCTCCTCTAAAAAGTGAGCAAATATAACGCATACAAAAATTGAAGTCTTTGTATTTTAATTATTTTACTCACAGGAGAAAATCCAGGGAGCAATGTGTCACTGGATTAACAATCTAGAGTTTGACTTCAATTCCCACCATTGGCTCAAAATTTGACTTTGTTAGGGAATGAAACCTGCCACCATTGCCCAGTCAAGGTTACATGCAATATAATACTATAAAAAGTGCAGCATATTCTAAACTGTTCAGAAAAGTGGCCTAGAAAGAAAGCAAAAAAGATCAAACTACTAAGTACCTTCACTGCTTGGATTGGTGGTTTGGGAAAATTCCCACAATCATCTTTCTAAATGAGGCATGGACAATGAATTCTGGCATTTAGAATAATATATATTGAATCCTTAATTGTTGTGAATTTAGACAAAGCTTTGCACCATAGTGAACACATGAACCAGCCAGAACATAGATATGGCTTGAAATTCAGAGACACAAAAACAGTTTCTTTGCACAGTAGTGGAACCAGTAGTGGGCAGTTTCTGATTATATAAAAAAGGAGTATTTATTAACAAATACAGTTTTAACAAAAAAAAAAAAGAGCTTTAATCACTATCCAAGTACAATGTAAATGGTATACTACTTAAAACCAGTAAGAAAGGCTGGCACCCGAGCTTTCATCTTCGTGTCTTCAATATTTCATTGAGCTGACGCTACAGGGTAAAAGCAAATGCAAATTAGAATACTGCACATTTATTCCACACCTCTTCCCCAAAGCCCACCTGCGCACTCAACAATATTGAAATTAAGAGAAATCTGAGTGACATCATTCAATTATACAAGCAATTATTCAAGTTGTTCATTCTTTAATACACGTGTTATAATGGATTTCAGCACCCTACGTTAGCCAATTTGCCGGAACTGATAAGAATGGAAAAAAAAAGGAGGAAATCTTCATAGTTCTAGTATCTGACCTCTTAAGTTCCCATTCTTCAAGGATATATTTTGATACATGACAATCAGATGTTTTAAAAGCAAGGTCCAATTGCGGAAATTGCTAAATTCATGGCCAGGTTCATGCAAACTCAGAAGCAGTATTTCTTTATGTGAAGAGAGAAAGAGTTGCTAATGGGTCAACCTGTTTATCTCAGAATTCCCTGAAGTGTGGAAAAAACTAACTTTACAGACATGCACTTGGAAAAGTATTTGTTTTCTCAGGCACTTTAACTTCAACAAAGTAGACATTTAATATTAAAGACAAAACTGTTGAAACCCAAAACACTGGTAACTCAACAAACTACAGTGCAAGTTTGTTAGAATGTGGTTGCAGGGGTCTGGAAGACAAAGGCCGTGTCATCAACGAACAATGGATGAATAAATGCAAGAACAGTGAGCCGATAGGTACATTGGAGTCAAGGTGAGGGTGGGGGGGCGGAAGCGAGAGGACCCAACAAACAACCAGCGAGTGCGCGCGAGCGAGAGAGAAAAAAAGAGAGAAAAAGAGAGAAAGAGAGAAAAAAAAAAGAAGAAAAAAAAAAAGGAGAGAGAAGTTGAGGATAAAAGGTAAGGACACCACCTCCCAATGGGGGAATCACGTTAGTAACATTTACCCTCATTTGGGAGCTATAAAGATCCACGTGCTACAAGAAAATTCACGGTAAGCCAAAAGCTCAGCTGAGAAAAATAATACTTACAGATAGTTGCTCAAAACTTTTAAATGTCCTGTCATCCAGTTGAGTAAAATCTGTATTGTTTATTTTGCTGGCCAGAAGTTGAATATTCTAAATCATAGGAAAAATTTGATTCAGTCTTCACTAGAACCACAGGATGCTAAAAAATCTCATTTACACATTGAGAAACTGCTAGAGAAATGATGATGAAAGCCTTCAAGTCTGCTCAGCTCACCTGTCCATCCTGAGTTGGAATATTGATGGTCATTTCTTTGGGTTCAGCCAGTGGGCTTCCAGAAAAACTATATACACGCTCCCCCACTTTTCGTAAGCGCGTTGTCGTCTTTGGCAGTCTATTTACCAAACAGATGGTCTCAGCTACATAACTATGTTTTTGAATGCTTTTGTACTAAAACAAATCTTACAGGGAGGGAGGGTAGAGGGATATTTCACATCTTACAATTAAATTAATAGAAAAAAAAGGGGGAAAAAAAAAAAAAAAAAACTTTTCACACCAAATGTTTCTGTTCAGATACCAGTATATAAAGTTTCTTCAGCTTACAATTCATAGAAACTTCAATATTACTATTAAATAGATGAACTCTTAATAAGCTGACCTTGAATCAAATTTAGGTGTTATCAGTGGTGTGGGTCCCCATATATCACTGTTGCTTGTAGAATGTAGGCCCTTCGTTCGGCTGTTCCTGTATAATCGAACAAACAATATTTTGTGAAAAGTCAGAGGGGAAAAATTTACTTACCCATTTCCAGACACCAAATCAAACCTAGTGCTTGACAGATGTATACATACAGGAAATTAAATATTTCAGACTATAATTCAGATTTCACTATGAGCTTTTCAAAGTTGTACCTTTTGTTTGGAAAATTTGAGAAAAATTAGCAGTTCACTAACACGACTGAGTACTGCCACAAACGTGTGTATTCCTTTATCAAAGTAAATCAAAGCAGGTGTCAGTTATAAGGCAGAATCATTCCATTGTCCAATATGATCAGAGCCAAACATTTATACTACTACAATTCTTCAATTTTGTTACTGCCCAAAAGTCTATAAGCTTTAGTTTTGGAAATAATTAAATCGACAGTCTGTTGCCTTCAGAAATTCCTGACCTTGGAATGAAGAAATTTCTCATCAGTCCAAAATAGCTGACACTTAAACCCTGAAATGACAACACCTTGCTCTAGGATGCTACAGCCAGTGGAAACAGCTTATAAGCATCTATTTACCATTGAGGAGATTATTGTCAATAATAAAGTGGACATCACAGCTTTGAAACAAACCTGCCGAGCATGTGATGACACATTTTCTCTAAAGGAAACCCTGTCACCCCTCCAATTTGATTATGTATTCCATCTATTTGCCCCTCATAGACTATTATGGGACTGCTGTGGTTGTAATCTTTAAATCATCATCATCATCATCAGAGTTCAACCTTCCTCTTAATTTATTATATTCCAAGTTTATTGTCCTATCTTAATCTCTCCCATCACCAGAGCTTCCCAACACACATTCATGGCCATCAACTTTGAACTTGCCATCATACATTGCCTCGTCCTTCCACCCCCTTCCCAACCTTTGTTTTCTGCCCTGGAAAAATCATTTAACTCACTTACAACCGTAGTTTCAAAATTTCTAAGTGCCCAGCCTTTGGTCCTCCATTCACAATTTCTTCAACTACTGATCTTGTGTACTACATTCTCCCTTCCACCTCGGATGACAGTCCCCAGTTAAACTATTACCCTGGCTATTCCACTTGGTAGTCTTCATCTCTAACCGCAAATGCAAGGGATGCAGACTTCAACAGATTTGATGTGGAGGACAATTGGTTTAGTCACTCAGATCTGGCTGGACTATATAAAGTATGATTGGATCTTGCTCTTAGCAGCCAAAACTGCTCAATATTCCAGGATCATCTCAGAATGCCAAAGTTGAGACCATTTGGTCAACTGTTATTATCGCTTTCCTTCCTCCCTTTCCCTCACTCACAGCCACATTTCATGACATGCCTGCCAACCCTACTCATGAACTCAATCGTCCTCTAGGTTTTCCCATATCTATTCACCCTCTTAGAGTTCAGATTCCTCATGACTACAACTGACCTACTGCCAAGCATCCCTTTCTGGTCCCAGCATTAGCTGATATTGTGAACAGCTCTCCCCTCTAAGGTACTGTCTTCTCTTTCATATCTGTTATTGTCATCTATCCCCTTAGAATGCCAAAGGGTTTTTTTTTAAATTAATATCCCACATCCAATGTTCTTTTTCTCTTCAAAGTTCTTGATTGTGTCATCACCTCTAAATCTTTCCTTCCCTTATTGCAGTCCATGTTTCAAATCAGACTTGCATTACCAGAGCAATTTCAAGAAGGCTCTTAACTTGTGTGACTCTGACAAAGTCGAACTATCTCCCAAGTTCTTCACATCCTTTCTGTAGGCCTTGATATAATTGACCCTGGCTTTATCTTCAGTTTCATTCCATTGTCTTGGAGTGGAATTACAGCAGGATATTTTTGCAGTCTTCTGTAACTAATCCAGGGTGTATCTTCTCTTCCTGCTTCTGCAGGAGTCATTTATTCTTTAAACTTCTGACTGGCCTTGCACATCCTACCCTTTTTACAATTCCGTTTCAGCCAAAACTCCATTACCCTTATCCCAACTCACATTTTTCCCACTGATCTCTAATCTTCTCTAGAACTACACCTCACATCTGTACGTCTCCATTTCTAGCCTTAAACACTTGGATTTGATTGTCTCACTGCTGTTGATGATGCTTTCTATTGTCAAGTTCCCAAGAACTGGAATTCCCTCTTTTCCCCTTTTAATCTGCCCATGTTTCAACAGTGAATACGTTTCAAAAAGTGATTCATTAGCTATTTAAGCATTTAATGTCCATTTATGAAAAAACTATGCAAAGGCAAATTTTTCTTTAAGACGTCTTTTAAAACATACAAACAATGCAAATGGTATGTTGAAATTTATTGCAAGAGGCTTAAGGACTGTGGTAAAGATGTCTTGCTTCAATTGTATAGAAACTTAGTGACACAGCATCTGGAGTAGTATGCAATTTTGGCCTCCTCACCCAAGATGTATTAGCTACAGAGGTGTAAAGTGGAGATTCATCAGACAAATTCCTGAGGTAACGGGATTACCCAAGGAGAAGTGATTGAGGAAACACGGTCTGTATTCTAAAGAGTTTGGAAAAATGAGAGATCATCTCATCAAAACTGACAAAATTCTTTAAAGGCTATACAAGAAGCAATGGTGGTTTCCTGGGGTGGCTGGATGAGGGAATTCTAGAACTAAAGGATACAGTCTCAAAATAAGCATATAGGACTGAGATAAAGAGGAACTTCTTTAGAGGATCTTTGGAATTCTCGATCTTGGAAAGCTGTGAAAGTTCAGTCATCAAGTATGCTCTAGGTAGACATTGACAGATCGCCAGACTCTGACATGCAAGATATAGGGATAACACAAGAAAATAGCACGGAGGCAGATGATCAATTATGAGCTAGAATGTCAGTGTAGACCACAGGGGACGAATGGCTTACTTATATTTCTACACACCTTTTTGAAGCCACCTGCCCTAAAATCTTACGTGGCTTGATGCCAAGTTTTGTTTTGCAATGCCTCTGAGCATTTTATTACATCAAAAAAATTATATAAATGAGATACAAATACAAGTTGATTTTCTCCTTTAAGTTATTGCTTGCACATCATGGAAAAAAACATTGGATTTCTGAGGAAAAACTGCACAACCAATCATGTCTCAGAACTTAAAACTAGTTGGATACAGTTTTCTGATATTTATTAACCCTACCAGTTTATCACTCCACATCAACAAGATTCATATAAGAGATATGGTGAATTGCCTTTGAGAGCTTTTCACTATTTTTAAATTATGAAAATTGAAGAAGTTCCAACAAAGGTGAAGTATCTCTGTTGCCAGATGCTGGACCGTAACAACTAGATCTTAGGGACTGATCTTATTTACATCTTTATAAACATCTTTCTTGTTACCTACTATTATCTTTGTACATGTACATTTAGCTAATAACAGGGAATTTTTCCTACATATCTACAGTAGTTTTGAACTAAACTAACCTTCATTTTGTTTAAGCATAAAGCTGTGCTGCTGGTTATTTTTAAAATTGAAATAGTCAAATCCGTGATAGGTTGGTGCAAAGGACGGACATGCGATAGGTAAAATGTACTGCAGTCAGCCATAGCTCAGTTGATAGCACACTCAGCCAATGAATCACAAGGATTCAGGTTCAAGTCCCACTAAATGGCTTCAGCATAAAAATAAGCCTGATATTCCAGTGATATATTAAGAGAGTGCTGTATTGTCAGAGGCGCAGTCTTTTGATAAGATATTAAACAGAGGCCTCATCTGACTACAAGATGTTGCAAAAGATGGCACTACTACCAGGGAGCAGCACAGTCAATAGTCAATCTGAGTGCAGACACCATCCTCACTCCTCCGAGTGAGACAAAGGCCAAATGAGAAAAGCTGGGAATTTGGTTCAAAGTGGGAAACTAGTCAAAGGGAGATAGAGGTGCTTTAACAAAGGTTTACTGCAAGAAGCAAACTCTCCAAAGACAGGGGAGTGGGAGAGGATTAAAAATTGCAGATCCATTACAACCATGACGTGACCAATGCTCCCTTTGGGTTACACAAATGCAGCGTCTCCAACCAGCTGATGTGTGGACACACTGACTTTCAATTCTAGAAGGCACCTCCACGTATGGATCTTGAAGATCTGTGCAGCAGCAAGAAAAATGAGAGAGAATGTAGAACATGGTACAAATGCAGGCAAAGCAGCTGACTGGCAAGCAGAATTGATGACTAATTCTAGTCTCAAAAGTAAGACCCCAACTTCTGTTTAAGTTTCTGGTCTTTTTTCAAAAATAGCTTAAGTACAACATTTAATTATATATTTAAAAAGTAACAAATTGTAAAGAGCAAGGAATCTAGAGCAATGAATAAATAAATTAACTCAAATAGGACAGTGATGGCAGGACAGATGATGTGCTGCTGCTGCAGTAGGTGGAAGCTGCTGGACACCAGAATGATTCAGAGTGAACACATTTGTATGAAGTATTTGCAGCTTCAGGAAATTCAGATCTGAGTCAAGGACCTGGAGTTGCATTGCAGATATTGCGCCACTTCAAGGAAGTGGGAAGTTACCTGGACACTTTGCTCTGGGGAAGTCATTTCCTTCAAACAAGATAACTGAAATCTAGTCTTTGATGAAAAAAAAAAACGTGACTACAGGGGATGCAGGTATGGGGACCCAGGGTGGCACTCAAAGAGCCTTGGCCCCCACACTTATAGAGTCATAGAGCCACACAGCATGGAAACAGACTCTTCAGTCCAACTAGTCCATGCCAACCATGCTCTAAAACTAAACTGGAGACTGCAGGGAGGATGAACAAACTGACCATGGACCATGGTACCAGGAGCTACTTAAGCTGAAGGGACAAAAATTGGAATGTAGTAACGGTACGGCACAGTATAATTGAGGGAATAAACCTGTTCTCTGTAACCATGAATGCCAGTCCCAAAGTCTGTGTTGTCTGTTAAGTGCCAGGGTAAGGACATCTCCTCAGGGTTGTGTGGTGGGGTGGTAATCCATTTTGGTACTAATGAAATTGATGTGCCTAGAAAGAGATTGATGATAGCATCAAATTGAAAGAAAAAGCACATGGTAACGAGTGGTGGCAAGCCAAAGGTTGGGGAATATTTTAAAAACCAAAAGGATGAACAAAAGAAAAAAAAAAATACCGTGGTAAGAAAATAAACTTGAGGGTAAACTTGCAAGTAACATTGGGACGGACATTATATTCTTTAAATATATATAAAGGAAGGAGTGATGCCAAAGTGAATATGGGTCTCTTCGAGAATGAGGAACCAGAAAATGGCAGAGGAATTGAATAAATACAAAACAAGGGACAAAAAAAAAAAAGGGGAAGAGGAAATAAACAATAATCATCACTAGAGAAACAAATTGGACTATAAGTTGATGAGTTCTGTAGAGCTGTGGAATGCATCCTAGGATACTAATGGATGTAGCTTTAGAGATCGCGGATGCACTCGTAGTGACCTTCAGAGAATCCTTGGATTCTGGCAAGTTCCAGTGGATTGAAAAACTGTTAGTGTAACATCTTCATTTAAAACTGAAGGGGATCAAAAAACTGGCAATTTTAGGCCAGTATAGGTCAATTATAGGTCTGTTGTAGAGAAAATGCTGGAAATGTATTATAAACTGTGGTAGCAGAGCATTAGAAATGCATAATATAATTAAGCAGAGTATAAGCATGGCTTCAAGAAGGGGAAATCATGCTTGACAAATTTATCAGAATTCTTTGTGTTTTATTTATTCTGCTTGTTACCTCTTCAATCAGTTGTTATAATATTTGGATTTCCAGAAGTTAATCCATTAAAAGGTACCCACACACTAGGCTACTTTAGACAAGAGCTATGCTGGGGGCAGTATATTAGAATGGATTGAGGATTGTCTGCTATGAGCTAGACAGAGTTGGGACAAAGGAGCATTTTCAAGATGACTAGAGTGCCACAGGAACCAGTGCTGGGGTCATATTATTTATGATTTATAGATGAATAACTTGGATGGCAACTTGTAACTTATGGTGCGCCACAGGTATCAATGCTGGGGCAACAATTACTTACAACATATATCAATGACCTAGATTAGGAAAGTGAATGTACTAAAGCCAAGTTTGCAGAGGACAAAAATAGGTAGGAAGGCAAGTGGTGCAGATGACACAGAATCTGCATAGGGATGTAGACAGGTTGAACGAGTAGGCAAAAACTTGGCAAATGGAAAATGATGTGCTGAAATGTGAGGTTATGCACTTTGGCAGGAAGACGGGATGAATACTTTTTAAATGGAGGAAGACTGTGGAAAACTATGAAACCGAGGGATTTGTGAATCCTCATCATGACTCACAAAAAGCTAGCATCCAATTTCAGCAGGCAAAAAAAGGAAGGCAAATGGAATGTTGGTCTTCATTTCAAAACGGAATAAAATAATAAAAAGTCAGGAAGTTTTGCTAAAACTATACAAGTCACTAATTAGACCACAACTGGAATAATAAACAATTTTGGACCTTTTATCTAAGAGAAGTTGTACTGACTTTGGAGACATCCTGGCAAGGCTCACGAAACTGATAACAGGTCTGGAGGGACAGCCTGAGGAGAGGGGAAAGTACATTGGGCCTGTACTCAAAAGGTAACTTTATTGAAACATACAAGATTGTTAGGAGACTAACACGGTAGATGCAGAGAAGTTATTTCCCCTTGAGGGAGGGCCAAGGACCAGAGGACATAGGCTCAGAATAAGGACTGCCCATATAAGACAGAGGAGGAGGAATTTCCTCCTTAATGTACTGATCCTGTGGAATTCTTTACCAGAGGGCTGTTGAAGCTGGATCATTAAAAATATTTGTCTCAGCTTTGAATATACTTAACCAGTAAGGGAATCAAGGGTTATGGGGAAAAGCCAGAAAGTGGAATTGAGGATCATCAGACCAACCACCTTATCGAATGGCAGAGCAGATTTCATGGGCTAAATGGCCTTCTGCATCTAAGTGTTGAACTCCGGCAGGAAGAAGAGAAGAACCAAATATTATCTAAATGGAGGAAGATTGAGAAAGCTGCTGAACAGAGGGATATGGCCTCATGCATATATCAAAAAAAACCTAGCACACCAGTTTAACAGTTAAATAGGGAAGGCAAATGGATCTTTTGCTTTTATTCCAAAGGGAATGGAGTATAAAAATAGGGAATTCTTGCTTAAAAAAAATGATAAAAGTTACTAGTTAGGCTACACCTAGAATATTATGAGCAATTTTGGTCCCTATATCAAAGCAAGAATTACTGGAATTGGATGCAGTTCAGAAATGTTTCATTTGATTGATTCTGGGTATTTAGAGACTTTGAGAAATTGAGTAGGTACGGCCTGTGCTGATTTTATGAATGAGAAGCAACCTTTTTGAAATATATAGCAAACATTTTATTAAGTGACACCTATGGGACCAGACTGTACCGGTTGATCAAATATTCCAGATAATCGAGAGAGGTATGCATAACTTCAGTAAATCCTGACCAAGCGAAGCTTTGAGATATCGACATACTCAAAAAGATCTATGTAAAAACATCAACACGCCTCCTAAAAATCAAATGTAAAAACACACCATACATAACAGAAACATAATGCTGAGATATACACATCACAGTTATACTTTATTTACAGCATAAATACTTGTACATCGTGATAGATTGCAGTATTTGAGGTATATAATTTTTGCTGGTTTAAGCAAGGTTTGCTGTACAAGGTTTTGCAGAAGTTGTTTCCCCTTGTGGGAGTGTCTAGGGCCACAGGGAATAATGTCAGAGTAAGGAGTTGCCTGGTTAGGGCAGAGATGAGGAGGAAATTCTTTTCTCAGACTGTAATGTGGAATTCTTTACCACAGAGAGCTGTTGTTCAATACATTTAAGGCAGAGACAGATTTTTAAAATCAGTAAGAGAATCAAAGGTTATGGGGGATAAAGACAAGAAGGTAGAGTTGAAGCTTATTAGGTCAGCCATGATCTTATTAAACACTGGTGCAGACTCAATGGGTCAAATTGCGTACATTTGCTTGTATATCTTATGGTGCAAGAAGTAAAGGGAGTTATTGCTGGTGTCCTGACTAATACCTATCATTTAATCAAGATTGCACAAAAAAAAAAAAGAAACCCAGTCTGTTTGTGGGAGCTGGTGCATAAATTAGTGGCCATATTTAAAAACACAATACTTCAAAAATGTATTAATTGGGTGCAAAGCATTTACTGTAAAAATGTTGTGCCCATGAAATAAAAAACTATCTATCTATAAGCCTTTCTTCCCTTTCTCGTTCAAGGGGTGAAGTAATTCATTTAGGTAGGAAAAATGAGGGCCAGTAATTTTAAAAGAAGTGAAAGAGCAGAAGGTACTGGGGCTACGTGTAAAAGCAGTCAAAGGTGGAAGAGCAGTTAAAAAGAAAAACCATCTAAAATCCTAGGATAGCTTTATAAATGGAGACAGAACACAAAAGCAAAAAAGTTACGATAAACCAATATAAAAAATGGTTCAGCCTCAGCGTTGTGTTCAGTTTGGGGCATAACACTTTCAGGAGCATGTGAAGGTATTAGAATGGGTGCAGATAACGGGAATAGTTTCAGGGATGAGGTTCTTCAGTTGCTTATTGGATTTGAGAAGTTAGGTCTAAAATCTTTTAAGAGGAGGAGATTTGCTAGCGGTACTCAAAATCACAAGGATCTTGTACAGGATAGGCGGAAAGAAACCGACGAAAAACCAAAAAGCACAGTATAGGCAAAAAGGTGAAATGGTGACATGAGTCACCATATTTTTACATAGCAAGTAGTTAGAACCCTGAATAGACTGCCTGAGAGAGTCTGGTGTAGGTAGATTCAATTGTGACAAAGGAGAATGAGATTATCCAAAAGGAAAGAAAAACTGCACGGCTACTCAGATAAAGAGCAGAATGGCACTCGAAGAACTGCTCTCGCCGAGAGCCAGCACAGACAGACAGGGCCAAATGGCCTTTCAATTGTTGACTATTCCATGATCAACACTGCCATAAAGCAGTAACAAGGTCATAAAAGTGACAAAATTTTCAAGATGCACTATGAGTATGTAAACTCTCAGCTGTACTGATCAGGGCATGAAGTTATTAATCTCATGTACCAGGAATAAGCATTTTTGGAGACAAGTGCTTACCTTCTAGTCCGAGTACTTGTGGCACATGCTGATGGAGGCCTACTTTTAACTGACAGGGTTACAGTTTTTTTACTCTATTAGGAGAATAATAACAGAAAATGTTAGTTTCGATCAACATTCTAGTCAGACTTGGGCAAACTGCAGAAAATGATTATCTTCAATGCAATTCAACTGCCTCTCCTACCTTCAATACCACCACTGTGATGGTAATCACCTCAGACTAAATGTTTAACTGCAGCAATCATGTTAATGCTATTAGCTATAAAAGCACAACAGAAACTGGGTATTATGAGACTTCTGGCTCATCTTCTGATCCTTCCAAGACACTTGAGCATCTACAAAGTTCAAGCCAGGAGTCAAAATCGAATACCCACCAGGATTGCTGCAGTCCCTAATATTTAAGGTACTATCCCATTCTCAATGAATCAGTCAACTTGACTGGATTTCCTATCATTGAATGCATTATCCATTTACCACTAAGATCATAGCTGCAGCATTATTTACAGGACACCATTGCAACAACACTGCAACATAACATTTCTATTCTGGTCAATAACCTGAAATTCAACACCTAATGCTAGGCTGGAAGCACTTGTAGCGCACAAGGTCTGCAGGGGTTCAAGGTGGCCTTCAGAGGATGACTAGGGTTGATGAATAAACTGATCTTTAGCAGGACTGACAACAAATCTTTAAAGTTTGTAATTTTTAATCCTAGTTATTTCAGAATTACTAATACAGCTAACTTTAAAATCGTAATTGCCTTGTTAGTAAGAAAATGAAATTAAATCAATAGCAAGATGTGCTAAGACTCAGAAGATCTAGGATCTGTGTGGGTAGAGTTGAGGAACTGCAAAAGAGAAAAAGACCCTGATGGTAGTCGTGTAGAAGCCTTCTAGCAGTAGCTGGAATGCGGAGAAAAAGAATAATCTGGAGATAGAAAAGGCATGTAAGAAAGGCACCATTACAATAATCATGGACAACTTCAATATGCAGATCGAATGAGAAAAATCAGGTTGGTAGAAGATTGAAAAAAGGAATTTGTGGAGTATCTACAAAATAGTTTCTTACAGCAGCTTGAGGTAGAGCCCATGAGAGAACAGGCAATTCAGGATCTGGTCATGCGTAATGAAGACGACTGATTAGGGAGCTTAAGCTAAAGGAACCCGTAGGGAACATTGACCATAATATGATAGAATTCATCCTACAGTTTGAGGGGGAGAAACTGGAATCAGATGTAATGGTACTACAATTGAGTAAAGATAACTAGAAAGGCATGAAGGGGGATCTGGCCAGAGTTGATTGGAAGGGGAACGTAGTGGGAAGACAGTGGAGTAGCAATGCCAGGAATTTCTGGGTGGAATTTGGGAGGCACAGCAGAAATTCATCCCAAGGGAGACGCAGCATACTAAGGGAAGGATGAGGCAACCATGGCTGACAAGAGGGGTCAGAGACAACATGAAAGCAAGATAAAAAGCATACAATCGGAAGATTAGTGGGAAGCTCAGGATGGTGAAGGCTTTAAAACCAACAAAAGATAACAAGAAAAGCAATAAGGGTGGGCGGGGAAGATGATGCAATACGAGGGTAAGCTAGCTAGTAATAAAAAAAAAAAAAGACTGCAAGAATCTTTTCCAGATATCTAAAAAAAAGGTAATAGAGAGGCAAGAGTAGACATTGGATCGCTGGGAAATTAGGCTGGAGAAGTAGAAAAGGGGGAAAAATGGTGGAGGAACTGAATAGGTACTTTGCATCAGTTTTCACAGTGGAAGACACCAGCAGTATATTAGAATTTTGAACCAGAAGGCAGAGGTAAGCGCGGTGGCCATCAGTAAGGAGAAGCAGCTGAAAAGGTCTGAAGGTGGATAAATCACCCAGAACAGATGGACTAAACCAAGTTCAGAAAGAGATTGTCAAGGCATTGGTGGTGATCTTTTAGAAAGTACTGGAGTCAGGGAGTGTGCCAGAGCACTGGAAACTGGCTAATGTAACACTCCTGTTTTAGAAGGGAGAGAGGAAGAAGATAGGAAATTATAGGCTGATTAGCTTGACTTAGTCATTGGCAAGATTTTATAATCTATTACGGATGAGATTGCAAAGTCCTTGGAAGTGGATGGTAAAATAAGGCTGAATCAGCACACATTCAAGTGGAGATCATGCCAACAAATCTGTAAGAATTCTTTGAAGAGGTAATGAGCAAGTTAAAGGAGAGTCAGTGGATGCGATCTATTTGGATTTCCAGAAGCCCTTTGACAAAGTGCCATACAGGAGGCTGCTAAATAAGATAACAATCCATAGTGTTAGGGACAAGGTACTGGCATTGATGGAGGACTGGCTGACTGGCAGAAGGCAGAAAGCAGAGTCTTTTTCAGGATGACAGCAAGGGACTAGTGGAGTTCTGCAGGAGTCCATGTTGGGACCACAACTATTGAGGTTATTCATTCATGATCTGGATGAAGGAACTGAGGGCAATGTTGCTAAGTTTGCGGATGACATGAAGGTCAGTGGAGGGATAGGTAGACTTAAGGAAACTGGGAGGCTGCAGAAGGACTTGGACAGACTAGGAAAATGGGCAAAGATGGGGCAGATGGAATTCAGTGTAGGAAAGCATGACGTTATGCACTTTGGTAGGAAAAAGAAAGGCATAGACAATTTTCTCAGTGGGAAAAGGCTTTGGAAATCTGAATCACAGAGGGACTTAGGAGTCCTAGTTCAGAATTCTCAAGTTTAATATGCAGGTTCAATTGGTGGTTAGGAAGGCAAATGTAATATTAGTATTCATTTTGAGAGCGCTAGAATACAAAAGCAGGGATGTACTGCTGAGGCGCTATAGGGCTGCGGTCAGAATACATTTGGAATATTGCGACCAGTTTTCTGCCCCGTGTAGAAGGAAGGATGTGCTGCCTTAGAGGGAGTCCACAGGAGGTTTATAAGAATGATCTGGGGGACCAAGAGCTCATCACACGAGGAGCGGTTGAGGACTCTGGTTCTGTACTCAATGGAGTTTAGAAGGATGAGGGGGAAATCTCATTGAAGCTTACTGAATACTGACAGGCCTGGATAGTGTAGACATGGAGATGTTTCCACGAGGAGAGATTGGATCTAAGAGCACAGCTTCAGAGTGAATAGACAACACTTTAGAACGGAGATAACTAGCAATTTCTTCAGCCAGAGGGTAGTGAATCTGTGGAACTCATTGCCACAGAGGGCTGTGGAGGGCATGTCATTGAGAGTATTCAAGGCACAATTAGATAAGTTCTTGATTAGTGAGGGGACCAAGGGTTACGGGGAGAAAGCAGGAGAATGGACTTGACAAACTTATCAACCATGATTGAATAGTGAAGCAGACTCTGGGCCGAATGGTCTAATTCTGCTTCTGTATCTTCTGGTCTTAGGGCAAGAGAAATTTAAAACAGGCTAAAATAGAAATTGAATTAAGCACCGAGTACGTTGCTCCGAAACAAACACAAGAATATCTCTCATGAAATAATTTCTTCTCGGTACCAGGACAAAGAAGCCAGTACGTTTGTGGACACAAACAGATTAGGAAAAGAGCTCATCTTTCTTTGAAAACCCATGCAATAGAAAGTTATAAGCTAGCTGTTACTACAAGCGTTTTAAGATTAGAAGTGAAACAAGTGATGCCTTTTAATTTATGTCTGGATATATAAAGAGAACAGCTGTGACAGAGGCAGAACTGTTGTACCGGTATAGTAAATAAACTCTCTGCACAAAGAAATTCTATGTCTCTTGGTTTCTGTTTGACCAGCCCAACCAGAATTTATTAAAACCTGTCTCCAGTATATACCAGAGGAAAACAACATCAAAACAGATCAAATCCAGGAAAAAATACATTTATTTGAAGGAGACAATTATACGAAGGCAGACCACAATTTGTTCAACTTTAGGTTTTAGCTGATCATTAGTATAATACAGCTAGAGTAGTGAACACAAGGAAAATCCAAATCTTTCTCCAGTGTCCCTCTCAGTCTTCTGGTTAAAGTAACCAGAATTGTGGACACGTGTTTGTGCAAAACAAGATTTTTAGTTGTAGTGCTGCTCGCTCACTTACATTGTGCAGATTTTCACCCACTTACTGACTACAATTTATCTGTTAAACAAAAAAAAAAAAGTACAAGATATTTTTAAATAAACTAACCTTTCGGAACATTTTGGTCGAAGGAGCAAGATTTTCATCCTCACTTACAACTCCATCACCATCATTCCTTGCCTTGATTTTACCTGCAGCGATAACTTTTCAAATTAATTGCAACATTTATAAGTATGTGCTTACTTACATACAGAGAGAACAGGAAAGCATAGCTGGGCCTAAACATTGCTCGCTACCAATTAAGCCATTGATTGGCATCACTTCTAGTTCTTGAAATGCTAAATATTGCAGGAGACAGAGGAAAAATACCAAGCGATCCTGCAAAGTGAGGTTTGTATTATGATTAATGTAATATGGTCAATTTGTATTATGGTTATTTTCTGGGGTTAGTCCTGTTTAGAATACTTGAAGGTTTGGAAAGAATAAATTTTTCTCATTGCATTGAAGTTCAAAATTTATACACTAAAAAGGTGTTAATAAGCAAATTGATCCCTGAAGATTAAGAACAACGTGTGGCCCAAGATTCACCAGTACATAAGATTTTTTGTTGACCAAGTAAATGACTTCAGACGTCCTTGATTCAGGGGTATGGTGGGTTACACATTCACCTTTTACAGGCCTAGAAGGAAAATGTTACATTTCCTTTGAGACTTTGATTACTAGTGCTGTCAGGTTCCTTTGCATAACATTCTTCTGTGTTCCCTAACCACTCAAAAGGTAAAGAAAAAGATTGGTAATCTACAAGGAAGTCAAGGGTGACGAAGGCAAGCACTCAAGTGGAGGTAAAGCCACAAGATCTGTTATCTTTTTGCATGACAATACAGGCTAAAGGAATCAAATGGGCCAGTGCTGCTTTTATTTCTTATGATCATAAGCATTACAGATGCAAGAATTACACAAGGGACTTTCATATAAATTACAAAGCGTTGCCAGAGAAAATCCAAAACGAGGAGCCTGATGTGAGGTTATTTGGTCATCTGTTTTTCACTCAAAAATTACCTTACTGCAAGTGTGAAAAGAACTATAACTATAACACCAAAGTGCAGAAGGCAACAGAAACAGTTACTGATGGTACATCCCCATTCATTTATAAAATCTGCAAATACAGAAGGTCGTTGACATATTTTTAGGTATAAAATTTTCAAATAAATGTCAAAATACATTTAACAGTAGACAGTTCAATCATTTTGGCATTTACAAGTTCTTAACTTACGTTTCTTAGTTATCTTTAACAGTGCAGCATCTTTCAAGATTTCAGATTCTATGGCTTCAATTTCCAAACAGGCAGCATCAATTCGTTTCTGTAACAAAGAAACTCAGTAGGTACAAGAGAAGATTATCCGATTTCTATACTCCTCATCAAGTCTAGGAGATGATTGGACACAACATTGAAATTACTCCCCAGCAGATAAAATACTTAAAGATAGACTAACAATTGTTATTTTGAAATAGGTCAGTGGGCATTATTTAAAAGACTAAAATTAGAATGAATTTTGTTTTAAATACAGTTTTGCCCAGATAGAAAGAATATTTACATACATTGCATTGGCTTCAAGTGAACAAAATAGGCAACAGTCCCCCTCTGGTTTGTTCCTCAATGTCTTAACCATTCAAAGTCAACCTACTTGGTTAAAATGTGAACCAAGCATTGCAATTAAATGGTTAGTCATCACCTAACTCATGCATACTCCATGACAATGTCTTGACCTGAGTGCACTTGCCTGCCATCCAATCAGGACTTTTCTCATACAGCATGAAAATGTTGTTCTCGCTTACACTGATGTTCTTACAAGGTGTCCTGATGATGGCAAGGTGAAAAGATTTGACAAAATGCATCTTTTGTCAGCCACACAACTTTCAAGAAATTTAAAACCATTCTGGGTCAAACACCACATCCACTAACTTAAAACAGACACTCCCAATGCACAGAGGTAGCAGCATGTTGCATCCGCAAGATACATTGCTCCTTTGACAGCAAACTTGCAACGTCTGCCACCTAGAAGCATAAGGGCAGCAGATATATGGGAGTAACACCACCCACAAGTTCACCCAAAAGCCTGACTTAAAATCACTCCTTCACAGTTGCCAGCTCAAAATCCTGAAGTTTGTGCTATTAGCACTGAAAAGTGAATTGCACCAATTCATCACCACTTTCTTAGGGACAGTTAAGGATGGGAAACAAATGTGAGCACTGTCAGCAACACCCGTATATAATGAATGACTTCAAAAACAAACAAAAAAAACCGGTTTAAACACTTCAATTCACATATCTTCCCAACACATACAAATACAGGTTTTTGCAACCTGCATGCCTTTCCATGCCAGTTTCCACACCTCTGGGGAATCTACATCACCTCCAAGATAACAACATCCCCTAAAAGCTTTAATGTTCAATGTTAAACTTTTACTCCAGACAGAGTCTGATCAAGATACTGCATAACTTCACCTTCTGACACAAGAAACAATAAAAAGGTGATCATTTCACAACTTAATGATTGGAGGGACAAATTGTATCATTAATTATGATAGGACTTCTAATTCAGCAATATTAGCACACATTCTGCTTCTTGCCAATGGCAGGCACAGATGGACACAGCAAGCTGGATACTGTATTGCATGTATTGCAGAAACTGCTGAATTCGTGTGGTGACTGCTATTCATAAAAATCTAACACTTTCAAATGAAAACATGTCATCTGAGATGTCACTTGCATCCTTTGTCACATTTTCACAGAAAATAAACTCTAGTTTTGTTCAGGAGATAGTAAGAGCTGCCGACGCTGGAGTCAGATAACAGTGTGGATCTGGAGGAACACAGCAGGCCAGGCAGCAGAGGAGCAGGAAGGGTCCAAACCCAAAACGTCAACTTTCCTGCTCCTCTGATGCTGCCTGGCCTGCTGTGCTCCTCCAGCTCCATACAGTGTTACGTCTAGTTTTGTTGTTGGCTTGTGTGCATATCAAAACAGTTCACTCACAACAGCATGCTGCAAATCTGGAACAGTTCTCAAGTATTGTCTGTAGGGTATAATACCAAACCAGGAAGAATTATTTACTTAGTAATACACCTGAGAGTCTTTAACATGTTCCTTTTCTCGAAAGGCATTATAATGCATTCAGATTTTAGTTCATGCTAGCACCCAAAAGGTTGATGTGACATAAGATAACATTTCATGGGCAATTAGGAACAGGAAATAAATGTTCACTTCCCAGTGACACCTACAACCCATGGGCAAGTTAAAACAAAAAATCTTACCTGTTCAACTTCAGCCACGGCCTTTGCGCTTCCACCCATGGCTTTAAAAAGAGGGAACAAAAATGACAAAATATAGTGAAACCTGTATAGAGGTTTACTAACAGTCCCAAATAATTGATGTAAACTTTCCCTTGATATCAGACACTTAGTGTTTTTCTGTCTGCCTTTGATTATTTCCAAGTCCATTCTCAATATTAGACATGCAAGGAAGTACGAGGCAGCAGTGGGCAAAAATAGGTTGAGTGCCATTAGATTTCTTTACTGAGTATGCAAAATAGCCTAAAGAGTGGTGGGGATAAGTTAACAGTGATGGTATATCACTGGTGGTTAAGAACTCTTTTTATTTGACATTCTAATGTCTCCTTTCTGCTAAGCCTGTTTCCATAAGGGTAGTTTTGCCAGGTACGAGCGAAGAACATTGGGAACCTCGTTCATACATGCCACAAAATTAAGACAAATGTTTGGCTATTAATACTACACATTGAAGCAAATTTCCTTTGGCAATATTAATGTGGTTGCTCCAGAAAGTCAAACCTGATGACTGGGCTAGAGGATAGTGTCACGTGGGAAGGGACTATAAAACTTTAATCTACTTAAAATCTTGGCCTGGATTTTATTAAACATTGGGATTTACTCACTTTAGAAATAGAGCCAGAGCTATTGGTTGTATAGCTATTTGACAAAACATAGCCTCCAATGTTGCCAAGGGTACAGGGCAATGTTACAAATGTAGCTAACATCTATTCTAATTTAATAATGTACAGAGAAAACCTCATTAGTCTAACTGAGGAAACTTCTACTGTGGTAACAATTAGAAATGTTTTGACATCTTATCCAATTATCAGAATTTCACTTAAAAGCTCTTAAAGTGCTGTTCAATTAAGAGTACTTGAAAATGTCAAGACTCTTCACAATGGCCTAAGTCTTCTGGTCAGGGTTAGCACCTAGTATCCTGTCACTACACGTAAAGATTTTAAAACCCTTATAATTTTATCTTCAGAACCTGATGAAGTTTCAAAGGGTCAACACAGTCATGTCTGGAGAAAACTGTTTGGTGCGAGACATCCTCTCTTCACCAGAGTAGCTGCCACATACAGGCCAGTTTTTAAAAAGCTCCAAGTCTTTCAGTAAATGAGCTTGTGAATAGATGAGTTGAAGAATGGGTGAATGCATAGTTGGCGAAGAGTGGGTCTGGCGGTGGTGGGGGAGGGGGGGGGGAAGCGGGGTGTTGTCACGTGGTCAGTTGAGTCTGGTAGGGTCATCTGGAGGTAGTTCAGTTGGCTGAGACGACAGATTAGGAATGGCAGCTAAATCTATTAGTTAAGTCACGTTGGTTAGAGCTTGTTAATTACCTGCTCAATCTAAATCTAAGCTCAATCTAATCTAACATTAATGAACTTATAGTTAGAGCAGAAGCAGGTACTTTGGCCCCTAACCTTTGCTCCACTATTCAATAAAATCATACCTGATCTGTTTGCATTGAGTTTCACGTTTCCATCTACCCCCGTTAAGCTTTGATTCCTTTGTTGAACAAAAATCTAATCGCTGCCTCAAAAATATTCAATTACCCTCTCTTCACTATTCTGAGGTAGAGAGTTGCAAAGTTGGACAAGCCTCAAAATAAAATTATCATTTGTCATAAAAGCATGACCTAATTTTTAAATGGCGTCCTCTAGTTCCAGACTTGACCACAAGTGAAAACATCATTGCACTTCCATCCTGTCAAGACCCTTCAGGCTTTTATTTGATTCAATCAAGACACTTCAACCATCTTCTAAATGCTAATGAAAACAAGACTTGCCTGTCCAATCTTTCCTCATAAGAGCCCGTTCATCTTATATCAATCCAGAAAACCTCCTCTGAATCGCCTCTAATACAATTCATTTACATTCTTCCTTAAAAAGAGGAATAAAAATGCCTTGCATGACTGAAGCACAGTATCCTTTTGTACGTTCAATTCCTTTTGCAGTAAAGGATCGTATTCCATAGCCTTGTTAAATATTGCATATACATACTAACGTTGTGACTCCAGCATTGAAAATATGTATCTATCAGCTTCGCAGGATTCTGCACTTTTCTATTTAAGTAGAAGTTCGCTTTTGCATTCTTCCTGCCAAATGAAGATCGTCACATTTTCCCACATGCTTCCAGATTTCATGTGTACTGACTGCACCTGTATATTGTCTTCACAATATAGGCTCTGTCACATGCAGACTTAGCTACCATGCTACTGATTCCCTTATCTGGATACTTTTAATAATCTTGCTCAGAAATGTTATGACAAATACCTGGAGAAGGTAGGACTTGAACCCAGCACTGCTGGCTCAGAGGTATGGACACTACCAATGTGCCACAAAAGCCCCTTGCTCATCTCAACTAAATCATTGATATAAATTGCAAAAAGTTGAAGCTCCAGCAGACTCCTGCAGGCTTCACTGTCAAAATCCTGCCAATCAGAAAAAGACCCATTTATGCATAGTTTCCAATCTTC
Source organism: Rhincodon typus (assembly GCF_021869965.1). Lineage (NCBI taxonomy): Eukaryota > Metazoa > Chordata > Chondrichthyes > Orectolobiformes > Rhincodontidae > Rhincodon > Rhincodon typus. The sequence goes on along the minus strand of NC_063358.1, from coordinate 35,884,891 downwards.
TGTCCAGGCTGAGGTGTTACCCCCTATACCATGGGCTCCTACTCTGTGCAATAAACTTTTGTGGCACTTTGTCAAATGCCCTTTGGAAGTCCAAATCTACAGACTCTCCTTTATCTTCAGTTCACACTACTCCTTCAAAGAATTCATGCTGCTGGAACTATGCTGATTCTTCCCAAACCCCTAAAGATTTTCAAAGTGCCTCATTATAAGCTGCTGAATAGGTGATTCTAACACCTTCCCCATGAAGAAAGTCAAAGCAACTGACCTTACGTTTCCTGTTTTCTACCTTTCTTCCCAACTGAGGAGTTCTATTTGCTACTTTGCAGTCTAATGAAGCCCTTCTGGAGTCTAGAGAATTTTGGAGAATTAACACCAACACATCTACTACCTCATTAGCCATCTCTTTTAAAGTTCTAGCAAGCAGTACATCATGAGGACTTGGGAACAAGGCAGTTTGTAACTCTGTCGATTTGCTCAGGACCTGGTGATGTAATTAATGGATAGATATGCGGGTAAGTCCTCTGTTTCTGGTCAAAGTTTTGCCGAGCTCAGGGTCTTGAGACATTCACAGAGTGTCCTGAGGAGCTGAAATCAGAGCATCAAGTGTTTAACCTTCCCCATCAATTTCAGCATATGTCTGTGCACCAGGGCCTAAGTGGCTTCCTAACATACATCTCCAAACTTACATCCTCGGTTAAACTAAAGACTGGAAAATTTATATTTGCCTTGTTAACTAAAACGTTACATCTAGCAGGGTTTCACCAAAAAAAAAAAAAAACCCACTAATTTTGGCAAAATGTTATTAACCCATAAATTGCAAGTAATATTACTCACTGGGGAAGGTATATATTGGGTCATAACAGTACAGCATTTAGGGATTTTTTTAAAAAAATAATGCTCGTTAAGGGAACCCAATTGTCTGAAGTTTTGGACAGTCCTCAGTATTTGAGATTTACCTATTTTCATTTTAGATTATCTGTGGCAATTTTTTTTTTAATGCTTTGTTTTAGTTTTTAATGTTTCTATACACCAGCTTTCTTGAGATCCCTTCCATAACTGAGCTGCTTTAGCAGAGGACTTTGGATTTTTATATTTTTTTTCCAATATTACATTTATATGTCCCATAATGGCTGAAAGATGCCTTTTCTTAAAAAAAAAAAATTTGGGATATAGATGTAGATGTGGCTGGCTAAGCTAGCATTGGATTGTTTATCCCTAACTGCCTTGGAAACATTGGTGGGGAGCTACCTTCTTGCACAGGTGTAGGTACACCAACAGTTATGAAGACGTTTCCAGGATTTTGCCCCAGTAGTTAAGAAGTGGCAAAGTTTCAATCAGGAGTGTGTGGAACTTTCAGAGAACTTGAAGTTCGAGGTGTTCCCGTTCATCCGCTACCCTCATCCTTCAAGATAGAGGTCATAGGTTTAGAAGACGTTGTTAGAGGAGCCAATGTACATTGCTTCCACTGTGTGGAAGTGAAGATGGGAGCAAGCACTCAACGTGCTGGATGGGGTGCCAATCAAACAGACTGGACAGTGTTGATCTTAGAGTATCGTTAAATCAGAATGTGTGCAACATTCCTAATAAAGTAAATGAATTAGCAAAAGATAGAAATAAATAGTTATAACCAGATAAGCAACAGAGAGACAAGGTAGCAAGGTGACCAGGGCTGGGATCTGAACATTGAAAGGTATAGGATTTTTTGAAAGACAAGAAGCTGGGAAATAGTTGGTGGAGCAGCTCTGCTAATTAGGGTCATTTTGAAATCACAAGCTTCCGCAGCGCTGCCCCTTCATCTTGACGAAACAGCAGTGCTCAGAAAGCTTGTGATTTCAAATAAACTTGTTGTCGTGTGACTTCCGACCTTGCATACCCAAGACCAACACCAGCACCTCCACATAATGGCCAGTACAATAGTGAGATATCCTGAGGTCAACAGACAAGATGTAGAATGAAGTCTAAAAACGAGGGAACACAGTTTAGGAATAAGAGATCTCCCTTTTAAGATGGGGATGAGGAGAACCTTTTCTCTCAAAAGGGTTGCCTGTCTGTAGAATTCACTACCCCAGATAGTGAAGGTGGTGTCACCAAATTTATTCAAAACAGAGCTCGACAGATTTTTTAAAAAAAATATTGACAAAGGAGTCAAGTGGTGAAAAGGCTGGCAGGAAAGTAGACTTGAGATCACAACTAGATCATTCTTGACCTCAGTAAATGATAGAGCAGGTTCAAAAGAATGAATGGCCTAATTCTGTTCCTAAATACTATGTTCCAAATTTCCAAATGCTTGTTAATTATTCTGTTCTGTGTGATTGACATTTCACAGTTCCCATTATATATTTTGTACCGCCAAGCGATGCAGAAACCACACTAAGTGTGTAACAGGTTTTATTCAATGCTTTGCCTTGCCTGCTTCAAGTTAATGTTAACTTGCAGGTCTTTCTACAGCTGTTTATTTTACTCTGTTCATACCCAAGCTTAATGATTTAAGCTGTGAGCGTCAATAGTCAATACACTCAATGAACAAATAAACTTGACAATACTTGGAGAATAAAATGGTAATAGGTTTATTGATATAATGTGGGTTTAAAGTTCAACTTCTGAGATTGTGTACCTAACTTGATTGCTTTTCTCCCCATAAATCAATTTAAGCCCTGAACATTTGTTCTATTCCTTCAGGATTATGTACTCAATTCCTTTGCTGACAGAAGATCATTTGCTTCAACGGATGAATGGGCTGTCTTGTTCTTCATTGTTTTTAAAAAGTTCTTTAAGTCAAACACAAATTTTCAACACTAGTTTCCACAGAATGACTCAAGTTCTTCCTAAATTACCCCAATATAGGAAGCACATAGGAAACAAGTATGCTTGTCATCTAAAATTCTTGAAGATACTGTCGCTTTTAATCCATACACTGAAGCCAAAGTAAAGGGGGCAAGGGGTGGCTTGGTTTGTCCACTGCTTTGAGGAATATCAAGTCCATATTATTTTTGGATGGTTGAATAATTGTTGTAGGATTGGAACGCATTTTTGATCAAGTTAATGGCTTAATTGCTTTCATAATATTTGGTTGGTATCCCAGCTGAGTTGGACTTGACCAGATCACATTTTTTGTAATCACTTGTCAAGAAATGGGGAGTACAGACCTATTATTATGTCTCCAAATGCTGATATTTTTGAGAAGCTCCATGTCCCCTGATTTAGAGGTATATGCTACCTTATTAGTTTGTTTAAACAAAAAATTAACAAGTATTGCTCCCATATGAAGGAAGTGTGGGGAATTAGTAATGGAGGATAAAGAAAAGACAGATGAATTGAAGATATTGTGTTGGTCTTCACTACAGATGAAAAAGTAACATCCCAAGTATGGCTGTAAATTAGGAACTGGGAGGGAGGAATTCAAAAAAACATTATTACCAGAAAGTAGTACTGAGTAAATTGTTGGAACTGAGTTGCTAATTCCCCAGGTCCTGATGGATTTGATCCTAAGCTCTCAAAAGTAATAAATGAAATAGTTGATACATTGGTTTTAATTTTACAAAATGCATTCAATTCAGGGAAAGTTCTTTAATGTTGGAAAATAGCTAACCTAACTCCTTAGATTACTGAGATAACAAAGGTGTGGAGCTGGATGAACACAGCAGGCCAAGCAGCATCAGAGGAGTAGGAAGGCCGACGTTTCGGGCCTAGACCCTTCTTCAGAAAAATTATCTCAGATTCGCCAGCATCTGCAGTTCCTACTATCTCTTTAGATTACTAACTTTATTCAAAAAGGGAGGGGAGGCAGAAAGCAGGAAACTACAGGCAAATTAACTTAACATCAGTTATAGAGAAAACATTATAAACTATTAAAGGCATTATAACAGGGTTCATGCGCAAGTTTAAAGTAATCAGGCACAGCTAATCAAGTTTTGTCAGAGGGGAATCATGTTTGACTAATTATTGGAGTTTACAAGTAGTAAACTGTGCTTTGGATTAAGGATACGGGTAGATATGTCAAAGGCTATTGTAGAAAATAAAAGCTGATGGCTTTGGGGTAACTTATGGACATGGATAAAAGATTAACTGTCTAATGGAAAGCAGAGAGTAGGAATAAGTGGGAGTTCTTCAGACTGATAGAATGTCATCAGTGGTGTGCTACAGCGGTCAGTGCTGAGGCCTCAACACTTTACAACTTATATGAATTAATTTAAGTGAAGGAATCAAAAGGTACAGTAACTAAAAGTTGCTGATGGCATAAAGATAGCTAGGAAGGCGAGTTCTGAAGAGGACAGAAGAAGCTTACAAAGAGATATGGATAGGTTAAACAAGTGGGAAGAGATCTGGTAAATGCAGCACAATGCGAAAAAGTGTGAAATTGTCCATTTTGGCCAAAAGAATAAAAAGGATGCATATTGTCTAAATGATGAGAGGTTGCAAAGCTCCGAGATGCAGAGAGATCTGAGTATCCTGTTGTATGAATCACAGGTTAGTATGCAAATACAGCAAGGAATCAGTGTAGCCAGTAGAATGTTCTGGTTGATTGTGAGGAGAATTGAATACATGAGTAGGAAGGTTATACTTCAATTAGATAGGGCAGTGGTGACACTGCATCTGGAGTATTAGGTAATGCAGTGGTCACTGTACTTACAGAAGGATGTTAAAGCATTGAAAGCAGTTCAGAGAACATTTCCTTGACTAATACACGGAATGAGCAGTTTGCCTCACAAGGAAAGGTTAGACAGGCTAGGCCTGGATCCTCTGGAGTTTTAAAGAGTCTGAGGTAACCTAATCAAATCATATGGTCCTGAGGGGACTTGATCAGGTGAATGTTGGAAGGATGTTTCCTCATGTGGGAAAATGTAGAATTAAGTGTCATAATTTTAAACTAAGGTGGCACTCATTTAAAAGAGATGATGAAGCACTTTTTTCTCTCAGATGGTTGAGACTTTGGAATTCCCTTCCTCAAGAGGCAGTGGATGCAGAATCTTCAAGTAATTTTAAGTTAGATGGATAGATTCTTGATTACAAGGGGATTAAAGATTATGGAAGATATACAGGAGTGTAGAGTCGAGGTTAAAATCTGATCAGCCATAATCTCACCGAATGGCAGAGAAGGCTCGAAGGGCGAGGGGCCTACGTTTTTCCTTGGTCTCACGTTGTTTAGAACATCTAAACTGTTTGAGCTCTAAACCACAAGGGCAACAGTTTAGGTGGTGAGGTGAATCAAGTTCTCTCAGTCTTTCTGACGTTCTAGGAAAGCACTGTCAGTTTGACACACTGCCCTTTTTCATCTCATCCAGGGTGGATTTAACTTCAGTTTCACATTTATTTCATAGGTATTACTGTTTGCTACTTGAATGAATCTTCAACTTATTTACATTGCTTGGTTTCTCTAATCAAACTAGAAGTATATACAGACTACCTGTCTCACACATCAGGCACTACTGGATTAACCATCTCCTTTCCACTACCCTCAATGCAAACATGAATAGCTGCAGCACCCAGAAAAAGGAGGGTTTTGGACAAGGGTTTGCATGGTATGAGCTTCCTCCAATTAGGTTGGCACCATCTGTTCATAGATAGCTACATTGTCAACATAGCAGATACCAGGAGCAGGGCATCCCTGCCATCAATAGAAGCAGATAATGAATTAGGAAACCGAATGAAGCAAAAATGACTTGGAGTCACACCCTGCTGGTAAGGCCACAATTAAAGACATTGAATCCCTGGTGAAGAGTGAAAAAAAATACGGCAGGGGACTTAGTTAATATTGAATATTATGGTTATCTGGATTACTGCACAAATGATGCCCATTTTTAAAATGAGCTGTTCCAAATTAGATATTATTGAAGCTACATTCAAGCAAAGTACCCTATGTTTCTGCAAGTTACTGGCCTTCCAGACAAAGTCCAAATAAAACTCAAATTGAAGGAATCAGCAATTCTGGGTCTTAAGTTTTTTTAAATCATCTTAAATCGGTACAACCAATTTGCTTTCAGGACATTTATGAACATCCCGATGAAATAATAATGAACTATGTTCCTGGGCAAACATAGAAGCTCACCAACAGACTCGGTCAAGGGATGATATAAACTTCTCTCCTGAAGAACTCCCCTAGTCTTTAAATGGTACTATGAATGCTCATTAAGCCTTCAGTACATCTAAAGAAGTCACTCTCCCAATACTGCATCGAAGTGACATCATAGATAGCATAGATAGTAATGAAGCAAGGTTGGCGGCTTGTTGAATGCATGATTACCAAATGTTGTGCTTCTCAATATTTCAACATGTTGCAATCACACTGCAGCAAATACCAGAAAATCTAGCAGTAATGCATTGGATTATAAAAGATTAGAATTAACTCATGCAATTTTATAGCTTCAGAAGAATAGACATGCATTGATATTAAAGATTTAATTCTTAATTGTTGCATATTTCGTAAATGCTTAACAAAAAAAACCAAATTTTGCTGATTTATGAACTTATAGCACAATGTTCAATGTTTAATAAACATTAGCCTGAAACAGATCTCCAAAGTGGGACTGCGCTTTCTGAAGCTGATATGGAACTTCAATTCAGCTGGAACTGTTGTACTTCTGATTCAACAAGCTCCTGTCCTTAAAGCATCTCACCCCTCCACCACAACCAACACTACCAAAAGCAATTCGTAGCAGATACAGTGGGAGCAACGTCTTACCAAGGTAGTCAAGGAAATCCATTTGTCTAACAGCCAGTGGGAGTTTCATAATTGCACGACTGTAATAGGCATCTACTGTGATGAGAAGATTGTTCATTGCTTTTTCCATCTCCCTCTTCCGGCGTTCAACTGTACAAGGAAAGTTACAGTTCAGACAAGCAAACAGTAAGTGGGTGACAATTTTACTATTTACGTTCAGAAGTCAGTTATCAAGGTAACGGGCCTTGGTAGAAAATAAGAGGAACAGAATGAGAGGTAACCTTATTGAAACATACAAGGTTCTTAGCAGGCTTGACAGGGTAGATGTAGAGAGGCTATTTCCTCTTGAGGGGGTCTGGGACTAGAAGGCATAATTTCAGAGTAAGGAGTCATCCATTTTGGACAGAGATGAGAAGAAAATTCTCCTGAGGCTAACAAATTTGTGGAATGTTTTACAGCAGAAGGCTGTAGAGTCTGGGTCACTAATATATTCAAGGTTAAGTTAAGGCCGATTTTTAATTGGTAAGGGAATCAAGGGCTACAGGAAAAAGACAGAAGAGTGGACTGGGGATCATCAGATCAGCTATGACTTCATTAAACAACAGAGCAAACTGCATGGGCTGAATGGTCTGCTTCTGCTCCGGTGTCTTATGATCAAAGAGAAATAATAACTACAAGAAAGAAAGAAAGAATACAGATTAACTAGTTTAAACAAAGGTGAGTCAGGGAGAACTGAAAAAATAATCCGCCCAGACTTTGTTGCTGAAATATCATCATATAGTTAACTCAGCCTACTACCTTCAATGTCAAAATCCTTCAGGAAGGCTTGAAGCTTTTCATATTTCTTTAATTCCAGGGCATTCTTTTTGCGACCAGTTGCTTTCCTTCTTGAAGGCATTGTTTCCTGAAAAGGAAAAGAATGGCCATTGTTCATTTGAGAATAACTGCTTCCACTAAAAACAAAGGGTACTTTGAAGAAAAAGAAAAGACTCAGATTTACCTCCCTCCCCACCATCCAACACACAGACTTTTAATTTCAAAATTTTAAGACAGTAGGCCTTCAACTTTAACCAAAGGTTTTGAAACATTAGCAACATTATGACTGGTTGACAAAAATTAACAGTTTTTACAATTCATTAACTTTATATGATTTAGTTACATTCCATTAAAGGTTTTTGGAACAATGGATGCACGAGCTTCTTCCTTTCTGGACCAAAGTAAGTTCAAAATTAAGCTTGCTGGATCAATAAGTAACAGTGAAGGACCAATAGCATTATATACTGGTACAAAAGGATCTCACTGATAAAGGCTCCAAACACATTCTTGTCTTGATGAAAAATAAACATTACCAAAAAATAGCCAGAGTGCACAGTCTTAGTGCATTTGCAACATGGTTATTTTTTCCTAGTGTTATGCACCTCAAACCTGCAAAATAGCCAACTCACTGCTGCATTAGTCCTTTTACAATTCCATAATTTGCTTAGGATGAGACAGATGCTTCCAAAAAATTTCCCACTGTCAATCAGACTATGGGTCACTTCATTGAGTCCTGACCTTGGGTGCTGTACATGGCACGCTACTCTGCCCTGGTTTGTACATGTACCCAATCTTTCTCTGCTGGGTAGATCAAGACCAGGTTGTTTCGCCACTGAAGAGAATGTAATTGTAGCATCATCACCACCAAGCTTTCCAATTGTCTAATTGTGGGTGAACTCTCTTGTCCCAAATACTCTTCATATTCTGCATCGATTCACCTTTCCCTGATGTAGATTAGGAGTGTCACTCTGTTGTTTATCCAGCAACTCAGATAGGAACTAGCTTTACAAGGTCATGGCATTCTGTTCTTTTTCTGAGCCCAGTGGTTCCACCAAAGACTTCAGCCCATACAAGCTGTGGTCGAGTAGATTGGGCTTATATTCACTAGAGTTTAGAAAAAAAAAGGAGTGGCAGTTTTAGAGTCGTAGTCATACAGCACGGAAACAGCTCCCTCAGTCCAATCCAGCCCCACCGATCAGATGTCCTGAACTTATCCGATCCCATTTGCCAGCATTCCTATTTATATACCCCTCCAGATACCTTTTTAAAAGTTGTAATTGTACCAGCCTCAACCACTTCCTCTGGCAGCTTGTTCCATACACACACCACCACCTTCTGCATGAAAAAGTTACCCTTCAGGTCCTTTTTAAAATCTTTCCCACTCACCTTAAACATCTGTCCTTTAGTTTTGGGCTTCCCCTACCTTGGGGAAAAGGGCCTTGGCTATTCACCCTGTCCATGCCCCTCATGATTTTATAAATCTCTAGAAGGTCACCCCCTTCAGCCTCCTAAGCTCCAGGGGGAAAATAGTCACAGCCTATTCAGTCTCTCCCTATAGCTCAATCGCTCCAGTCCTGGCAACATCCTTGGAAAGCTTTTCTGCACCCTCTCAAGTTTAACAATATCCTTCCCCTAGAAAGGTGACCAGAACTATACAACGAGGTCACCCACCAATCTCCAATGCACCATGGTGGAACTTGAAATAACTCCCAGTTTTTCTAGTCAATAGTAAAATAACTCCCAGTCAAGATTTACTTTAGTCAGATACCTCACCCCACTTTCCCAGAAGCCCTGGACCCTACCAAAATAACTTTAAATCTCAGTGGCCCCTGCATCTTCTCTGGTACCCACCATCACCACAAAAGACACAGGATAACCCACCTTCCAGTTCAGATGAGTAGTTATAAATTCTACACATTCATTTCTAACCTTTCATCCAGTGGCCTCATATACAAGCTGTGGTACTCTACCAAGAATCATAGATCATAGAATCCCTACAGTGTGAAAACAGGCCCTTTGGCTCAACAAGTCCACACCGACCCTCAAAGCATCCCACCCAGACCCATCCCCCTACAACTCGCCGAACACTATGGACAATTTAGCATGGAAAAATCCACCTAGCCTGCACATCTTTGGACTGTGGGATGAAACCCATGCAGACACAGGGAGAACATGCAAACTCCACACAGACTGTCGCCTGAGGGTAGAATCCCTGGCTGTGAGGCAGCAGTGCTAACCACTGAGGCACCATGCGACCCAGGATGAAAAATCGAGAATGTCACACATTTGCTCTTGCCCAGTTACAACGTGATCTTTAATTTAAGGTCAGCTAGCTGTACTCTGGTAGACTTGTGAAAGCATCTCTCGATCTAGGGGCACGGCGTTATTTTCAGCAAGGAGGTGGTGGCCAGGAACAAAGCATGGCATGGTCATACCGTAAGCAATGTACCCACCTCAAGGTCTCCACACTGGAGTTCAGCAGTGATACATTGGGCCCAAGGTGCCATGACTTTTGTTTCAGAGACTTAGTCCACAGAGCACAAAGGATTAAAAACTGCCCGGATGGAATATTTTGGCTGTGGAATTAAGAGCTCCTGGATGAGATGGTAAGGGGGTTTGATATTAAATGCAGGATGACAATGAACTTAAACTCTAGAGAATCTGTACTTCACTAGATGACCCATTCTCCTGTCAGCTCACTTACAAATTCAAAGAGCTACACAGTAAGGCTGGAAACAGACGTGAGGAAGAATCAGGGCATCACTGGGAGCTATGTTACCTTAGGTGACATACAGTATTTACTCACCTAAACATAACACCTTTCACAGAGGAGCATGAACCCCCTTCACTTAAAATGTTCTGAAGAAGGCTCACTGGACTCAAAATGCTCTGCTTTCTCTCCACAGATACAGCCAGTCCTTCCTCCAGCAATTTGTTTCTTTTTTCCTTTCCTTCCATTTAAGGTCTGGGAACATTTGCATCAACTGCAAATCCTGTGAAAGAACCTGCATCCTTTACCAACTCAACACTGTTTCCAGGCACTGGAGGCTTTAAGGGCATTTAAATGGTCATTGGATAAACATATGGATGATAATGGAATAGTTTAGGTTAGATGGGCTTCAGATTGGTTTCACAGGTCGGCGCAACATCGAGGGCCGAAGGGCCTGTGCTGCGCTGTAATGTTCTATGCTGACAATCACAAGTTGAACTTCCAGGAGCTGATCACGGCAGGTCTGCTCTCCGTCCTCCTTACCAACAGTTTCTTTCTCTTCCCCCCACCGGCCCCTAACGCCCATGTCATGTCGGTATAAACACCCTTCCCCAACAGTGCGGGGGACGGGGGACGGGTAGAACCTCGGTAGCAGTGACACTCGGTGTTTGTGCCCGGAGGACGGGCACGGACACACACAAAGATGTCCATCGGGATGGGGGCGGTGTTGAGGGGGATGTCTCTCTCCCTCCTTATGCAAGGCCCGGGGAGGGATGTGTGTCTCTGGGGCCGAGCCGCAGTGAGTGAATCCTTCCCGAGTGACCCTCACGGCCGCTCCTGTACCGCCACCGCCAGCCCAAGGCCGTTCAGACTGACTCACAACTCCGTACCGCGCACTCCAGCTCACAACGAGCCGGCAGAGCCACAACTCACCCCGAACTCTCACTCTCAGTCAGTCAGGCGGTCAGATCCCTCTCCAGCTCCAAGCTCTCCGCGCCCTGACAACAGTTAAATTTCAAACACCCGCGGACAGCCAATCAAAGCCCAGGCCACACCCGCCGGACACATCTCAGCCAATCATAGACTAGGCCACGCCCCGGTACAAACGTCAGCCAATCAGAGCTCGGCCTACGGAACGGGACACACTACAGCCAATCGGGTTCAAGGCCACGCCCCATGAACGCACCGCAGCCTTTCATAGACAGGTCCAAGGCCCCGTAAAAAAAACCCCAGCCAATCAAAGCTCAGGCCACAAGCACACCCGAACACACCAGAGCCAATCACGGCATAGGCCACACCTCCGAGCCGAAGAGATAGTAGGAACTGCAGATGCTGGAGAGTCTGAGATAACAAGGTGTAGAGCTGGATGAACACAGCAGGCCAAGCAGCATCAGAGGAGCAGAGAGGCTGACGTTTCAAGTCTAGACCCTTTTTCAGAAATGGGGGAGGGGAAGAGGGATCTGAAATAAATAGGGAGAGAGGGGGAGGCGGATAGAAGATGGATAGAGGAGAAGATAGGTGGAGAGGAGACGGACAGGTCAAAGAGGCGGGGATGGAGCCAGTAATGGTGAGTGTAGATGGGGAGTTAGGGAGGAGATAGTTCAGTCCAGGGAGGACGGACAAGTCAAGGGAGGAAGGACAGGTTAGGAAGGCGGGGATGAGCTGGGCTGGTTTTGGGACAGAACTTGTGACACAACGATGCCACCCGAAGGTTGCAGGAACAGCAACTCATATTCCGCTTGGGAACCCTGCAGCCCAATGGTATCAATGTGGACTTCACAAGTTTCAAAATCTCCCCTCCCCCTACCGCATCCCAAAACCAGTCCAGCTCGTCCCTGCCTCCCTAACCTGTTCTTCCTCCCACCTCAAGCCGCACCTCCATCTCCTACCGACTAACCTCATCCTGCCCCCTTGACTTGTCTGTCCTCCCTGGACTGACCTATCCCCTCCCTAACTCCCCACCTACACTCACCTTTACTGGCCTCATCCCCGCCTCTTCGACCTGTTTGTTTCCTCTCCTGAATCCATCTTCTATCCGCCTCCCCCTCTCTCCCTATTTATTTCAGAACCTCCTTACCCTCCCCCATTTCTGAAAAAGGGTCTAGACCTGAAACGTCAGCCTTTCTGCTCCTCTGATGCTGCTTGGCCTGCTGTGTTCATCCAGCCCTGCACCTTGTTGTCTCGGATTCTCCAGCATCTGCAGTTCCTACTATCTCCATTTCAAGCCTACTGACTCCCACAGCTACCTAGAGTACACCTCCTCTCACCCACCTTCCTGCAAAAAGGTCATCCCCTATTCCCAATTCCTTCGCCTCTGTCGCATCTGCTCCCGAGATGAGACATTCCACTCCCGAACATCCCAGATGTCCTCGTTTTTCAAGGACCGCAACTTCCCCTCCACAGTGGTCGAAAAAGCCCTCAACCGTGTCTCTCACGTTTCCCGCAACTCATCCCTCACACCCCCTCCCCGCAATAATAACCAAAACAAAATCCCCCTCGTCCTCATGTACCACCCCACCAACCTCTGGATCCAATGCATCATCCTCCGACACTTCCACCATCTGCAATCCAACCCCACTACCAAAGACATTTTTCCCTCCCCACCCTTATCTGCTTTCCGGAGGGACCACTCTCTCCGTGACTGCCTTGTTTGCTCCACACTCCACACCAGCCCCACCGCCCCCGGCACTTTTCCCTGTAATCGCAGGAAGTGCTCCACCTGCCCCCACACCTCCCACCCTCACCCCCATCCC
>NC_063358.1:35837984-35866954 GCF_021869965.1 Rhincodon typus | reverse complement strand
TGACCTATCTCCTCCCTAACTCCCCACCTACACTCACCTTTACTGGCTCCATCCCCGCCTCTTTGACCTATCTTCTCCTCTATCCGCCTCCCCCTCTCTCCCTATTTATTTCAGATCCCCCTTCCCCTCCCCCATTTCTGATGAAGGGTCTAGGCCTGAAACGTCAGCTTTCCTGCTCCTCTGATGCTGCTTGGCCTGCTGTGTTCATCCAGCTCTACACCTTGTTATCTCCGAGCCATTGGTGTGCTTTCGGTAGCATGACGTGAATGGACCAGAGCAGATTGAATCCCCGTGCCCAACCAATCACAGCACAGGTGGCCCAGATATCAGCCAATCACAGCGCAGCTGTCCCAGATATCAGCCATTCACAGCACGAACTGTCCAGGACACGGCCAATCGCAGCGTGGCTGGCCCAGAACCTATCCAATCGCCCATCATAGTGGGATGTCACTTCACAGAGCAACCGTCCAAAATTCAACTTTCAGCAAATAAATCATTTTTAAACTCCAAGGAGGAAAAGATCATGAAAATAAGCATGTATGTCTTTAACTTCTCAGTGATATTCATATACCTGCGAGATGGGTTAAAAAAAAATTTTACGGAGCGCAGAGTGTCATGGGGGTTGTAGTCCTGGTGGTTGGGTGAGGTGTGCGCAGGCGCGGATAAGGCGGCGTGCGGCCGGGACGTTTGCTATCGACCTGCTCTGGAGTTTCACTCACCGCCGTCGAACATGTGAGTACGTTGGCCCAGAATGTGGGGTGGGGTATAACATAATATAATATGATATTACTTTATCTTTCTCCCCCGCTTGGGCGCGTAGGGTCGGTTGACTGGTTGAGCTGCTTACGCAGCCGCTCTGGTGGCGCATCGTGCCCTCCTCGAGTGTCTGAAAACTTGAACCGAAGGCAGAAATTGTTGGGGGAGTCTCAGCAGGCCAGGCAGCATGTGTGGGGAAAGAAACAGGGTTAACGCTGCGGGTCGGCTGACCCTTCTCCAGCACATTCTTCGAAAAGTGTCAGCAGCAACGTTTTGTGAGGGGGCTTTCGTTGCTGACTGTAGTTCATTTCCATTGCTTCCATGCAGCTGCCCAAAGGCGGTTAGTTCACAGGAGCACAGTGATTCCATCGCCCATGTGAGATATTAACCAGAGATCCCCCACATGCCTGCTCAGATGCCCCTGACAGATCCTTTGGCACCATTTCCAAAGAGTGTGGTTCCCTGGTGAACTGGCCGGTATCTGTTCTCTATTGCAGACGATCATGCTGTTAACCACTTCTGTAAATGTCGGTGGGATAGAGATGTGTTTTTTTTTTGTCAGTACCACGCAAGATTGTAATCAGAAATTCTCACTTGAGTTGCGGAAGGGACGCGTTTACGTAGAAGACTTAAAACTCAAAAAGATGTCTTTGGTTTGTTTGGATAGAATCAAACTCCGATGTTTGTTTGTTTTCTTGATATGCTATTGTACAGATCTGTACTGTGTGTATTATATTTATTTATAATACACGATATTTTTAATGAATAAAGTATATTTTTGAAATTAATAAGAAACTTAAAATTCAGAATTAGGTTTTAAGTCGAAGAGGCCAGTTGAAGGAGGAATTCCACATCTGCAAGCAACAGCTTTTTTAGGAAGGGATGCACGGCAGGTTGAAGTTGGGGGTATGCAGCGTTGTTGAAGCTTTGTAGGGTTGGAGAAGGTCACAGAGTGTAAGAAAATTCTGGAGTTTAAATATTTTATATTTAATCTACTGAGATTTGGAAGCAAACGCAGATCAGCAAACACAATAACTGCAATAGAGTGTGCTGGGTACACCAATATTTTATTGGAAATTAAAATACAGATAGCAGGGTTTTGGATGCGCTCAAGACTACAAAGGACGAGAGGCATGAAATATTCTCGTCTGGAAAACATGGTTGACATTTTCAAAACAAGCAGGGGCTGAAATAGGTAGTCTTCATGATTTAAATCAAAGTGAGGTAACAGGAAAAGAAAAGGTAGGTAAACTATTTCCACTGGTTGGGAATCCTCAAACTAGGGGGCATAGTTTGAGAAATAAGGCCAGACAATTCAGGAGAGATGTTAGGAAGCTCTTCTACACACACAAGGTGGTAGATGTTTGGAACACTCTCTTCCACAAACAGCAGTGAATGCTGGGTCAGTTGTTGGTTTTACGAACTCCAAAAAAATTAATTTCCCTTTCACAAAGCTATGTTGACTCTGTGATTACCTTGAATTTTTTCAAAGTGCTTTTGTCTTTAACAATAGCTTTTAACATCTGCCAATGGCTGATGTTGAGCTAACTGGCTTATGAGTTCCTGCTTTAAGTCTGATTTGAAAAGAATTGTGCCATTTTCACTTTCTTCCAGTCTAATAAAACTCCCTTAATCCATATGCAGGATGTGGCATTGCCCAGATGACATTTATTGCCCAGAGAGCACATAAGAGTCAACCACGTTTCTGTGGGTCTTAGGTCACATTTACGTCAGACCAGAGAGAGACAGATTATCTTCCATAAAGTACATTAATGAACCAGATTTATTTAACAGTGGTGATTACATGGTCACCACTAGCTAGCTTTTTATTGAATTTAAATTTCACCATTTGCCATTGGGGATTCAAACCCATGTTTGATTCCATGTCCCCAGAATATTAACCTGGATTAATAGTCTAGTGACATGACTACTCCGCCATGCCTCCATTTTCCCCAAATTGAGGGAATGTTGGAAAATTAAAAGCAGCCATCTCACAAGTCACTTCACTTAAGGCCATAGGATGAAGTCCGTCTGGACCCAGGGATGTGCCAGCCATAGCTCCAAGAATTTACTCAGTACCAATCTCTTGGTTATTGTGGCAACCATGGTAGTTAAGGAAAAAACATAAATATAGCATCAGTTTTATAGGGAGATAATTGTACAGGTCACAAGATTGAACAGAATATAAAACCAGTAGAGAATAACAAAGGTTGACAAAGAGGGAAAAATTAGAGCCCAAGATAAAGCTAACTCAAAATATAAAATTTAATTGTAAGAATGACCAGATATTTTCAGAATGTTTTGTTTTAATATCTGCAGTTTTAAAGGACATAGTTTGCTAATTCATATATTTAAAAATATCTTTTAATATCACTTCCACAAATCAAACACATGCTTTACCTTTTTATTTCTTTGGATATTTGTATTTCACTGAATATTTTTTCTTGTCAATTGGATTTATTTGCTTGTGATTTTCTTTTTAGGTTATTGTAGCAGAAAGTCATGGCTCAGAGTCAAGCCTTGCTGGCTGTTCATCAAGTTCTGGAGAAATGTTTCCACGTTATTGAGCAGCAACAAAATTTGTGGGAAAGTACACTGACGGAATGTATCCCAATCCTGAGTTCGCTGAGTAACTTGGCAGAGCAACTGCAAGCGTGCAACAAAGTTGTGTTTATGAATACCCCCTTTCGAGTGTTCCCTGATTTACAATGCCGTCTGAAATACAAACTCACTCAGGCTATCGAAATCAATTTGGAAAACCTTGGTGAGAAAATGTAGGTTCCAGCATCACTCATCTATTGATAATTAAGCCTGAAGTACTGTCTCGTGACATTTATTTGTACAACCACCAAGTCGTTTATTGTCAAAGTCAGGCTACATTTGGCACTAAATGTGCAATTTTTTTTTCTAGAAATGCCGATGGCATCTACAGGAACATTGGCTCAAAGGGATCCAGATTTCTGCAGAAAATGGATAGAATTATCCTAAGCTCTCATTTGTTAATTCTTGTGCTTATTATAATACTATGTTGGTTTTGGAGAATACAACACTTGCCAGTTCTGACGCACTGACCTGATAAATCCGAGGTCAGAGTAAGGCCTTTGTGACAGAGATGTGTTTATAGCCTACCTTGAATTGCTGAACTTCCCACTCACTATCGGCTCAGTTTTGATTCATTTATTCACATTTTTCTCTCCATAGTAGTAATTGTGATTGGTAGTGTAATTTCTGAAAACCTGGAGAAAAGTAGAATAATATTGGCTATTTTATCTCTCCTGGCACTGACTTCTGCTAGGGTTTACTTTCTCAGGAGCTGTGCAGCCTTTGATATTTAGTCTGGAAAAAATGTTTTTAACATCTGACACTAGGTGATTGTTTTAGGTTTGTTAGTCAGTTTGTGTTCGAAGTACACTTCTTACTAGGCACTGGATAACAAATGGTAACTCTCTTTGCTAGCTCTGCCAAGTGTTTCCAGCACTTTCTATTACTGCTATCAACCTCCAATTCTGCACCCATCTCTCTTCTCTACAGATCTTATTACTTGTTTGCTTTTTGTTTTGTGACACCTGTGATTTCTAATCTCCCCTACTTTGTAACCTTCCCTGACCTCTCCTTATGTTTCATATTTTCTACAGTATAAAACTTGTCTTTTCAACCTCACTGTTCAGTTCTGAAGAAGTTAATTTTGGACTCAGAGCATTGACCTTCTTGTTTCTCTTTCCACAAATGCCACCAGTTTGATTTCTCCAGGTACTCCCTGTTCTTATTCCTCTTTGCTTTCTTACCTGCCCAACACTTTGATGCTGAAGCCAGTTACTGGGTGTTGGCTGACATCACAGGTGAGGTCAGCAAGCTTTAGGCAATTTGTGAAGTTAAATGGGGATGAGCTTTTTGGTCTGTGTGGGTTGGCTGCACATTGATTATGTTGATAAAACTTCATATTGAAGCCTTGTGTGTAAGTTACAAATTCAGACTTATTGTAAATCTCTCATAGCTTTCCGGAATAAATCCATTCTGAATAATGTGATGTCATTAACTTTGGATTGAGTAAACTGTTGCCTCGTTGTTAATTCTCTTGTTGCTCAGTCAGAACTCTGAAAGATTATTTCTTCAGGAGAAGAGTTGTGGACAGAAACAAACAAATTAAAGCATTATAATGCTAAAAATATATTATTGCAAGTAACTGCCATCTGTTTGGCACTTGGCAGTAGCAGTAAACCAAATGGACAAACTTGGGTCCCATAAATAACAAATTGTTTCTGGTGGCTGAAATAAAATTGCTGGCTTGGCCACTGTAAAAATTTCCTGATCTTTTAAATTGTGTTGTTGATATTAAATCAAACTTGTTGAGCATCTGATCGAAAGTACCGCACTCGATGATAGTGCAGCATTCTTTTATTAAACTGGAACATCAGTTTTGACTCTGAGATAAATGAACTAAGCTGATTTTTGCAATCGGAGTTAGGTGCCTATTTTAAGTTCATTAGGTGGTGCATGAATGCTGATTAAAGCTGATTTGAAAATTAACATTCTTGTATTACTACTAAAATTGATTTGAATTCCTGTGAAATTACACCTAAATTGTGGTCACAGTTACTTCTCTAAAGAGATTTCATAGGAAGCCAGGGAGGAATGTGCCTATAAAATTTTTTTTCTGTGTGGCTATAACTTGAATGTGTTTTGTTATTCAATGTTGGTCGATCTAATGGTCTCTTTTTTAACATCTGTCAAGGAGTGCCTTGAAAAAGGTGCGGGACACAGTGACTAACCAAGTGACAGCATGCTTCCAAATGTATGAGAAACAGGCTAACACCATTGGGTTGACTGCCGTTCTAGAGCGCACATGTCTCTGTCCTTCTGCAGCAGATATGCTGGAGTGGCTTCAGGATGTCCAGCGGTTTTACAGAAGGCAGTATCCTTTAATGTTGGTCTCTCCACCTCCTGGCGTGTCACTCAACTGTAACTTCACTGGAAGTGTAGGACCAGTAATGGGGTGTGTTGATTCAGGGTAACGGACAAGAGGGGTGGTGGGATTGGAAAAGCTTTTGGTATCAGCAGCTTCTGATCTGAAATGGAGATAGGCAGGTGTGATTTGTGACGTAAAGTACTTCTTTACTAGTTTTCTAACTGAATTGTTTGAGGAAGCAGGCCTTCCACTCTGGACAGTCTGTCAGAGTTGACTTCCTTATACCTGGCCTCTCAATTCCTGCTCACATTGTCTGCCCTTTCAGTTTCATTCAATGCAGTCCCTGTTCCTTATGAGCTATTGCTGGCAGAGCATTCATCTACCTTATGACCACATCCACATGTTGGCGTGAGTAGTTGCTCAGAGCATAATCTAAATGGCAATCTTCAGGAGAAGGCCTGACATACTTTAATTGGAATAAACAAAAATGAAATTACTGGAGAAACTCCGTAAGTCTGGCAGCATCTGTGAAGAGAGAAACGGAGTTAACATTTTGAGTCCAGTGACCCTTCTTGAGGAGTTCTGAAGAAGGGTCCCTGGACTTGAAATGCTAACTCTGTTTCTCTCACCACAGATACTCCAGCAATTTTTTTTCTGTTGTTTCACACCTCCAGCATCTGCTGTTCTTGGTTATACTTCAGTTGGACCTCACTTTCAGGCTGGCAGTCTGTGACAGGCAGCCAAACATGTCAAGAAAGGTAGCTAGGAACTGACCATCTCAACCTCTGGCTTTCTGGCTGGATCCTGCAGGCCTGAGGAGAATGGGTAGGATATTCATAAAGGGAACGAGAGCAGTAAGGGGAATTTACCTGGTAAGTTTAAAAAACATGGCAGCTGGAATCCTGTTTACGTCAGAGGATCCCTGAATAGACTTTTTTAAAAAGACTGCTGTCTGTTTGACTCAATGGAGGGGGAGGGTGTGGCTCTAGCTACAGACCAACAGGCTGGGTGAATGTGCTGTGACTGTAGTGACATTGGCAAGGGATAACTGGCCATCATTTCAAGGTACTGCCCTGTTTTTGTCTCCCTGAAAATGAGCCCCTTTTTTTCCTAAACCCCACCCTTTCTCCACCTCCAAACAACCCCACTTGTATCCAAAATTTCAGCAATCTCCCTTGATTTTCATGCTTTGTGGATTGGACTTCCAACACTTTGTGTCTTGGCTTGTACTGATAGAGTTGAGGCACTATGTAAATGCAAGTTGTTGGTTAAAGGAGGTTACAGGCAACTGGCAGCTAAAGGTTCATCTGACCCTTGAATTTGTTGTCACTCCATCACTAAATATTCATTAACAAATGTTCAAGATATCTGTCCAGAAAACTCTTACTTCACAATATTGGTCCTGCTAATCTACCAAATCTTCAGGCTCTCCCTCAATCCTGGAGCAGTGTGTCGGAGCAGGTGGATCAGGACTTGGTTCCAGGTAATTTGTTGTTGTTTCTTTAATCTCCTGTTCATAGCTTGCCTTGACCATTATCTCCAGTAGGTTAACAGAATGACGATTTGGGTGATTTACTGCTTCTTGGATCTGTGGAACCATAATCTAATTAGTGCCTTTTTTTTTTTTTGGAGGTAAAGGAAGAAAAGGAGCAAAATTGGGAGGAGGACTGTAGGAATTTTAAAACCTGGAGCAAGTACCACAGATGTCTATAATACTTCTATTTGAATCAGGACAGGGTTTCTGAAGAAAAGTCAGACTTGACTTGAAACCTTAACTGTTTGTCTCCACAGATGCAACCAGACCTGTTGAGTTTCTCCAACATCCTGTGTTTGTTTCAGATTTCCAGCATCTGCAGTATTTTGCCTTTAATGGTTTTGTTAAAGGGAGAATACAATAGATGCTGTCTGTAAGGATTTTAAGAAGTTTTTCACAAAGTACCTCATAATAAACTGGTTAATAAAATTGGGGTTCATGGAAAATGATGATTTAAAACATTGGCTTAAGACGACAATAAATTTTGTAAATAGTTGTTTTTCAGTAAAGGATAGTAGATTATGGTATTTCTCAAAATTCAGTGCTGGAACCACTCTTACTTGAGACAGAATATTGGATATTGGGACATTAGGTACATTAGGAAAACTTACTGCTGATTCCCCACTTAAAGATATGGAAGTCTGTGGTGGTGATAACAATAGTTTGGAGCAGGATTGCAACTGGCTAGCAGGGTACGTAGAGAAATGGTGGTTGAAGTTTAATGGAAGAAGTGTGAGGTGATGCGTTTTGATAAAAGGGATGGAGGAAATACAAGTCTGATGGCAACATTCTAAAGTGTGCAGGGATAAAGAAACTTTCTGCAGTTAATAAACAGATCTTTGAAAGCTGTTTGACATTGTAAGTGTAGTTAGCGAATCAAGAGTTCTTTGGCTTCATAAATTGAGGTATTATTTGCAAAGGAATTGAAATTATGCTGATCCTCTAGAAAGCTCTGCTTAATCCAAAACTAGAGTATTGAGCCCATTTTTGGTCACTATACTTATAGAAATAATGTGAAAATCCTGAAACGGAGATTCACAAGAATTGTTTCAGAATTGAGGGAATTTAGCTCCAAAATTGGTCTTAACCATCATGACAATTAGAGATCACTTGAAATGTCTTGGCACACAATGCCGTGTATCAAGTAC
Organism: Rhincodon typus; assembly: GCF_021869965.1. Lineage (NCBI taxonomy): Eukaryota > Metazoa > Chordata > Chondrichthyes > Orectolobiformes > Rhincodontidae > Rhincodon > Rhincodon typus. The sequence goes on along the minus strand of NC_063358.1, from coordinate 35,858,610 downwards.
TGAAAAACAGGATTGGAATAGATAGATGCTTGATGACTGGCGCAGGGTATGTTGGGGGCTTTTTTCTGTTCTGTAAAACTCTGGGTGCACTGGGATTGTTCTTGGAACAGAGGAGATGAAGGAAGATTTGAAAGTGCAGTACAAAGATTATGATAAATTTAAGTAATAGATAAAGAAAAGTTGTGATAAAAACCATTTTTATGCAGCAAGTGGTAATGAGCTTAAACTTGCAGCCTTTTGAGGGTGGTGTGAGTCAAAACGATTCCAGAAGGAAATTGGATAGACAGATGAGGGAGATAAATTATCAGCGCCACAAAGAATGGAATGGGCCCAACAGGCCAAATGACCTTTCTTTGTTGTAATGACTCTGACTAGAAAGCTGACATCAATAAAAAGTACAATTTAACAATCGGTTTGAAATCTGATTGACTTTAGGAAAAGTGACATGTCCTTCTAATCCAGCCGATGTGGTTAAAAACTGAAAGAACTGTGGCTGCTGTAAATCAGGAACAAAAATAAAGTTGCTGGAAAAGCTCAGCAGGTCTGGCAGCATCTGAGGGAAGAGACAGTTAACGTTTCAGGTCTGGTGACCCTTCCTCAGAACTGATGGTGGCTAGGAAAACGTCAGTTTATATGCAGATAAAAGGGGAGGGGGTTGGGGTAGGGAGTAAACGATAGGATAGAGAACAGAACTTCAAGGTGAGCATACCTGGAAGAGATGTGGCAGTGAGTTAAATACTAAATAAAAACTGAAAGAACTGCAGTTGTGGTTAACTCTTCACTGTCCTCTGAACAGCCCTAGCAAGCCACTCACTTATGACAATAAAGATTGAGTAATAAAAGTCAACCTTTGCAATGATGTTCAGACCCTGAAAGTGAAAACACAATCAGTTGCACAAATGATACTCTTCCATTAAATCTGAATTGGTGGAACATGTGTTTATACTTGTATTCATGAAAGTTGTTTGTCTGTGGTATTCATAGGATCACTGACGTTCTCTCTTTGTTTTACTGTTGCAGATACTTTACTGAAAGTGACATACTTCATGGAAATTTGCCACAGCTCCTTGAATGGCCCTTCACTGGAACTGTCAGGAGTTTGATTTCTACTTGAAGCTATTTGATCTGATGAAAGTGGTGGTTCACTACATCCTGATGTGGAATGTAGTTCAGGGGTAAAATCACCTACCCCTTGCATACTACGAATGCAGCCTAACTAGGTCTCAAGTGTAGACTAATTGGTATTTCTACTTCATTTTTATTTAGATGCATCCTTTTTGAACTAAAGTGCAGATGCAGTCCTGTTCTAACGTTGGAGCTGCAGCAAAAATCTGTCCATGGTTTCCAACTGGAAGTTTTGTATTTCAGTCATACACTTCCACAGAAAGTGAGTGAATAATAGAATGGGAAATTATCTCACGTACTGCTACTTTCAAAATAAAGAGTTGGTGACTGCGTTTCCACATCTTGCAAAGGCCCAGGAGTTTCTGGTGGAGTAGGGAATGCAGGTGGGAAGGAAGGGGAAGAGTGAGTGGGGTGAAGGGGAGGGAGTGTTAAGGTCAAGTTGGACTGGAACACTTGACTGTTGCTTGAGACACTGACTCATTCAGAAATATGCTGTGGACGTTGGCTTTGTTAATGGTGCATACAGCTGAGGCACCCACCTGAGGAGAAGTGAATGTCTCCGATGTGGCATGTTACCACAGTATAAAGGGATCCTGGTAGCCTGAGATTCTGTTTCTTTATGGCACCAATTTTGACAGTGCAACTGTTTGGTTTCTGGTGGGTTGGGTGGGGCTGCAAAGGGAGAGAATCCTCTGTGGCTTCAGACCCTGAAGCACCCCCTCCCCAAGACATCTTCAGTCCTAACCGTCACCACCACCACCATCGCAACTTGGAAAACCTGACCTTAGACAATTGGAGGCAGGGCCTCTCACCTGCTGGAGATGACCAGTACAACATGAATTTCACAGAAATTCTTATGTAGTGCAGGATACCTGCAATTCAATTAAGAGCTTTGAACAGCTTTGCAAGCTAGTCCTGCAGTAAAATAAACTAATTTATGGCTGAAAACTTTTTTCTGTTTTATAAATAGATCTATTTCAATCATGTTTCAAAATATAATTTTTTTTTAACATTGCATTTGTGTGGGATCCTAGCAGTCACTTTGTTTTAGTTATCACAGCAACTGATCTAGCAAGAGTATGCAATCATCACTAGTAAATTGTGAGGGCATTAGGGCAAGGAGGCAGTAATTCTTCAGTAAGTTTGTTTTGATTGAAAACCAAGTAGAAACCACTTCAAAAAGGCTGCTGGCATTTGTGTTTTGAAAATAATCAGTTTACAGTAAATGGCTGTGGGCCTTGGTGAGTTTCAGGAATGCAGTGCTTTGATTTGAGAGCTTTTCGAAAGACACCTTTTAAATTTTACCAATGGAAATTGTTACAGTACGGAAATAGACCCTTTGGTCCACCCAGTCCATGCTGACCATAATCCCAAACTAAACTAATCCCGCCTGCCTGTGCATGGCCTATACCCCTCTAAACATTTCTTATTCATGCACTTATCTAAATGTTATAACTGTACCCACATCCACCACTTCCTCTGGAAGTTCATTCCAAGCATGAACCACTCTCTGTGTAAAGGGAAAAAAAAAATCCTGGTCTTTTTTTAAATCTTTCTCCTCTCACCTTAAAAAATATGCCCCCTAGTCTTGAAATACCCCACCTTAGGGGGAAAAAAAGCACCTGCCATTCATGATTTTATAAACCTCTAAGGTCTATTCAGCCTGTCTGAAAGTTGTGACGTCTCATGGTGCAGAAAGTCCTTGTCTCACCCAGCACCAGGCAGTCCTCTTGGAGAGGTGAAAAACCTGATTTTTAGAGAAAACCCAGGAAATCTGGGGAGAGTTAGGGATGGGGAGGGCATGTGGATATGAGATGGGTAGAAAGAATTTTTAAAGGTTTGCTCTGTCCTTTCTTTAACCAAATGGAAACTAGTCCAAGCGAGCTATGTTGATGCTGATCTGTGTTGTAGGATGCCAATTTCTTGCACTATACACTCGTGGTCCCAGGCAGAAATGGGCACTCCTCGCTCCCATATTAGTAAATAAGATATTCACTGCAGGCCAGATTAACCAGGAAAAGTGCAGGGAGTTATTTACAACTTGTTAAAGGGTCTTGTACATATTGGCCATCGAGGTAAAGATCAGCACCCAGAAATTCCCTGACGATAGACCAAAGCCAATGTGTGTGAATATTGCAGGTATTGAGCAGAGATTTTTAAAGATGCACTTATTTTTAATCCCAAGCAGGAAATTCAATTGGGGATTGCTGTGAAGTATCCGTGTTCTGTTTAATTTTAATTGTTAATAAGCCTGACTTGCCAGCTGTGACTTGAGGAGAGATCATAGCTCCCCTTTTTAAACCCCATCTTGGTCAATTGAATCACATTTCTTTCATTTTTAAAGATAGTTATTACACTTCAGTTGAAACTGTCCACTAGATCTGTTTAACTAAGTTTATTATCCAATGCCCTGAAGAAGAAAATAAAATGCAACAACAAACTGCTGACAGCGGCATCTGCTCCAAGACTGTGAGCATCATGTACTTGTTTGTCAAGCACATTGTGGGGGAGGCTGTTGTAATAACAAGCGCAGCATCATCAGCTTCTGGGAGACCCAGGCTGCTGTGTGCCTGCTGCTGCCCAGCAGTGTCGAAGAGCACAAACGCAGCGACCAAGTACACGAGCTCCAAGTGAAATGCCACATTGTGCTGAAAAAGGAACAAACAACAAACAGACACAAATACCAGGAATGAGCTTTCAAAGAAATGGGTTGTGCATTGCCTTTTACAGATGGGAAGGTAAAAGCAAATACACTTACAGATCGTAAGAATCCCTTAGATCGTGAGGATGAAAGGATCCGAGTTCAGCTTCTTTGCTAATCTCCTGTTTCTTCAGCAGTGAAGTTTGGAGATCTTATTTCTCATGAATGACAAATTTTACCAGTTGATTTTGTACTGGTGCTGGATTCTGCAATTCAAAGAGAAAAGCTTGTTGCTTTCTCTCATTTTCCTCAAAGGATGCTGCTGATGTACAATTCTTTTGTGGATTCTAATTTCTGTGTCATTGTTTCATATCAAACTGGATAGTTGTAGGCAACCTTTTAATCTTGCAACTGGTGCAGTTATCATAGAATCCCTACAGTGTGGAAACAGGCCATTTGGCCCATTGAGTGCACACTGACCCTCCAAAGAACATCCCATCCAGCCCCACACCTGTAACCCTGTATTTCCCATAGCTAACCCCACTAGCTTGCACAGTCCTGGACACTATGGGCAAATTAGCATGGTTAATCCACTTAACTTGCACATCTTTGCACTGAGAGGAAACCGGAGCACCCGGAGGAAATCCACACAGACACAGGGAGAACATACAAACTCCACACTGACAAATGCCTGAGATGGCGTTGAATCTGGGTCCCTGATGCTGTGAGGCAGCACTATTAACCACTGAGCCACCGTGCTGCCTTGCAAGTATGTACAAAACAAGAAATGTGAATTTCATGAGTCGTTGCTGAGTTCCTTGATCTGCCTTTTGCTTAAAATGGTACATTCCAAGGCAGCAATTTTGTGTCATCTAGCTTGTCAGGTGATCACAGCAGCCCTTTTACATCAGCAGTGTCGTTTTTAAAATCACTTTTAGTCCATAGAAGTCTTGAGTATTGAAGTCAAAAGATGATATTGATAGTCCATTTTCACTATAATCATAACAAACCTGACTCTCTGATATTATTTTCTGTTGTTTGAAAACTAGCAGAAGGCTTGTCTGCTGTAGCAAGTGAGTGCAATCCTATCTGAACAATGTTATGTTGTCAGTTACTGAGTTCACACTTTGGTTAGTGTGATAGTTGGGGGTTTGTCAACAGAAATGATGGCTGGTACAGGACACCATTTGAAATACATCGTGACAAATGAGGACTTGCAATACTGGGGGCTTACCTAGTGTGAGACTTTAGAGAAAATGTTATTTCTACAGTGGCAGAACTTCCAGTTTGGCACAAAAATGGAAAAGCAACAGTGAAGCAGAGGGATCTGAGTATGCTAGGCGTGAATTTCAAAATTAGCACATAGTACAGCAATTAATCATGAAAGCTAATAAAATGTTATTTTCCAAAGGGAGTTGAATGCAAAAGTAAGTTCACATCTGGTGTGCATCATATATTGTTGGTGTCCTTATTTAAAGAAGGGCATAAATGCATTGGAAATAGTTCAGAGAAGATTTTCTAGACCAATGTCAAGAATAGGCAGTTTATCTTATGAGGAAAGATTGAACAGGATAGGCTTGTATCTCATGGAGTTTAGAAGAGTAAAAGACAACCTAACTCAACATAAGATCCTAGGATGTCTCCTTTTATGAGATGATCTTGAGCTAGGGGTTGCTGGTTGAATACGAGGGGTTGCTTATTTAAGGTGCTAATGAGGAGAATTGTTTCCCTCAGAGGGACATGAGTCTTTGGAAATTTGGTAGAAGCAGAGTCTTTGAATATTCCTAAAGGCAGAGTTAGATTCCTTTTGAACATGAGTGTGAAAGGTTATTGGGGTAGCTGGGAATGTGGAGTAATCAGATGAGCCACAATCTTATTGACTGGCACAGTGGACCCCAGTGGCCTGCTCTTACTCTTAATGTATGTGTTTGTGTGTTTTTGGAACTTTGCCACAATTTGACTGTTATGCCTCATTTAACACCAGTTACCCACTAAAACTACATAATTGGCTGCAAAACCCTTTGCGTTGACCTTAGGTTACAAAAGAAACTAAACAAATCTTTCTGTTTAAACAATGAATTTATAGATGTGAGCCCTGCAGCATTGTTTGGGTCTTTTTTTTTTGGAAGTTAAATTTCATCTGGACGCTATTGCAAGCAATTTGGAATATTTGAATTCAAATGAAGTTACAAAACATTTTTTTTTCATTTTATTTAAATGCTTCCTTGATTTATCTATTCAAAATAGGAGGTGTGAGGGTGTTTACATTTAAGAATCATCTAATTGGGTAATGAAAATTCTATTTATTTACCATGTGGGTCTGGAAGACTGTTGGACAAGCAGGTAGGAGTGGAGGCAGATAGTGACGGGATGCTGTTAGCTGACCTTGTTTTTGGAAGATACCACAAATGGGATTGTTAACAAACAAATAGAACAGGAGGCAAACATAATGGTTTACTGGCATGGGAAAAGCCAGTCTTGAAGAGGAACACTCAACATAGCCAACAATTTATAGCAACAAACAGCAAGTCAGGTTAATGCTGAGGAAATCGTTTACAAGCTGTTGAGCACTCTGCTCAGACTCCATCTTGATTAGTGCATCGACTGGCTCAGTAGCAGGACTCTTGCACTAATGCAGCATGGCTGGAGGCCCTAGCTTTTGGATGAAATATTGAACCACTTGACCGCTCTGGTAGACATCAAAGAACCTATGGATTGGAAGCTGATCTAGAAAGCTGTTCCTAATTTTTTGACCAATATGAATCCCTGCAGCATTGCCAGAATATATCTGGTTAGTATCGCATGGCTTTGTGAGATTTTGCCAGCCATATCTCTGAGAGTATAAAGTGATTGCACTTAAACAGTGCCTGAGGTTATAAAAATGCTATTTATAAAGGTAAATTTAGATCAAACTTAATATGATTTACACAAAAGTACGTAGTAAAGAAATAGATAAGACCTTTGAGTAGCAGAGGTGAACATCCTGGATTTATAATGGGTGGAATTGAACAGTTGTTTAGACTGAATAAGCCAAGGTATGTCAAATATCTCAAGAAATGGATGAGAAAAGATATTCAATGTAGCTCACTACAGAGGGTCCAAAGATGTGCAGGATAGGTGAATTAGCCTTGGGAAATGCAGCGTTACGGGATAGGGTAGGGGGTAAGTCTGGGTTCAGAGCATCAGTGTGGACTCGATGGGCCGAATGGCCTGCTTCCACAGCGTAGGGATTCTATGAGAGCTGTATATAGCTCAATCCCATTTTCATGGACTCTCATTCCACATTTTTCTCTCAAGTTCCTGTTCTGTTCTCCCTAATCTTGGAATATATTTTAAATACATCTGACTTTGAATCACATGCATCTGTGGTTCCACTGCAAAAAATAAACAACTTAGTTTGCTGACTGTGTGATTGGGATATTCCACCACAAGAATGCAACAACTGGATAACTTTCTGACCATTAATTTAACAATAATAGCAGGCACACTTCAATACAGTGATATAGCAAGGGCTCTTGCGGTGCAATGATAGTGATCCTGCCTCTGAGCCAGGAGATCATGGATTCAAGTGCCACCTGCTATCTACCAGAGCTGTCTACTGACAGGTTGATCACACAATATCTGCAGCGATACAGTCATGTCCATCTCATTGTCCCTTCAGGATTGTGTCCAGGTGGATCCTTGTGTGTATATGTGTGGCAAATACTTGGTACCTGGAACAATCAGAGTGCCTTCAAGTCAAACATCCCACCCTTTTGGCAAGTTGGCTCATTAGTCACTGCAACAACCTAGCACTTGAATGTCTATCATTTGAATTACAAAGCCTCAGGGGAAATCATGGCTGTTCATTTTGGATATATTTTTGTGTGATAAATTCTGACTGCAGGGTGTTATAAAATAGTAACAATATCTATTCAGCTGTTTAACTATCATTAACGCCCCACTTGATCGATGCCAAGTCAATTTCAAACACGGCCACAGTATTTGTATTCATATCATTACATTGTCATTAGCTTTTCATTTGATTTTCTTTTTTGAAACACTAAGTGTTCTGACTGGAAATGAATGGTTACCACTGGTGCCATTATTTATTTTTGAAGGCTTGTGGAAACTGTCTTCCAAGAAATTGAGTTTATCCATCTATCACGCCGAGACCTGGTAGCACTGTTGGGAAAATAGAAGCCAGTGTTTTATGTTTAAGCAAAAGAAACAAAGGAGGCCTCAATGGGACTTCTCATGGATGGGTACAGGAAGAATTTATATGTATAAAGTGCCTTCCATGACCTTGGGATCTCCCATTGACTTTGTAAATGTGTTGAACTTGCTACAGCAAGGAGTGATTGGGACAAATGATGCCTTTAAGGCAACATTAGGTACCAAAGTGAGAGAGAAAGGAAGGATGTGTTAATGAGGAGGGTAGGATAAGGTGCATGTGAGCCTAATCATCAAAATGCGTCTGAATGGTCTCTTTCTGTACTGAAAATACTGTGTATTTCAAACAGCAAAGATGTTTTTGTAGGGTAGAGACTTGTAATACAGGGAGGCAAAAAATCTGACTTGGACATGAAAAGATGTACAAAACGCATTGAGATAAATGAGCAGATCATCTGGTTTAGGTGTTGGTTAAGGGAAAAATTTAGGCCAAGTCACTGGTAGCAATCCCCAGGTCTGTGTGTGATGCTGCAGGATCTTTTCAGATTAACCCCTTAACATGGAACCTCCGAGAATATAACCCTCTCCCAGTACCTTACTGGGAGTGTTAGCGTGTGCTCAAGCAAAACCTGAGTATTTTAGATGCTGGGAACCTGAAATGAAAGCAGAATATCTGTGAAATACTCAACAGGTCAAGCAGCATCTATGGAGAGAGAAGCAAAGGTAACTTTTTAGACTGGTGGCCTTTCGTCAGCCTTCTGGTATAAATTGTGAGCTGCTGACGATGTGGCCACGGATTTCTTGATTTCTGCTCCCTTAGCTCATCCCAGCCTGTTGCGTTTCTGCTTTCAGTAAGACATGCCACCTGACCAACCAGTGCAGCCCCATTCTGAAGGAGGAGAACCTGATCTCTGAAGGAGCATTGTGTTGAGCTAGTAATCACTGCCCAAGCATGACCATGGCATTGTGAGTCACAGGATACTAGGGAGCTGCAGGTCTGGCGAGAGGCAAAGGATGGTTTGTACACTTCTTGATAGAGGTGATGGGCTATGTACAGCAGAACTCTGATGGCCCTGTACAGTGGTTCATGCACTGAAAGCCCTGCCAGTTCCTGTAAAGGAACCTGGAGGACTCTGGCTTCATTTGTCACTGGGTTTTGGACGGAGCTTGGAGCCCAGCCCTTCCATCATGGAAGTGGTGACCAACTCCATGACAGATCCACATGTGATTCAGTGTATCCTGGCTGATGTCCCAGCTCCTGATACAGCACAAGGACATTGACCCACTGTCAGGGTGTTGTAATGGAAGCTCAGACTGCGACCTCTGCTTGATTCAGCTTGGTTGATCTGCAGGGGCAGGCTTTTGCTGTTATAGTTGTGCTTATACCTGTGCTGTCCAGCAATTTCTGCTGTCACAGGGTAGAAGGTTCACTAAGGCACCACTGAGGCTGAGTGGCAGTGTTTCCATGGAGCATAAATCTACTGTTGACTTTTAGAATGACCATACTTACGTTGGTAGCACAGCCACTTCACCAGATCCACAGTTATTGCCTTAGCAAGACCAACTCAGAATGGCATTGATGTCATGCTGAGAGGGTACAACCGGGTCTATGAGGCTCAGGTCTAGTCACCCTGAAAGACTATCTAGAGTCTTGCCCAATGACAGCCAGAAAAGTTGCCAATTGCTAGATTTCATTCACATTTGCTATGTGTTGAATGGTGTGTCTTTTCATTGTGATTCATCCTTATACGAATACAAAGTTTCAGCAAATTGAGTGCCTGTGTGATGCACAGATCAAGTATTGCTACACAGTACCAGGAATTCTGACAGACAAAATGTTTGTCATAAAACGTTTTATATATCTATATAAAGTGCTACTGATGCTGCAGATCTGAAATACAATATGACTTTTTTGGAGCTCAATATCTTTTATATGTATACATTTCACACATACAGAAGCTTCTGTTTACAAAGCTAAGAGATGTGTATGTGTCTTTTTAATGACTTGTCCACTCAACTTCAAAAGTCTCGTAAATATGAAATTCCAAGTGTTATAATCCACCTCAGCCCTTGATATAAAGTGGACGGAGAAAAAATCACGAGAGTTTTCTATTTGTTTATTAATTCATGGAATGTGGGCATCACCTGCTAGACCAGCATTTGTTGCTCAGGGGGCAGTTGAGAGGCAACCATGTTGCTATGGTTCTAAAGTCAAATGTAGGGGCAGGCCAGGTAAGTTCTGTATTCAGTTCTGGTCATCCTGTTATAGGAAGGTAATTACTAAGTTGATGAGGGTTCGGAATAGATTTACCAGTTATTGCCAGGAATGGAGGATTTGAATTATTTGGATAGGCTGGGACTTTTTTTCACAATGGAGGGTTTGAGTTACAAGGAGAGGCTGCATAGCCTGGGACCTTTTTTCACTGGAGTGTAGGAGGTTGAGGGGTGATCTTAACAAGGTTTATAAAGTCATGAGGGGTATAGATAAGGTGAATGATGAGTATCTTTTCCCTAGGATGGGGGTTTTCAAGACTAGAGGGCATATTTTTAAGGTGAGAGGAGAAAGATTTTAAAAAAGACACGAGGGACAATTTTTTTACAGTGGCTCATGTGTGGAATGAACTTCCAGAGGAGGTGGTGAGTGCGGGTATGATTCAACGTTCAAAAGATAATTAGATAAGTACATGAATAAGAAATGTTTGGTGGAATATGGGCCAAGCACAGGCAGGTGGGACTAGTTTAGTTTGGGATGATGCTCGGCATGGACTGTTTAGATCACAGGGTCTTTTTCCATGCTCTATGACTCTGACTCTATGGCAGATTTCCTTCTCTAAAGAATATGAGTAAACCAGATGGGGCTTAATGACAATGAACAGTGATTCCATTGTCACCATTAGACTAGCTTATTTTTATTGGATCTCAATTTCACCATCTGCTGTGGTGGGGTTCAAACCCGTGTCATCAGAACGTTACGAACAAAATCAAGAATTGCTGGGGAAACTCAGCAGGTCTTGCTGCATTTGTGGAGAGAAAACAGAGTCAAGATTTTGAGTCCAGTGACCCTTTTTCAGAACCGACTGGTCACTGGGCTTGAAACATTGACTCTGCTTTGTCTGCACAGATGCTGCCAGGCCTGCTGAGTCTCTCCAGCACGTCCTGTTTTTTGTTTCCAGTTTCCAGCATCTGCAGTTCTTCGTTTTGTTTTATTCTCAGAACATTAGCCTGGATTTCCGGGTGATGAGTGTAGTGACATTACCGTTGTATCAGCACCTCCCTTCTCTATAAAAGATTTTTTAAAAATCCACCTTTTAGGGGGTTTCTGCTTTTCCTGAGTATTTTTGGCTTTTGTCCTGTACGTCTTGTATCTTATTAAGTGAACTCGTATGCTTCCCAGAGTTGACCTATTGCTCTTAAAACAAATAAACTGTCCGTATTAGGTGTTTCACACAGTAGGTAGCCTGCCTTTGGCTCAGAAAACTCAAGGTTCAAGACACACTCCAAGACTTGATGAGCATGAGCCAAACAGGTTTAGTGCCAACTTATAAATGCTTCCAGCACATGCCATTGGCAAGTGATAGGAGCAGAAGACATTTCTAATCAGCCAGGTGATGGAAAGGATTTGGATTCTATTCTGTTATGTCATATTACGTTATGTAGTGTTATATAGGTTACAAACATGCATGTAAAAGTGTTATCACAGCAGCTTGGTTTGATGGCCTGCGTAGATCCCATTAGCTCCTACAGCATGAGGTTCAATCCTCCATTATACCCTGAGCTGAATTCAGACCCTGCCTCCTTGCCCCATGCATAGTGGAAATCATGATAATGTGGGTCAAACCGCCTTCAAGCAGAGAACCACGCACAGCGAGTGGTCTGATCCAGAAACAGTCAATGCCACACAGCCTTCAAATCCCACCGAATCTGAGACCTAGAAACTAAAGCAGAGACCGCCGAGCCTGTTCCACCTTTCATTTCGATCAGAACTGATGTGTCTCTTAACTTTGTTTACTTATCTCAGCCCCCTAATAGTCCAACCAAGGAAAAAAAAGTCTGGCAGTCACACTTTGAAATGAGTTATTCAGTCAGGACAGTAGAATTCAGAAATCAAAAATTCAATGAAGAGAATAATCTAAATAACAATTAAGTAGCAAATATGCATTTTTAAAATATGCCATATGAAATATTTAATGTAGAAAATACTTCTTGTAGTTATCCAAATCCACTACGATTTCATTAAGGATTTTAGCTGTTGTGTCTTTAGCACAAAAAGTAGTTTACATTCATATTTGAATAAAGTGGATTTTTTGAAAGATTTATGATCAATGAATATATTTGTTCTCTCTAATGCTGCAGTATTGATAAGCAGCAGATGGCGCCATTGTATCATGTTAGCAATGCACCGAGCTCACAATAACAAGCTTCCCATTCTGTTTGAATAAGAAGCCATTCAAAAAATATTTTGGGGAAAAAAGCCATTCGGATTTATTTAGCACTGTGGTACTCAAACCTTTTTGTCTACAGACCACCTAGTTAGAGAAAAAGACCCTGTGGAACAAATACTTGTCCAAGTCTACCCACTTTCTCTTCTCACAAATTATAAATGTTTTGCAGATTTTTGGCACGAAATGTAATAAATTTGTGTGCATTGTTTAATTAAACAACATAAGCAAATTATTAATGCATGTCAGAAAATAAGGTACAGATATTTTCACGCAATAAACGTTCATGCTATGTAGCACCATGTTTACTTCAAACATTTCAATGTATGTTCTAAGATCATCATAATAATTTTCTAAGAAAAACTAATACTGATCTTGGATATATATCAATCAAACAAAATTGACAATAATATAAATCTTGCTTATAAAGTGGCTCGAAAGTATGATGATACATGAGGTGCAAGTGGGAACCGGTTTGTTTGAGCAGTTTATGTGACCTCTGGTAAGCAGTGAACTTGTTCTCTATTAGAGACTCATCCATGGTGTTGTACATCAGAGACTTGCCTTTCAGATTGTCTGGAGTACCCTCCTGGACCATATTTGTGACATTGCTCTGACCTTTCACAGCTTGACTATCCTCTGAGCGGGGACCTTACAGAGGTTATAAAGTCATGAGGGGCATGGATAGGGTGAATAGCCAGGGTCTGTTCCCCAGGCTAGGGGAGTCCAAAACTAGAGTGTGTAGAATTAAGGTGAGAGGGGAAAGGCACCTGAGGGGCAACGTTCTCATGCAGAGAGTGGTGTGCGTATGGAATGAACTGCCAGAGGAAGTGGTGGAGACTGTTACAATTCCAACATTTAATAGGCATCTGGATGGGTATGTGAATAGGAAGGGTTTAGAGGGATATGAACCAAATGCTGGAAAATGGGACTAGATCAGTTTAGGATATCTGGTCGGCACAGACGAGTTGGACAGAGTGGCCTATTTCTGTGCTGTAGCACTCTATGACTCTGAAGAGAGATTGGGCAAACTGGACCTATATTCTCCATAATTTTAAAGAATTAGAGGTGATTTCATTGAAACTTAGTAAATACTTAATGAGATGGACAGAGTAGATTCGGGTAAAATGTTTCCCCTCACTGGGGAGTCTAGAACCAGGGAGCACAGTTTTAAAATAAAAGGGGATGTTGTTTAAGATCAAGGTGAGCAGGAATTCTTTTCCTGAGAGAGTGGTGGATGTTTGGGATTCTCTAGCCCTTTGAGTATATTTAAAGGAGAAGCTGATAAATTTTTGATTATCCATATTAAGTAAATATAAATTCAATATTGCCTCTAAACTGATCATTCACACAGTGGATTTATATTAGAATGTATTCAATACAAATATCCACCTAAATTATGGGGATAAAGTTGGTCAAAGAAGTGTTCAGCTAGCCACGATCATATTAAATAATGGAGCAGGCTGAATGGTCTACTCCTGTTCCTAACTCTAGGCACTAATGAAGCATTTTTGAAGTGTTGTCCATGTGGCATTGTAGGCAATGAAGTACAGGAAACTCCATGTTACCTGTACCACAAGGAGAACAGGTGGGACTGCTGGTTATATGAACCTACTGGTCACACAAAAAATTCTGTGATCGTCTGGGCATCAAAGCTTAGCACCACTAAGTTCAAAGTGGCAGAAGAATGGCCAATTTCCTTTGAAACTTTTGCCAGTTGCATGAGAATTCCAGATGCTTGCGTACTGGATAATGGCAAGTTTACTTTCTATAGTCATCTTGTGGCAATGCAAGATTTATAAAAATCTGCTGGTGATATTGGCCAGATAATTGTTTATAAATGACATTAGTTAAAGGGCAAATGTTTGGCCAGGACACTGGGGAAATGTAACCTCCTTTTTTGTTGATTTGAGATCCGTACATCCCAAAGGGGAAGCTGGAGTTTAACATCATATCTGAAAGTTGGCACACCTGACAATTTAGCTCACCCTGGAGATGCCAAGGTGCATTGCACAGACTTCTGCAAATGTGAGTGTGAGTATGTACCAGCTCCCCATGTACCAGCTACTGCACCCTTTGACATGGCCTGATTGTCTCACAGTCAGGATCTTAGATGTAAATGTAACTAGCTACCTAGTAAGAGGTAGTAAGAACTGCCGATGCTGGTTTCTGAAATAACACAATGTGGAAATGGAGGAACACAGCAGGCCAGGCAGCATCAAAGGAGCAGGAAAGCTGAGGTTTCGGGTTGGGACCCTTCTTCAGAAGTGTTCCCGAAACGTCAGCTTTCCTGCTCCTCTGATGCTGCCTGGCCTGCTGTGTTGCTCCAGCTCCACACTGTGTTAGCTACCAAGTAACATGTGATTAAATTTTACTGTTTAACTAAGACAGAGCCTATCTTTTGCCTAAGATGTAGTGTGGGCATAATTCTCCACAAGGCATCTGTAACTTTGGTAAGGCAATTCAGGGTAGGACGTAGATGCATAATAGTAAGGTCCTGTGGAGTGTTGCTGAACGAAGAGACCTTGGAGTGCAGGAAAGAGGAATCGCAGGTAGACAGGATAATGCAGAAGGTGTTTGGTACACTCGCCTTTATTGGTCAGTGCATAGGAGTCAGGATCATGTTGCAGCTGTACTGGACATTGGTTCGGCCACTTTTGGAATACTGCATTCAATTCTGGTCTCCCAGCTATAGGAAAGTTGTTGTGAAACTTGAAAGCGTTCAGAAAAGATATGCAAGGATGTTGCCAGGGTTGGAGGGTTTGAGCTATAGGGAGAGGCTGAAAAGGCTGGGGCTGTTTTCCCTGGTGTGCCCGAGGCTGAGGGGTGACATTGTAGAGGTTTATAAAACCATGAGGGGCATGGATAGGGTGAATAGCCAAGGACTTTTCCTCAGGCTAGGGGAATCCAGAACTAGCGGGCATAGGTTTAAGGTGAGAGGGGCAAGATTTAAAAGGGCCCTAAAGGGCAAATTTTTCACACAGAGGATGGTGAGTGTATGGAACAAGCTGCCAGAGGAAGTGGTGGAGGTTGGTACAATTACTACACTTACAAGGCATCTGATTGGAAGGGTTTAGAGGGATATGGGCCAAATGCTGGCAAGTGGGACTATATCAATTTAGTATATCTGGTTGGCATGGACATGCTGTTTCCATGCTGTACAGCTCTATCACTCTATAACTCGACTAATAGCAACAAGAAAGGTTAGAGGGTGGTGTATCTCCCCATGATATGTTGGTAAGTATGTGCCCAAGATGGTAGCATCTGCAAATTTCATTTTTAGCTGTACTTTACAATATAGAAAACTTTGAAGTTACCAGTTAGTGCTTGGTGAGCTCGACACACAGTTAGTATGTTAACAGTAAGAGCAGACCCATGCAGAGTAGGATTTAAGACACTGTTGTCTTCCTATCACCATGTAGTATACATTTTGGACTTAAGAGAACTTAATTGTTTATAATTTGAAGGTCTTTTATTAAACAAAATAATATGCTATCACATCAGGGTGCCAGAAGGACTGATTTGGTGACAGAAAGGAACATTCTTACAATTTTCCAACTCTAAATGCACAAGAAAATAATTATAGATTAAAGCGAAACACAATGATATGTTTTTGAGTGTAGGACATTAATTTTGTGCATTAGTTATTAAAAGTATAATAATTCAGATCTGATTTACAGACCAAAAACATTCAGTATCCTTATCTATGCTTAAAAACAGCATGTAATTCAAATATGCGTTGCGATGTTATTCAGTTGTGGGCGAAGGAGATTAATCTCCCAGACACTGCTGTGAACAACTTCCTCCACCCCCAGCAAAAGGGGCAATTAAATATACTTATTCTTTATTTTATTTGAACACGTAATTATTGGTTATAAAAATATCTGAAATGTGAAATAAAATGCAACTTCATTGACGGTCAAGAGTCATCAAACTGGGTCACTGAAAGGCATTTATTTTCCAATTGGGTTGAGAAGACAGGATACTGTGAGGGTGGACATGTTAGCAACTGATTGCAGCAAAGATGGGGACTGCAGGTTATGGAATAAATACTGTCAAAATTGATCCAACCAGAGCTGACACTTTAGTGCACAGAACTTGACTTTGGATTTGGTGTGTGTCAGAGTGATAGAGTTCTGCAGTATAGAGAAAGGCTCTTTGGCCCATCGAGTCTGGGCCGGTCAAAAACAAGAGTCCAACTGTTCCAGTCCCATTTTCCAGCAGTGTACAGCTAAATATTTCTTAAATGTTATGAAGGTTTCTGCTTCTACCATCCTTACAGGCAGTGAGTTCCAGATTCCCACCACCTTCTGGGTGAAAAAAAACTTTCCTCATATCCACTCTAAACCTCCTGCTCCTTACCTTAAATCTATGCCCCCTGCCCCAGTCATCCCTGCACCAAGGGGAAACATTTCTTCTTGTCTATCCTGCCTACGCTCCTCCTAATTTTATACATCTCAATCGTATCCCCCTCAATCTCCTCTGCTCCAAAGAAAGCAGGTTTGGTGCTGGCGTTGGCTATTACACATGGATATCAACAGCCTGTAACATCTTTCAACTTGAAAAGCGTACAATATACATGTAAACCAGGGTGTGGTACAATGGCTCAGTGGTTAGCACTACTGCCTCAGCAGCACCAGGGATCTGAGTTTGATTCCAAACTTGGGCGACTGTCTGTGTGGAGTTCGCACATTCTCCCTGTGTCCGCGTGGGTTTCCTCCGGGTGCTCTGGTTTCCTCCCACAGTCCAAAGATACGCAGGCTAGGTGGCTTGGTCATGCTAAATTGCCCGCTGTGTCCAGGGATGTGCAGGTTACATCAGTTAGCCATGGGAAATGCAGGGTTACAGGGATAGGGCGGGGGTTTGGTCTGAGTGGGATGCTCTTTGGAGGGTCAGTGTGGTCTCAATGGGCTGAATGGCCTGCTTCCACACTGTAGAGGTTCTAAATAATTTAAGCTGCACAACTTTGGCAGCTCACGTCTTACTGGAGATAACTCAGTTCTGTTGCTGTAAAAAAAATCTTTGTGTGCTCATTCTATGAGTACAGCAATTCCCATCCCAGTTATGTTTTCTGACATTGCTTAGCGTCGAATGAATGCCTCTGGGCCACTCACAGTTAAAATCTTGTATTTTTGTGTTGATGTGCCCAGGATGTTGGCACTTTTCACCAACTGCAGTAATTGTCACCAGACACATCCCAGAGCAGGTACAGGAGAGAGGTTGTGCTGTTAAGGTGAGCTAAGTCATGCAGCTTGTGTTAAGCCATGACAAAGCGGATTGCAATTACCTATTGTGCAATGATGTCTCGGGGCTCTGTGTAGAAAATCTCCAGACAAATAGCAGCCAAGGGCACTGCTGTCACTGTGAATGTTTAAACCACAGTGAACAGAAAGATTGAAACATAGCTTGCAGTTCAGCATTATGTCCTAAGTATACACACACACACACGTTCAGCATTATGTCCTAAGTACACACACACACACACACATTCTAGATAAAAGCCTACATTAACCTTGTACTAGTGAAATCAATCCCAGTTCCATTTCTGATCTAATTGCCAGAGATGGTATGAGAGCTGAGGAAAGGACAGAAAACGCCGTCTAGCAACAATGTCCTCTTGGACCCGACCAACTCAGTCAGTAGTTCTGCTGCCGAGCCACTCTTGCTGGTGGGCATTCAAATCCCCCACCCACTGCCCCGTTTTGCCCCATTGCCACCCTCAGTGCTTGCTCCAAGTGTTGTTCAACATGGAGGAGTACTGATTCATCAGCTGAGGGAGAACCAGACATTGCAATCAGCAGCGGTTTCCTTGCCTATGGTTAACCTGAACTAATGAGACTTCATGGGGTCCGGAGTCAATGTGGAAGACTCCCAGTGCCCACTCCCTCCAATTGTATACCATTGTGCTGGCACCTCTGCTGGGATGGGACATATCCAAGGATTGTGATGGTGGTGTCTGGGACATTGTCTGTAAGGTATAATTCAATGAGTATGACTATGTCAGGCTATTGCTTGACTAGTCTGTGAGATGGCTCTCCCACTTTTGGCACTAGCCCTCAGATGTTCATAAGGAGGATTTTGCAGCGTCGACGGGGCTATTTCTGCCATTGCCTTTTTTTGGTGCCTACGTTGATGTCAGTTGGTCTATCCAGCTTCATTTCTCTGTTGAGAATTCCTAGTGATTGATACAACTGAGTGGCTTACTAGGCCACTAGAGGGCAGTTGACAGTCAACCACATTGCTGTGGATCTGGAATCACATGTAGGCCAGACCAGGTGAGGATGCCAGATTTCCTTCCCTGAAGGACATTAGTGAGCCAGGTTTTTTTTTTTCTGACAATTGGCAATAGTTTCATGGTTATCAGTATATTCTTATTTCACAGATTTTTTTAATGGAATTCAAATTTCACCATTTGCCATGGTGGGAATTGATCCTGGGTCTCTAGAATATTAGCTGAGTTTCTAGATTTATGGTCAATTGATAATACACCAGGCCATTATCTCCTTTACACAGCAGTCATGGTGTGAATGATCTTTGCCTTATTAAGAATTTTATGAACATTTAATAAGATTATGCTAATTCTAAATTATTTTTGAATGGGTATCTGTTTTATTAACACTTCTGAGCTACCAAGGGCAGACATTTTTAAAGTGTTGCTTGCATGAATGATTGCCTATGTTGATGATTTTGTGAGCTTTCCAGAGATATCCCAGTTTTATGACAGGACTTCTGAGTTCTGTACACAATGAATGCTGAGTGAGGCATGGATGGGACTTACAGCAGTGGGCATGGGAGCATACCAGTTTGTTGGGGACACTGGGATATGAAGGGAACATGAGGTCTGTGGGGATTTGGGTGGGATGCGAGGAGGGTGAGGGGTGAGGTTTAGGATGCTTGTCTATCAGCCATGGATAGAGGTGGACCGTTATTCCAGGAAATTGTCCTTCTAATCTGCAGACCTCAGCACCTTCCTCCCATCTGATCTTACCTTGGGTCAGCATTGGGAGGCAGCAGGCCAAATGACTCCAGGCCTGCTCTATTTCCCCCAGGGGATAATAACTTGAGTTTGTGGGCATGCATGGGAGGCAGGCGAACAATGGAAAATGGCGTGCCATGCAATTCCTCAACTCTGATGTGATCATCCAAGGGGCTCTGTTCTCACAGATGTTTTCTGAAAGTACTGAAATTGGAGTTGCCCAGTATTTGGGACCCACAATCATTCCACACAGGCCACATTCCAAAGACATTAAAAAGTATGAGTAAATAATCCAGTGTATTGGCAATAACCTTCTGTATTTTTTTTTGACAAAATAGTGCTGTGGGATCTTTTATATCCATCTGAGAAGTCAGACTGGACTTCAGTTTAACACTGGGCCTGGGGGATCCAGAGTCGAAAACGATGCAGAAACTTCAACCTGTATTTCTTTTTATTCATTCATGGGATGTTGACATCTCTAGCTCAGCCAGTAATTATTGCCCATCACTAATTGCCCAGAAGGCAGTTAAGAGTCAGCCACGTTGCTGTGGGTCTGAAGTCACATGTAGGCCAGACCAGGTAAGGATTGCAGTTTCCTTCCCTAAAGGACATTAGTGAGCCAAATGTTTTTTTTTTCCTGACAATCGACAATGGGTTCATGTCCATCATCAGACTTTTAAGTTGAGATTTTTTATTAGATTCAAATTCCATCACCTGCTCTGGCAGGATTCGAACCTGGGTCCCCAGAACATTACTTGCATCTCTGAATTTAAAGTCCAGCAACAATGCTCCTAGGCCAAAATAACTCCACAGAAGCCGGCATCCTGTCACCAAGTCACTCTTTATTTACAGGTGAAGGGTCCTTGACACTGATCCAGCTCCCACAGATCTAGCTCTTTGAGTGAACAGAACCTGTAACACTCCTATTTATATCTGTCAGCCCTGATTGGACCAGATTAACAGCTCCAATCAGGGAACTCATATTCTAAGAGGTCCACTTGGCTGACCTCAGTACACTCACAGCTGGCCATCTTTGGAACTTCTGTGAATCTAAATTCTGTGTTGAACTGTCTGGGGTGGCTGCAAAGCCTGTTTCCTCAAAGTTGAGAATGCCAGTAAACCAGGGGCATGGAGCAGGAGGAACATAACATCGACTCAATCAAGTATTCCTGGTTCAGGTAGACTTCAGAATTGTAAGGTCTGTATGATGGAGTCTCACACAAACATACTTTGATTGTATTCTTCAATTGAATGCTCAATTGAACTGGCCAAGTATCATTTGAATTGTGTCAG
>NC_063358.1:35806509-35837584 GCF_021869965.1 Rhincodon typus | reverse complement strand
GAAGGGTCTAGGCCCAAAACGTCAGCCTCTCTGCTCCTACGATGCTGCTTGGCCTGCTGTGTTCATCCAGCCCTGCACCTTGTTGTCTCATCATTTGAATTGTGTCTGCTTATGTATAGTGTGTAGAATTAATGTAATTGGTTATTGCTTACAGAACTGGATACATTCACAGCAACATATACATATGGGTTATCTGCATGATGTGACTTTAGTGTCAGCATCAACCGATATAAAATAAATTCTTTGAAAAATTAGCCCATGTAATTTTCGAATACAATACCATTTTCTATTGAATGCAAAGCCACATTATAGATTGTGATGTTAGCACCAGGATGGCATTTCTTTTTGCTCCGTGTGTCTCCTTGTATTACTGTCAGGTAATAATGAAACTGCCAGCCTGGGCTCTCATTAGCTTCTTGCAGAACTTGGGAGAAGAGAAAGCCTGCTTAATGAATAATTGAAACTTCCCAGAGTTAACTGATGCAATAAACAGCAGGAATTTGACTGGATCCATTTAATGTCATGTATTCTAGCAACACAGCATCTTTGCCAGCTGAATGCAGATACACAGGACTGAATGTTACTTTAATCTGTAGTGATCACTTGATCTCTCCCTGGACATTCACACAAAGTTCTCCTGGAGGTCAAAGCCTGATGACTCAGAAATGAATCGGCCTCACGTCTTTGGGATTCGAATTGATACAACTCCTGTTAAGTATTGACTAATAAATGCTTGATTCAGACAACAATTGGTAACCTTTTCCTTTTGTTCTGAAGATGTTAATATGACAATATTAACTGTTAGCTAGCAGCAGTTCCTGTGAACTGCAATGCCTTCAGGACTGGCCACTTTGACATGCTTTCAGTCCGACTCAAGACAATGCTGAAACAAACTTTAGCCAAAGAAATCACAAGATTATAACAGCATAGAAACAGGCCTTTTGCCTGCCATGTCTGTGCTGACTCTCTGAATTGGTGGATTCTGCTGTTTTCCCACAATAATCCCACACTTTCTTCCTTTTGAGATAATAATCCAATTGCCTCTTGAAGGCCTTGATTGAACCTACCTCCAATAATCTTAAGTAGTATCTATTAATCACTGAATCTTCTTTGTTGTTGCTATTTTCAACTTGATGAATTGGGCTGATATTAACATTACTATACTTTGAGGTAAATGTTAATGAATTCAAAACACTTGTGCCATAACCATCAATTTCTTAATTTCATTATTGGCAACGCTTGGAAATCTATTTCATATATATGCATTTTATATATGACTAATATAATATCTAGGAGTTGATAATAAAAAACTCAGATTTATAGCCTTTGTCATGACTTCAAGACATCCCAAAATGTTTTACAAATTATGAAATACTTTGGAAGTGTAGTCACTGTTTTAACAGAGGTACGTGTCAGCCAGTCTGCATTCAGCAACGCCCCACTAACAGGAAGGAGATGATCTGTCTCTAGTTCTTGATTTTGGGATAAACACTAGCAAGATGATGTGTGAATACCCCTGCTCTTACTTGCACAGTGCTGTGGGATCCTTTCATTCAACTGAGGAAATCGACACGAATGGGCCTTCACTTTAACACCCCTTGCTAAAACAAATTAGCACTCCTCCAGGAGTACGGTGGTGAAGAATCAGTCTGGGCAACGTATTTCAGGAGTGCAACTAGAGTCATTTCACTGGAGAGCAGTGACAAAGCCACCAAGGAGTTAGCTGGAACTAAGTTTCTTCTACCATTTGAACCAAAATGTAACTAACAGAGCCACAGAGTACTCTTTGTGCGAAAGAGGGAGCATTTAACTTTTTATTACCACTTGCCATAGCTTCCCACTTTTCCTCTATTTCTACTAGTACATTGGAGTCTAACTTTGTTATAGTTGTGTCCCAAGTTTGCTGATATGAAAACATCCTTCTATTCTTTTCCCTGAGGTTCCTATGCTGAATATGGGGTCCATGTTATCAAGTCATAGAGTTGTACAACACAGAAACAGAGCCTTCCGTCCAACTTGTCATGCTGACCAGATATTCTAAATTAAACTAATCCCATTTTCCAGCATTTGGCACATATCCCTCTAAACCTTCCTATTCATGTACCCATCCAGATGCCCTTTAAATGTTGTAATTGTGCCAGCCTCCAACATTTCCTCTGGCACCACATTCCATACACACACCATCCTTTGCATGAAAAAGTTGCCTCTTAGGTCCCTTTTAAATCGTTCCCCTCTCACCTTAAACCTATGCCCTCTAGCTTTGGATTCCTGTGCCTTGGCTATTCACCCTGTCCTTGCCCCTCATGATTTTACAAACCTCTACAATATTACCCGTGAGCCTCTGATGCTCCAGGGAAAATAGCCCCAACCTATTAAGTCTCCCTGTAGCTCAAACACTCCAACCCCAGCATCTTACTTGTAAATCTTTTCTGAACACTTTTAAGTTTAACAACATCTTTCCTGTTGGTCTGTGGTCATAAACCAACTCCAAAGCACAGGTTTTTTTCTGAGAACACACCATGATAAAGACCATCATGCTCCTGTGGTGGGTATTTATTGGGAACTGCCGCTGGGCTTTAGTGTGTGAAGTTGACTGGGTAACTCCTCCTCAGCTTTGTCACTGCTCCCAGTGAAAGATTTCTCTCTCTGAAGAAAGCACAGAAGTAACATTCTAAAAGAACGGTATCTAATTGGAGGTGAAAGTCATCAATATATGTTGCAGTGACAGATTGAAGTGAGGAGAAGTTTATTAACCTTTATCTGAAAGGCTCTCTTCATCAAACTGGTTGTGCTGTCTGACAAGAGAGAAACTGTGAAACTAAACAGTTCAAGAGAGTGAGGCCAAACACTGCAATTGTTTGATCGCTCATGTTGGTTAAAAACAACAAAACCAGCAACCAAAACCCAAGGTGTTTCTTTTGTGAATATTGTACAGATAGGAGATGCCTCATGTCGGAAAAAAAAGTGTGCAAAATTATCTCATCTTTCTCCTCCATCAGTAACAAGATTTAGTACTTCCACATCAGCACTCTTTTTAGAATAACTTGACAATTGCCTTAACCCTCGCTCTCTAAAGTATATCACATGGCACTGATGTTTTAAATTAATGCTTTAAACAACTCTGTGAATACATTTAAAATTGGAATCTATAGCTAAATCAAGAGCAAAGTCATAAAATCATACAACACAGAAGAGTTCCTCTGGCTTATCAAGTCTGGGCTGACCTATATACACTAATCTACATTCAAGCCCTCTGTCCATAGTCTTGAATGTCATGATATTTCAAATGCTTATCCACACATTTTTAAAGATTATGAGGTTTCCCACCGCTACTGCTCTCCCAGTCAGTGCATTCCAGATTTCCTTCTGGGTGAGAAATCTTTCCCTCAAATTCCCTCTAAACCTCCTTCCCTTCACCGTATGCCCCTTCAACTAATGAGAACAGCTGGTCCCACCCCACCATGTCCATGCCTTTAAAATCTTATTTCATGGAGGCAGTTTCACTGAAAATTAGGCCAGGCCTACAAATTCATTTCACTTTGGATCATCTCTTTCAACTACTGGAGAGATTTTCACTCACTTCAATCTTGATTCCAGAAAAAGAATGGCAAACTTTTTAAAACAACCCTGTTACCCATTACACATGATGGACCAGAATTCCTAACTTCTTATCTGGTCTGAACTTCAAATTTATTTCCCAGGGCGAAAGGACAACCTGCTAATACAATCCAGTTCCCTGATTCTATTTGTAGAAGCCAAATGGAGCATTCAACCAACACAGAGCCCCATTTGTAAAAGACACTCAAATAGTCATTGTTAATTTGATTGCATCATGAATCCCAGAGATCAGAGGACAATATCCTAAGCAGAAGTAGAAAAAACTTTTAATTAATCTATCTGGCCAATATCTGAACACAGGTATTGAATATATGGGCCCAAATTTCCTGATATGATTCAGGATTCAACTTATATCCCTGATGTGCCTCAGGGTCTTGAGGAAGTCCCTGCATTTCACATATCCGAGGTATTTCACCCTGCCTGGATTGTTCCATTATTAGCCAGAACCAGGCAGATTTAGACTTTCGTCCTATACTCACCCTGGCTCTTGCAGGGATTTCATTAGAGTTTTTCATAATAGGCAATTTTATTTAACTCTATTTATCCACTTTAACTCCCCCTCCCACTCCCCTGGTCAGAGTGAGACCAAACATAAACTAGAGGAACAGCACCTGATATTTTGCCTTGGGAACTTACAGGCCAATAAATATTGACTTCACCAGCTTCAAAATCTCTCCTCCCCAAACCTGTCCATCTTCCTACCCACCTATCCGCTCCACCCTTCCCACTGACCAACCACAATAACCCCCTCCTTGCATCCATCTATCTCCAACCCACCTACCCTCCCTCCAGCCCCAACCCCCTCCCTCCATTTATTTCTGGGCTCCCCAACCCCCCCCAGTCCTGATGAAGGGTTTCGGCCCGAAACATTGACTTCCCTGTTCCTGTGATGCTGTCTGACCTACTGTGCTTTTCCAGTTCCATGTTTATCGACTTACAATAGACAAAGCCTGCTGAGATATGTAACCGTGTAAATCAGCTGGATTGTCAAAGCTCTCCATTACCTCCAGCAATGTTGAGCTCCCCTAAACTTTTATGTTTATCCACCACACCTACCTCACGCCCTGGATAGTGCTCACCATCTGTCCCATTGAAACATAGAAAGTGTTCACCCACGGTTTCCCCTGATTCGCAGGCAGTGCTCCCAAAATCTCATCACAGTACAGCCTTACTTCTTCAAATAGTCCACTAGATTTGTCTCTAAAATAATAGGATCTAGGGTTCAAAATGAAGAGATTGATTGTGAATCATATTGGGACATAAAAACACCAGTAAGCCATTCTACCCCTCAGGGCTGCTCTCCCATTTGTTTAAATGGTGACAGCTCTTCAACATGGCTCAATCTTCTTTCTTTTCCTCTATATTCCTTAATATTCTTCTTCTTTACCCTCCCATGTCTTGTGGTGCATAACATTGTCAAAACATGTGCTCACGTCTGTTTCTGAAGCTACTTTTTCCTGAAGCCAGATCACTGTCCTATTACCAGCGATTATAGCTTGAAGGGTTCCATTCCATATAAGCATGGCTGTCCAAGAAACTCTCCCACTCTTTACCACCTGCTACAGGATCATTGGAGGGATTTATAGGTTGATAGTCTATTTTTTTTTGGCTGTGTTATGAACGCAACTTCGGTGACCATAAAATGAGACATGAGCCTGGAGTTTCCGACTCAGAGGTAGGGACACAGGCAAGAGGTTCCTTAATTCCCTTACCTAACAGAAATGTGACTGTCTTATAATTAAATGTTTCAATTGTCTCAACATCCACAATTCTCAGAGGAAGAGAGTTCTGAATTTCTTTTGCATGGGTAAATGATGACTTTGTTCATAGATGGCTAAGCTCTAACTTTAAGATGATGTCCCCTTCTGTTTGAGGATATCAGAGTCAGCAAACAAAGGCCAAGTTAGGGAGCAATTTGGGTCTGACACGAGTTAACCTTAATAAGAAATAATAGAGTGTTAATTAACTTCATAAGCAATAATCATATAAATCATTTAAGATTCATTTTCCATTTATTCTTATTCAAGAAAGTAATCAGGTTAAAAGAAGATTATTTAAACTGCATAAACCCACATAGATGCTGATGTAGCAGTCAGACAGAGTGCCTGTGAAAATGTGACATGACTCATCCAGCATTAACCCCGAGGCCTTATTTGGAAATGGAATGTGAGGATGACCCTCTACCACACCAAGAATGACAACACAATAAAGTTTAGTCAAGGATGGGAATGAAACACAAGCTTTGGAGACAAGATATGATTGCACTTGGGAAGATAGGGAGCAGTGAGTCTGGGGTAACAGTCGCCTTGCCACTCTTGACATGTGTGAAAAACAAGATATTTCTCCAAAACAGAGATAGTAGGAACTGCAGATGCTGGAGAATCTGAGATAACAAGGTGTAGAGCTGGATGAACACAGCAGGCCAAGCAGCATCATAGGAGCAGGAAGGCTGACGTTTCGGGCCTAGACCCTTCACGGACCATTTCGGAATACGAGTCATGTACTGCCCAAATGAGTTATAATATATAAATATCTGATTAATCTTCACTGAGTTAGAGAGCTGTCTCAGAATCTTTACTGAGGTGTATTCTCCCAATGTTGGCTCAATAAACGATCATTGATCTATACCTAGAGGCTCCTAAGATTATTTCATAAAATAATCTACCACAACAGGCCAGTTCCTTTTTCTTATCATTTCGTCTATGAAAAGGTTAATGATTAAATAGTGGAACAACATGTTTTTTTTTCAAAACTTGAATTGTTTTGGGAATTCCATTTAATTCAGTTTCACTCATATAGTTAGAGTAATTATTTCAGGTCTGCTATTCCAGAAAATGTGCAATCATGCGCAAAGCCAATAATAATTTTACTGTTTCTACATTTTTATTACAGAAATTGATTTAATAAACTCATAAGGAAATGTGACTTCTAGAGGGATTAATATATTCCTCTGTCACTGTTTCTGCTTCATTGCTGATAGAAATTCTGCCAGAAGAGAATAACAAACAGCAGTTGGTAAAGAATTCAGTTAAAATGTGATATAGTCCGTGATATGGCCCACTATTGTGAATGTAATCTTATGTATTGTAAATATTGCTGGTAATCATCTTCAATGCTTGCCTCTATTAGCTGTGTAATTCATGCAAATTGAACCCATTAACCATTGCAATTCTGATTAAATTGTAACAAAGTAATCTTCCCATAGTTAGAAAAACAATTTCTTATAGGTAGTGGCATGTTCGTATCATGTTACCTATCACGGGATAGCACCCTTAAAGGAGACAATGTTATTTTCCATTTAAAATATAAAAGATCTGAAACTTCCACACTCCTTCCTACTACCATAGTATGCTTACACTCAAAACATTTTTAATTCCACTAAACGGAAATTTACAGTGGGTAAAATTGTTTCTGTATAACAAAAGAGAGAATCAAATCAGCAACACCACATCGCATGTTGTGGTGCCATCATCACAGTCAACCTAGTATAAAGACGGATAGAAACGAGAGAAAGAATCTTTGGTTTTCATGTTCCTTCCCTCCACAGATGCAACCACTTATTGTGACTATGTCCTCCAAACTGTCTACTCTATGAGGCATTGCTGGCATATTGAAGGGAATGGAAAGTGATAAAATGTAAGGTTTTGGGGTGCAGGCATTTTCTCCTTTTCATCGTTTGAGATTTTCTCAAGGGTTACTTTTTAATGTTTAATACCTACATTTTAGTTATCAAGAGCTACTTTTCTAATTTTCAGTAACTCCTTTGTTAGGAGATGCAGTCATGTAATAACATGACATTCTGTATTTGTGGTGACATATGGAGTATTTAGACTCTCACAGAAGCAGTATTAGAAAAATTCATAATATCGTTGCTACTGATCAACCTTCCATTAAATTTAAAGCCACAATACACAAGGAAAACATTTATTTTCAGAATGCTACAGTGTTTAAGTCGGCACGCAATGACAGGCATAAACAGAGCAACAGAAGTTATTTTCAAAGTAAGTGACACACATCTGCATGAACTTCTGAGGGAGGGTCACCGGACCCGAAATGTTAACTCTGATTTTTTTCTTCATAGTTGCTGCCAGACCTGCTGAGCTTTTCCAGCAACTTCTGCTTTTGTGCTAGAAAGCCTGATCGATACTCCTCCAATACACAATCCTCGGCTGGTTGTAACTGGCTCCCCCGAACCTTTGTGCCTTCTTTGACCTCAGTCTTCACGATTGTCTGTCGCCAATAGACAGTGGCTGCTGTTTAATTTATTTTGGCCAATTTTCTGTTGGGCCTAAATTCTACACATGTGGGTCAATGTCAGAATATCCAATTTTGGGCCAGTGCACACTTGACTACACCTCTAAGATACTAATCATCCCAGCATGGACACATATTAATATACCTTCATGAAGAAAAGCTTTATCACAATAATCTACAAATGGGAAGGGGAGACGTGGGAAACTGGAAGATCATAGAATCCCTACAATGTTGAAACAGGCCATTCAGCCCAACTAGTCTACACCACCCCTCTGAAGTGCATCCTACCCTGACTCATTCCCCTACCCCTGTACTTATCATGGCTAACACACCTAACCTGAACATCCCTGGACACTATGGGCAATTTAGCACAGCCAATCCACCTAGCCTACACATCTTTGGACTGTGGGATGAACCCACACAGACACAGGGAGAACGTGCCAACTCCACACAGACAGTCACCCAAGGGTGGAATCAAACCCAGATCCCTGATACTGTGAGGTAGCAGTGCTAACCACTGAGCCACTGTGCTGCTAGTGACCCACTCTACCGCATAATCATCTTCAGTTCTCTGTGTCTTGTTGAATAACTCTATAAAAAGGGCATTCTTGCCTTTTTAAGGCTGTGAATTTGATGTAGCTGAAAACTGTAATAATATTCATCAGGCTACAAACACCGATCTCCTGGTGTTTGTCCCTCAAGAATATTAGTTTTGTTTTAATGTAGGTTTTTTAAGTTCAAAAACACAATTGTTTATTTGATTCCCTGTTTCCATTGAAATTTAAACAGACTAATTTCAATTCCAAACAATTTAATACATACTTGCCCCCAGAGGATACTTGCTCAATCAAAGAAACCAGGAGATCTTTGCTGTCTTACAGCTCATCCCTCAATATTTCCACTTTAGCCTTCATTCTTTTTATGACCAAGTGAGGATAGTCTGTCAGCTCCCCTGTTTGGATCCCCTTTTGATTGATTGCAACTAGTATTTTTATTTCCTTTTTATCATGCAGCTTTTTCACTTCAATTAACATGTAAAAAACTGGATCAAAATCAAAGAACTAAATTACAAGGTTATGAGTGAAAAAAAGAATTTTATTACCTGCTATCTGGAAAATAATAAAAATGCAATAACATAATACATGCATAAACAGATAATAAGCTTAAAAAAAGAGAAGAGGAAGATAAAGGCAATAACAGTTTGAAATTCTTAGCGTTCTCGTGTTGTATGAATAATCTGTGTCCTGACTATTTAGCTGTTACCTTGTTTCTTAAGCAGTGCTGAAGTTTGGATATAACCCTGAATTCCTGCCGAATACCCAAATGCTCTAAAGCAGCTGTTGAAATATAGTTCAGTGAGTATTCCAGAGCTTGGTTCCATTGTCTTTTTTCATGATGTGGAAGTACTGATGTTGGGCTGGGGTGGACAAAGTCAGAAGTCAGGCAACACCAGGTTATAGTCCAACAGGTTTATTTGATATTACAAGCTTTTGGAGCACTGCTCCTTTTTCAGGTAAAGTCTGCTTCAGGACTGTAACCTGGTGTTGTCTGACTTCTGACCTTGTCTTTTTTCAAGCAGGGAGATTCGCAAGCATATTTCATCCTCATCTATAACTTCCAGAAAAGTGTGAGCCAACAGAATAGTGGCTTGGTGGTTAGCACTGATGCCTCACAGTGCTAGGGACCTGGGTTCAATTCCAGCCTTGGGCAACTGTTTTAGGGGGTTTGCACATTCTCCATGTGTCTGCGTGGGTTTCTTCTGATTTCCTTCCCACGGTCCAAAGATGTGCATGTTAGATGGATTGGCCATGCTAAGGTACCCATCGTTTGCAGGCTAGGTGGATTAGCCATGGGAAATGCAAGATTATGGGGATTAGGTGGCATGCTCTTTGGAGGGTCAGTATGGCCTGCTTCAATATTTTAGCGATTCTACGTTCAGATCTGAGTTTCAGTGCTTTTATTATGATGATCATGTTAGCCCAGGCTGATCATTTTGTACTGATGGTTTCATGAGCTTGGATTAACCTGGTCATGTGACCAAACAGCCATTTTAGGTCAGCATTAGTCCTTGTCAGAGGTCGCTTTAGTTCATAGATATGTTCTTGTTGTACAGCAGTGTGTGGCCAATGTGTCAGGGCGTACTGTGTCCTCGTTGTTGTCTGTTTAGTAGGCATCTGCAGATAAAGTTGCAGGGATACCCATTAATAGCGAAGATTTTATGTAGGTGCTCTTCCTCTTTCCTGCTTAGTTCCGGGGTGTTGCAGTGTGTCCTGGCCCGTTTAAATAGTGTCCTAATGCAGCTTTGTTTGTGGGCGTTGGGATGGTTACTGTAGAAGTTGAGGATTTGATCAGTGTGGGTTTCTTTTCTGTATACTGAGGTTTGAAACTCCCCGTTGGTCATACTTTCAACTTTAACATCCAGAAAAGGAAGTTGATTGTTGTTTTCTTCTTCCCTTGTGAATTCAGTCCCTGCGAATACACTGTTGATGAGGTGGTGGGTTTCTTCTAATATGTTGTGTTTAGTAATGATGAATGTGTCGTCTACATACTGGATTCACAGTTTAGGTTGAATGGGGGGAGGAGGGTCGTGTGTTCTAGTCTTTGCATGACTGCCTCTGCAATGAGTCCTGAGATGAGTGATCCCATTGGTGTACCATTGATCTGTTTGTATACTTGACCATTAAAGACAAAGTGAGTGGTGAAGCAGAGGTCTAGTCAAACATAGACATGCACAGTAATTCCTAGAGGTATGGTTCTCCACCCGTAATGCAATCAACAAACGCATAGAATTGGACTCCATATACAAACACTTACAGATCAAAACCAGAAATGACACTACTCACCATAATGGACCAAACAGTATAAATTCCAAGCAGAGTAGAATAACGTCACTTTATCGGAGGCTCCACTGATTACGTCACCTAGCATGGTGACGAAACATCTGAACGAGAACAAGCCAGCTTGGCGAGCAAGCCAACAACCTCACTAGTCATAGACCTCCAGCCAGAAAAGCACCCTTCCACCACTCCCCTCTCCAATTCTGAATCCAAGCAGCCAAGTCATTATGGATCCCATGCCTCTTAATCTTCTGGATGAGCCTACCATGAGGGACCTTCTCAAAAGCCTCACTAAAATCTATGTACATAACATCTACTGCTCCACACTCTACACTGGAATAGGAAACATTTCCAATCAAATCCAGAATTAGGCAGGGCTGTCCTCTCTCTCCTGTCGTCTTCATGTGTTGAACACATTATCAAGTCCATGAAGAACGATGTGCGCGTAAAGGGGCAGGTATGACCTTAGGTACTGGAGAAGCTCAGATCAAAATCTCTCTAAACAGCCAACATGCCTGACTTCCACTTGTATCTGCTGTTGGTTTGCAGGCTGATGACCATCTGAAACCAGTTCAAACTAACCTTGCATGCCAAAGTGAATAAGAGCAAGAACGAGGCCAATTTTCTTTGGAAATATTAATGACTGGCTCTTTGTCCCCATCACTGTCAAGCCAGACAACCTGAAAGTGCTGAGGATGTGAGGTTTTTGAAGTGTCACAAAACAGAAAGAGGGAATAGCTAAGGTTGAACAGAAACTGGACATGCAGGAGCAGGGCTTCTACTACTTTGCAGGCAAAAACTGTTGGATATGGGTCTGAGAGGGTTAATACTGAGGCGTGACCTAAGCACCACCACTGTGATGATGCCATATGGGCCTGGAGGCAGGACAGATTTGGATGTCAGAGGAATGAGCCTTAACATCCAGGTAACAATCATGCCAATATAAACTACTGCTAACGTGCAATTAACTACTTCTTGTTCAATTCAAAAGGCTCTTCTAGTTAGACCAGTGAGCAAGTTACGGCTACTACAGAAGGCCTAGTAAACTGTGCAGATTCCTACCCTTAAAGGGGATAGTGGCAGCAAACCCAGCCCAGTGAGACTAGGCCCGAAACGTCAGCCTTCCTGCTCCTCTAATGCTGCTTGGCCTGCTGTGTTCATCCAGCTCTACACCTTGTTATCCCAGTGAGACACAGACTTGGTTTCAACGCACATACAACACGGAGAGCTACAATGTGACTTCACTGCACATTTGGCACCAATGGTGGTCTGGTCATTTTTCGGCATTTTCGGACTGAGTTTCAAGTAACCTGTTCATGCAGACAGTCAGCAGAATGGAACAGCAGGATATTTAAGAACATCATAGAAGAAATCCTCATGGCAGGATTCAACAAGGAAGTATTTGCAATCAATAGAAAAAGCATTTTGGGCTCAGTAAAAGACATGCTAAAACATCTTTTTTACTATTTGATTTGATTTATTGTTGTCACATATATAGTGAAAAGTTTTGTTTTGCGCAAAGTACAGGCCGATCATACCGTACAAAGTATATTAGGGTACTAGAACAGAGTGAGGAATACAATGTTACAGCTGAAGGGAAGGTACATAAAGAGCAAGTTCAACATCAAATTTGAAGTTCGAGAGGTCCATTCAGAAGAAGTCTAATAACAGCGGGGGAAGAAGCTGTTATTAAATCTGAGGGGTAGGAGCCCTTTGGCAAAGTAGAATGAGGTACTCCAAAGCAGACCCAAGCTGCATCGAGTGGTGGGGGTCTTTGGAAGTAGTCCCAAGTTGAAGCCAGGGAGAAAATGGACATTGGAGTCTCCATGAGTAAAGTTAGAGACCCTTGTTGGCAAAGGCCGACTTTAAAACATAACCTGGTATTACAAGCTGGGACAGTAAAAAGTGTGGACAGTATTCACAGTTTGGACTGAGCACTGCTGCCATAACAGCCAGGCACCATGAAGGGCAACTACAATATGGGAAATCAGTACCACAAAAGCCATTTAAACCAAATGACATCACAAATCCAGACTTTACATGATGAAGATGCAGATTAGAGGCTAGTCAGCACTGGTTCGGAGAACTACTAAGGCTGCAGAAAATGTGGAAAATCATTCATTAAAACTACATTAAAACTGAAAATCACATTTTAAAGATGGGGAGTGAGAATGGTTCAGCAAAGAAACTGTGAAAGAAATGTAAACCATTATTAGAGCTTCAGACACCAGGAATAATCTAGATAAAATAAACATTAATCTCTTAAAAGGCACAAATAGAGGGAGTCATTCAATAAATTTGGAAGGAAAGTTGTCATAGTTTATTAATGCCACAGGGAGCTGGATTTATTCAGTAAAGCCGCTGATGAAAAAGCAATCATTTATGAAGTGCACAAACAGCAAGATTCATCCATTTTAACTGCAAAAGGTGGGAATCCTACATTGTAGCTGTAAAAGGTATGAGTCCTCAACCACACAAGTTTCAAATGGGTGGGAGCATTCAATGTTTAGCTGCAAATCATGAAAATCCTCCAGTACACCAGCTAGAGTAACAATTTGGTTAATACTGTAAAATAAAAGCCTTTTGTTGTCCGTGCTTTGGACACTTCAAACAGTATTAAAAATTAGGGCAGCACAGTGGCTCAGTGGTTAGCACTGCTGCCTCACAGCGCCAGGGACCCAAGTTTGATTCCACTCTCGGGTGACTGTGTGGAGTTTGCACCTTCTCCCCGTATCTGCGTGGGTTCCCTCCCACAGTCCAAAGATGTGCAGGCTAATGGTTTGCCCATGCTAAATTGCCCATAGGGATGTGTAGATTAGGTGGGTTATAGGGGAATGAGTCTGGGTGGGATGCTCTGAGGTTCAGTGTGGACTTGTTGCGCTGAAGGGCTTGTTTCCACACTGTAGGGATTCTATGATTTTAAAAAAAAGCACTCCTACTAGTGAGGTGGAGGAAGGGATACAGAATTCAGTTTGCAGTTCAATTCAATTTTGTTAAGAAAATATTTCTCATTAAAAAGCCCTATGTGAGCATTTCCCAAATTCCCGCGTTATTTACTCTCTATCTAGCTCTATCTGTCTGCGAAAGGATATTACCCACAATGATCCAGGTGTTTGAGCTGGGCCGTTGGAACATCCTTCCTCTCTGACATAGGGATGGCTGTCTTCCATGAAGATGGGTCAGAGCCACAGAGTCAAAGAGATGGACAGCACAGAAACAGACCCTTTGTCCAACTCATCCATGCCGACCAGATATCCAAAATTAATCTAGTCCCATTTGCCAGCATTTGGCTCAATTCCCTCCTATTCATATACCAATCCAGATGCCTTTTAAATGTTGTAATTGTACCAGCCTCCACCACTTCCTCTGGCAATTCATTCCATACACACACCACCATCTGTGTTAAAAAGTTGGACCTTAG
The DNA here is from genome assembly GCF_021869965.1 of Rhincodon typus. Lineage (NCBI taxonomy): Eukaryota > Metazoa > Chordata > Chondrichthyes > Orectolobiformes > Rhincodontidae > Rhincodon > Rhincodon typus. The sequence goes on along the minus strand of NC_063358.1, from coordinate 35,823,454 downwards.
GGCCCTTTTAAATCTTTCCCCTTTTACCTTAAACTTATGCCCTCTAGTTCTGGACTCCCCAGCTTGGGGAAAAGATCTTGGCTGTTCACCCCATCTATGCCCTTCATAATTTTATAAGCCACTATAAGGTCATCCCTCAGCATCCAATGCTCCGGAGAGTATAGCCCCACCCTATTTAGCCCCTCCATAGAGCTCAAACCCTCCAGTCCTGGCAACCCTGGCAGGTTCTTCACCTGGATTGGGTTGCTGCATAGTCTTTAGCAACATGTCTTGCTGTGAATCTTCACTGAGGGGGTGGATTCTCGGTGTGTTTTTGTATCCCCTCACCCTGGACCTTCCTGAATGTTCTATGGTCTTTAGCCAATGGGTTTATGAAAGGGATTCAAACATCCAATGGGGTTGTATCAATACCTGTCACTGTTGCCATGCTGGGAAAGTATAAAGTGCACTTCCTCAGGCACTGGCTGGAAGTCAAAGGTGCCAGAAAGTCTGATCGATACTTCTCCAATACACAGCCCTTGGGCTGGTTGTAGCTGGATCCCAGTGAACCTTTGTGATCTCTTGGCTTCTACTGTTCTTTGTAGCTGATAGTTCCTGGGTGTTGTTTGATTTAGTTTGGCCAATTTGCTTTCAGCTCAATTTATCTATCTGTGTATCAGTTTAGGTTGTCCAATTATGGATCCATGTTCACTTGACCACAGCGTCTCCTCCTGATCCCTTGAAGCATCGAGCAAAAATGGAATCACAGGCTCAGACCACACTCTAATGCAGGCACGTATCAAGTCTCAGACAGGTAGTCTAACTCCCTGAGTATCTGGGATACCCATTGTGCAGAGACAACAATATTCTAATAATTAATTATCTTCATTACACACATCAATAAACTTAACACTATTGTATTCAAATAATGTATAACATAAATTGAGAATTAGCCACTATTTACGTGCATTGGATTACCTTCAGGCCTGTGTGACGATTAACTGCACTCCATAGGACCATAATAAGACCGTAAAAACACAGGAGCAAAATTAGCCCATTTGGCTCATCAAGTCTGCTCCACCATTTGATCATAACGAATATGTTTCTCAACACCATTCTCCTGCTTTCTCCCCTTAACCTTTGATCCCCTTACAAATCAATAACCTGTCTAGCTCTGTCTTGAATACTCACAAAGACTTGGTCTCCGCAGCCCTCTGTGGAGCTGGGTTCCACAGATTCACCACCCTCTGGCTGAAGAAATTCCTCCTCGTCTTAGTTCTAAAGGAAAATCCCTTCACTTTGAGGCACTGGCCTTGGGGCTCCTAGTCTCTCCCACTAGTGGAAACACCTTCTCCATGTCCACTCTATCCAGGCCTCTCAATATTCTGTAAGATTCAATGAGATCCCCCCTCATCCTTCTAAGCTCAATCGAATACAGACCCAGAGTCCTTCACCATTCTTCATATGACAAGCTGTTCATCCCTGGGTCATTCTTGTAAATTTCCTCTACATCCCTGCAAGGCCAGCACATCCTTTCTTAGATACAGGGTCCAAAACTGCTCACAATATTCCAAGTGCGATCTGACCACAGCCTTATATAGATGCAGCAGTAGATCCCTGCTCTTGTATTCTAGTCCTCTCAAAATGAATGTTAACATTGCATTTGCTTTCCATCTGCAACTGAAGCTATACATTAATCTTAAGAGAATCCTGTTCTAGGACTCCAAAGTTCCCTGATCCTGAACTAACTCTGGATCACTGTGCGTCTTTATCCCTGACTGGGGGTCGTCCTGAGGCACAGAAGTTGTATGGGGACAGGATCCAGCTCTCACTAAATTTCTGATGCACCCTGAACTATCTTAACTCTGAAGTCTGGCCATGTATCCTGGTAGTATTACAAACACTTTAGTTTATGGTCCAATCATTGGTCGTAATCCTTCACCCTCTTTCACCCTGGACGTCACATGGGCAGTTGCCCACTTAAATTAGGCTCAGGCTGGATGTCCGAGAGTTCAAGGTCAGTTAGGCTTGACTTCAGAAGTTATACAAAAACTTCTCATTGAGGAGCACCCAGGAACGCCAGTACTGTCTGTGCTCTGGACACTTTGACCAGTTTATATATTAAATACTCTTATCTCCAGCATTCCTATTGGTGAGGTGGATAAAGGGACACAGAATTTGGTTTATGGTTAAACTTGACTGTATTAACAAAATATTAAAACACACTGTGAGAATTTCCCAACTTCCCACAATATTTATTCTCTATCTGGCTCTATCTGTCTGAGAAAGGATATTCCTCACAATGATCCATGTGTTTGAGCTTGGCTGTTGAAATGTCCTTCCTCTTGGACATAAGATCTCTTCTCTTATCTTCATCTGGGTCTTCTTAGACTTCTGCACAGTCTTCTGTCATGAGTCTTGCTGCCAGTTTACACAGAAGGGGTGGCTTCCAGATGTATATATTATCCCTCCCTTGCTCCAGACCTTTTTGAATGTTCTGTGGGACAGAAAAACAGAAACCTCTGGAAAAGCTCTGGCAGCATCTGTGGGGAAATTAGAATTAATGGTTTGGGTCCAATCATCCTTCATCACTGGTTGGCACCAAAGGCTGGAGGATAATGCTCAGTAGGTTCCATCTTCTTGAAACCTCAGCAAATGATATCCATTCCCCCCTCACCTGATTTCCCCTGACCCTGGAGAGCAGAAGTAACACACACAGAGTTGCACATTATACTCCAATCTTTGATTTCAAATGATGCCTTAAAATGATCCTTTGAAGATACTTCGCACAATTTTTGCTTATTTGCAGTTGCTATATGAATGCAAGTGGTTGTTGTTGGGCTGAATATGAAATACTACAATTCACCAAAATCACAGTAAACCACTGGCCCACGGATATTGTAGGACCTGAAAATGGAGCCCAGGTAGTTGTTGGGAGCTATTTAAATGAAAAGAAAAATAATAAAATTCTTTTCAACTTGAAGAGGAATATATTCAGTGATAAACCTGTTCACATTCCCACATATTGCTAAATATACCCAACATTGGCACAACATAACCACTGCTGTACACTTCTCATCATTGTCTCTCATCATTGTTCAGTCTCGGTGTATTCTCTAATCAATCTGATTTTTTTTCATCCGAAGGGGCAGGAAAAATAAAATTGAAAGACTTACATTTTTTTAGCACCTTTCATGGCCTCAAGAGTGCTTTGCACTCAATGAACTATTTTAAAGTGTAATCACAATGTGGGAAACATGCAAAAAAAAACTTGCAAAAGCCAATAAGATTATGATTAGATAATCCAATGGCAGCTGTTGGTTCAGGGATAAATAATGTTCGGGTCATCAGGAGAATTCCTCTGCTTTTCAAGTTATACCATCAGGTCTTTTCCATCTATCAGATAGCACAAGTTCAATATCTCATCCAAAAGACAGCACTTTCTTAGCACCAAAGGAGTATCAGCCTATATTTTGCGCTTGAACCTCTGAAATTAGATTTAACTTGAGCATTCTGATTCCAAGTTGAGAAAGCGATCTTCCAGCCACAGTAAAGGGAACAAGATTATAAGAGTTATCTCCGACATTACGAAGCAGTGGATGCTGACAGGCTCTGACAGAGAGAATGTGTCTGAGGTACACAATCATTATTCACTGTGAGACTGTCAAATGGTATTTATTAATGAGCCCCTTAATCACAACATAATGCTCAGCTTGGTACAGATATATAATTTTAGAACAATGCATGACATTTTTTCTGTTGCATTTGTGAAGTAATTGGAATGTGCAATGAAATGGAAAGTATGGAATTAACCCAATCAAGGTCTTGAAAGACTGAGCTCTGGCCATAAGCTTTTGAAGGTGGTGCTTGAGGGTGGGCAGTGGGTGGTGTGAAGAATGGATGGAGGGAATGGGGCAACAATGAACTGGGAAGGAGAAGGAGTCTATTCTACTGGTTTCCTCATTTCATATTAAAACAAAACAAAAAAAAAAAAACTGTATGCATAAATAAAAGGAGAACAGCATAACCCACTGGGCTGTCACAAATGATGCATGTTTTTTTTTTGGTTTTATTGTGTACCAGAAAGTCTCCCACGGGCTCACTCACGGTTAGATAATATTTTACTTCACAATGTGTCTAGAAGTATAACAGATATTTCCATCTCCGTTCTGTCATCGAGGTCAGTTCACTCACGGCCTCCAAAATTGTTACAGAAATGATCTGGATGTGAACATAGGAAGCATAGTTTGCAGATGACACTAAAATTGGAGGTTTAGTGAACAGCAAAGAAGGTTACCTCAGAGTACAACTTGATCAGGTGGGTAAATGGGCCGAGGAGTGGCAGATGGACTTTAATTTAGATAAATGTGACGTGCTGCGTTTCGGTAGGGAAAATCATGGTAGGACTTATCCACTTAATGGTAAGGTCCTGTGGAATGTTGCCAAACAAAGAAACCTTAGGTGCAGGTTCATAGTCCCTTGAAATTGGTGTCGCAGATAGACAGGGTAGTGAAGAAGGCATTTGGTACATTTGCCTCTATTGGTCAGTGCACTGAGTATAGGAGTTGGGAGGTTATGTTGCGGATGTGCAGGACATTGATTAGGCCACTTTTGGAAAATTCGACTTATTTCTGGTCAGCCTGCTATAGGAAGGATGTTGTGAAACTTGAAAGGTTCAGAAAAGATTTACAAGGATAGTGCCAGAGTTGAAAGGTTTGAGCTATAGGGAAGAGGCTGAATAGTCTGGGGCTGTTTTCCCTGGAGCGTTGGAAGCTGAGGAGTGACCTTGTAGAGGTTTATGAAATCATGAGAGGCAATGGATAGGGTGAATAGCCAAGGTCTTTTTCACAGGGTAAGGGGAATCCAAAACTAGGAGTCATAGGTTTGAGGTGAGAGGGGAAAAATTTAAAAGGGACCTGAGGGGCAACTTCTTCATACAGAGGGTGGTGCATATATGGAATGAGCTGCAGAGTGGTGAGACTGGTACAATTACAACATTTAAAAGGCATCTGGATGGGTATATGAATAGGAAGGGTTTGGAGGGATATGGGCCAAATGCTGGAAAATGGGACTAGATTAATGTAGGATATCTGTTTGGCATGGACGAGTTGGACTGAATAGTCTATTGCTGTGATGTACATCTTATGACTAAATATTGACACTTTTTCAGGAGCATTGATAAAAATTCAAAATACGGAAGCTTAAATCAGGCTGGACTCTGCAATTTGCAAACTGCAGAGCTGGATCAGATAGTAGTCATGCAGCCAGGCCTTAGACAATCAACTTCTCATTGAAACTATGGAGATCTGGAACTGCCTAGCCAGGTTCCAACAGCCACATTATTTCAGAATGAACTGTTATTTACTCTTCCAGTGAAACTGCTTTGCTGGAAGAATGTTACACAGACTTGAGTGGCACCCAATTCAGTAGGAGGCCAGAGGCACAGCGCGACAAGGACAACACTCGACAGCTGAAGGTTCAAATCCATGTTCCATGACCACTAAATATAGAAAGTAGTCACCTCATTGGATCTTCCTGCCCCCATCTGATGCTAGCATTGGACATAGGTCGTAGAATCTTCAAGTAGGGGTGTGTAGAGGGGGATAAAAGCTCTCTTCCCAGCTCTCTCTGCTTTTGCACCTTCTTCAACATCTCCAGACAGCACCTTTGATTAGCAGCTGAGCTTCAAAGCATCTCCATCTCCTCATACCTTGTGGTGAGCAACCTCAGACTGACCAGATGCAGAGACCCACATCAGTGAGACGACCCGAAGACCAAAACCAGGATGCAGATGAGAGGTGAAGCCCAAATCGATAACTGCAGATCCTGAAGTATCAGCCAACCCTCAAAGACTGAGGAACAGCCAGTCCCAGCCTTATTGAATAGGTATGACCTGTCCTTTCAAACAAATAGTTCAAATACAGCGGTAGGGGCCTGCGGATAGGGTATAGCAAATCCTCAGAAGCACATGTCAGATGTAGATAGCTAGTGTAGATTTGAGACTGATTATTGAAGCATCTTGTGAAGAAATCAATAGGGTTTAATTAAAGTGTAATAGTAGAGTCTGATAAATATTGTTTTTCCTTGATGAAGTGTTCAATAAACTTGTGTTGGACTTTCCCCTGACTCTCATTACCTTTGTCTAATTGACCACATAATGCCCCTGTGTTGAAAAGGATTACTGCAAACTGGTCAAGATTAGCCATGGTAATTTACCCATTTTTCACTTTACAATATTGTTACCCATGGATATTAATGCGCTGTGAGATTAACGGAGTACCAACTCAAGAACATAGTAAGTTTATATTAAACAAAACACAGTTTGAATTTAATGGATTTATTTGATGCATTTCTGAAGGAAGAATCATTGGGGGCTTTGAGGATTGAATAAGAGACAATGTAAGTGGGTTACTATAAATGAAAATAGGATAGCCTGATGGATCGATAATCCAGAAGCTTTGGACTAATAATGCAAAAAAATTGAGATGACAGTTCCTTTTCACACAGATTGAACATTTGAATTAAATAAAGATGTGGATATAAAAAAAAACAGTTGTTGTTACAGTGAGGCTGTTGGGTTGTCATAAAAAAATAGTTTGGTTTGGTGTTTTTAGAGAAGACAGATTGCTCGGTTTGGTTGAGATATGACTCCTTCCTACACCAGTGTGACCTCAGGTTTATCAAAGTCCCTTACCAGGAGCTCTGTGAGAAACCCTAAGGTACCTAATTTACCACAGAATGCCTACAGTGTGAAAGCAGGCCATTCAGCCCACTGAGTCCACACCAACCCTCTGAAGAGCATCCCACTCAGACCCAGCCCCTATCCTATCCCTGTAAACCTGCTCTTCCCATGGTTAATCCACCTAACCTGCACATCCCTGGACACTATGGGCAATTTAGCATGGCCAATCCACCTGAACTGGGCTGTGGTAGGAAACCGGAGCACCTGGAGGAATACCACACAGACATGGGGAGAATGTGCAAACTCCACACAGAAAGTCACCCCGGGCTGCAATTAAACTTCTCAAGGGCAACTAGAGATGGGCAATAAATACAGCTTTGCTGGCAATGGAAAAGTGTCAAGAATGAATAAGTTAGAACCTTATAGACTGCTTTTATTTTATAAACTCATTGGGTGAAATCTTTGCAGGGACTGAACAATATAGGCATTGGTGAGAAAGTTGGCAAATTTGTGTAAGATGGGTAGCGAGACAATTCTCAAGCAAAACATACCATTTTACACCCAAGTATTGAATGGCATGATGAGGTAGTCACTAGTGAACATCGACAGACCTATTGCATGTACTAACATCTCATTATTAATTACTTCCACCTTATTGATAAGACGTTTCCCATTCTCCCATATGCCAGGAAAGTTAGTGAGGTATCTGGGTAAGTGAGTGAATTGGCAGTGCAGTGTGGTGGTTGAGATGGATGAGAGCAAGTGAGGAAACATTCTGCAGGCAATAGTGAGATTGGTAGAGCACAAGCTTTGGTGGGAGATGGGTGTAGTAACAGAGATAGAGTGCGTGTGAGGTAGCAGATAGGAGGGAGTGCTACTTATCCTTGTGGAGCAGAAAGGCCAATGATGTTCTAGTGGTATTACATTCCCCTGCACTGTGGATATCACTTTGACCCAGGTGGCAACTTCACAGCAGGCTGGCAGGATCTGCTGGCATTGCCTCCTCAGTCAGTCTAGGGGGAAGAGAATGTCCCTCCTCTGCACTACCTCATCCATTAGCACCTACAAGTTAGAAACTGCTGTGATAAAGGTTGTAAGTTTGAGGGAGATTCTGTGAAATGCTCTCGTGTTCTGATGTTTGGTACCAGTCAGTAATATGAGGGAATCCTTTACGACATGATTCAATGAGACAGACACTGATGAAGTCTCTGTGGCACATGGCTCGTAGGTAATTGGTCTCTCTATGATTTGTTTGAAACACTGCAAGATAAATGCTTTTAGATTTTCTGATTTCCAAACTTAAGAAATGGGGGAGCAAAAAAAAACAAATAACTGTCAGGGGAAATAAATGGGTCATGCAGAATTGCAAAGGAAATTCTCCTGTGTACCCAAATTTTGCAAACATACCTGACCTATTCCTGTATACCTGCCCCATTCCAACAATTCTCACTCTCTTGTATGTAATTTGACAACGTCCTTCAAATTTCCCCTTGCTCTTTTCACACTTTCCAATCTTCTCTTTTAATCCACTCATACGAACATTTCCCACTCACCCACTGCCTGAGGCTTTGTACACACTCAAACCTTCTCAAAAGTACTTCAGGCCTTGCTGTACACACAATAACCCTCTCACACACATTCCCAATACTATTTCTCATGCACCATCTTGTTCATACACAATACACTCTTCACACTTAAAACTCCTCTGATGTACTTTTATCCTCTGCTGCTCTGTAAACCTCCCCACCCAGTCACAGAAAACCAAATGCTTTCTCATTCTTCTGGGTTCAGCTCTGCCAAATGATAAATGGGATCAGTTTAGTCATAGAGTCATACAACACAGAAACAGACTCTTCGGTTCAACTCGTCCAAGCCCACCAAGTTTCCCAAACTAAATTAGTCTCATTTGCCTGTGTTTGGCCCATATCGCTCTAAACCTTTCCTGTTTATGTACCTGTCCAAATGTCTTTTAAATGTTGGAAATCTACCTGCATCTATCACTTTCTCTGGCAGTTCATTCCACATTCGAATCACTCTATGCAAAAAAGTTGCCTCTCACCTTAAAAATAAGCTCCCTAGTTTTGAACTCTCCCACTCTAGAGAAAGGATCTTTGCTGTTGATCTTATCTATGTCAACTCATGATTTTATAAACCTCTATAAAGCCACCCCTCAGCCTCCTATGCTCCAGTGAAAGAAGTCCCAGCCTATCCAACCTCTGATCTGAGCATTCGACTTTGATCCCAAATGATCTCACCAAATTATGTTACAATGTGGCTAGTGACCAGCTACCCCAATTTTAATTTTGACAAAAGGTGAGATCCATTTGCTAAGAGAATAAAGTCATGAGATTTCATAGTTTTGAACAAACAACAATACTTAGTAATACCAATCTAAAACACATGTCCAAATGATCTCTTAACACTGAAAATTAATGACAATGTGGGTAATGTACTGGAATCAATCCCGCACAGCAAACCTTACATAATAACATGCTCAAGGCAAATGTCATGGTTTATTCAGCAACACCCCACCATAATTTATTGACTCGGTGTGTCATCAAAAGTAACCTAATCCTTCACATGGGATTAAAATTCATCATTTTTACTGTTCTGGCCTTCAGCACCGCTATACCCCAACACCAACCCCCAACCCCCATCAAGAACCATTCCATCAGATCAGGTCAGAATGGAGTATTGCTTCAGAGTCCAAGAGAGCATCAGTCAATGAGCCAAGGCACTCTCAATGGGCTGAATGGCCTTTAGCTGTGCTGTAGACTTCAATGGCAGGAGGATGATTGACTGGAAGAGGAGCAGCTCCCCATTCCACACACCCATACCCTCCTGTCCCAGCTACTGGACTTGAACATCCATCCCCCTTTACCCTTTGGAATGGACTTAACGTGACTGCAACACCCCTCTCCGTGCTGAAATCAACCTGAGCTAGAGTCACACTTCCCTCCCCAACCCTCACCAAACCAGACACCTACTCTTCCCAAATGATTACCTGTCCTCTTTCCACCTATACCATATTCCCACCACAGCTGGCACCCTACCACCTGGCACCTTGCCCTCCCAGCATGCTAACACCATACCTACCTGATTCCCTCAGCCTTTGACAGCAGCTTTATGGACCTTTAAACAACAGAATAGGGACAGCTGACTGCTGTGAAACGGGGCATAGTCTATCTTCCCCCGATAGTTCTCCACTCCTGTCTGAATGGAAACACAGCTCTGCTTTTTTGGGGTATTGGAATCTCCTCTCAGTAATGTGGAGTTCCCTTCTTTTGTAAACACAAAGGCCTGCAGTTTCAATCCTGCATCAGCTTACCATTCCCAGGAAAATCTGACCCAATGTGATTCATCAATGTATTCCTATGTACTTAAATCCACCATCTCAAATCTCTTGCTTGTAGTTTTTGTCATTCTCTTTGAACATGTAGAAGCTAACACCAGGTTTGGAGAGGAAATTGTTTATAGTTTGTATTTCTGCATGAGTATAAAATATAACCTCACATATATAACAGAAACTCTTTTATATAGATCTTAGAGCTTTCATACAAACCTCAACTGTTCACCAAATCCTATCCTACTCCTATACTTCCAGCCCTTTTCTCTCCTTTATATTCAGAGCTCCCCCTCACAATTCCCTAAACCCTCTCCTAACCCTGTAGTAATTGGGACAATGGTCAGGTGGATCTCATTGACTATGAACTCCTTGATTAGGGTCATTAACCTGTTCCAATGAGGGAGCCCTGGCTGACAGATAGTAACAGGAGATTCAGAATGAATCCTCAGTCTAGCGACTGTTGTGAGCTGGTACACACCATGTACTGTGCGCACATGTAAATAACGCTGACTTGGTGACAGGATAACGGCCCCTGTGCAGTTGTCTCAGAGCTGTAGTTTGCATCTAAAAAAGACCAAGGAGATTTAGAAGGTTTCTTCAGTCTAGGGACGGGCTCTGAGCTCGCTGGTCAGAGCCCACGTACTGTGCACATACAAATAAAGCATGTCTTGGTGACAGGTTACCAGCCATTGTGCAGTTCCTTCACCACCCATTCCCTCCATACAGGCCATCCCTCCCCCACACTGCCTGCACCTCTCTAACATCCCACCCTCTCTTTGACACTCCTATCCTCTCTTTTGCATGCCTACTCCCTCAGCCATATCACCATTCTTACTCCATTACCCTCTGCCCCATATCCCTTCCTACACCCCCCCCCCCCCCCCCCTCTCCCCCCCCCCCCCCCCCCCCCACTGCTACATATTCCACCCCCTCAGCTATGGGTTTTGTATTCCTCCAGAGGTATGCTATGTTCTTTGTGTCCTACACAAGTTTTACTCAATGCTTGAAAATGTCCCCTCTCATGCACATATTAAATTGTCTCCAGTTGAGATTCCATTCCAAAGTGACTACACCCATTTTTGACTAATTGCACCCAGGGTTTAAAAGATACATTTAATCAAACCTTGAACTATTGTGGACCACCATACAGTCCATCCCCTCATCTACATTCACAAAATCTCCTCCTAAACTCACACCTCCACTCCTACAGATTCCAACCCCTCTCCTATATCTTCATCTCTCTCTCCTTTACAGCTGACTCTCCCTATCCCCTGTTTCCAAAATGAAAATGCCTGAACATTCTAACCTGCAGTAAGTGCTGGTTAACCAGCCGCAAGGTAACTTTAAGGGTTTCGTTCACTGCAAGTAGATCTGTAGCCTGCAGGACTGCCACGTACGTACGCCATCTGACAAACGGTGTTCCAAGAATATATTTGCAGCTAATCCTTTAGAAAGTTATTCATTCTTAAATCGCAGTCTTTTAACATAATGAAATATAATTGCCCAATGACTGTGCTAAATACCCTTATTAAATGTCTATCATACAGTGCTGGCACTGTGATGGCGCTGATCCGTTTATTATTAATGTAGTTAACGTACTTTTTTCATCCACAGATGTTTCAGGTTGAACCTGTCTGAGTAACTCTCTGAGGTTAGTGAGGCTTTTCACGGGGCTGAGGAGCACTGTCTCCTCTCTTTCCACATTTCCATCACCTTGCTTGGCTTTCTTCCCAATCAATAAAAGCCGACTCTGTTCATCTGTCAGATTACAGTCAAGCAACTCTCTCCCCGTTCGTTATATACCACAGTCTGGTCTAACAGTGCAGTAGACTCGACATTTTACTGCAGAGACACTCAGGGACAAAATACTGATAGATCAGCCAGGAATAAAAGCATTGCCATTTGTTTCCTTATTGCTAGCCCCGAATATCTGTATCTGATTAACGGCAGGATTTTTTTTTCTACTGCAAAGTGAAGCAGGTGCGGTTTTCAATTGATTTATCTGCTTATTTCATCAGAAATCTTCCCTTATTGTTTTTTTTCGATCTTGTAAATGAAAGACTGCAATTATTTGAAGAGTCATTCAAGAGGTTTGTACATGAGCTGATACTATGCCAATCTCAGTGAATCAGTCTGGGGCTTAATCATTAGCAGCTACCAGAACTCAGAAATGAAAACTTGAGATACAAACTGAAACCATGTATTAGGGAGTAAATTAAAACAGAATCATGTGAGGATCAATTGCTCCCTAAAGTTCCGTTTATTTTTCCGTCAACGTTTATACAATTCCAATGAGAAGTCCAGCAAAGTGTTGCTTTCCAAATTGGACGTATTGCAGATTTAATCAGAAAGGTTTGCTCTAATTTCTCCAAATTAATGTATTCTTTGGTAAATAAATAACGTGTAAATATTACAAATTTTTTAAAAAAAATCCAGCTATGGGCTTTGAGAACATTGCTTTGGGTTTATAAATCTCCTTAATTACTCTAGTCCCTGCAAGGGAGACTGTTACTTAAACCTGCAATCACTATTTGCATTTTGGATATCTGCGATGAACTGCAAATTCAACAAGTTTATTGCCAATAATGAAGTGGTAATCCCTTGTGGGATTCGATGTTTTGTAGCTCCGTGCCTGTGCTACTGACACAATACACTGCTGCTAAATATGAGCTCTCACAGACAGGCCATCAAATGTATTCATCCAATTCTCCGACCAACTGCCACTGGTGCGGAAAGTAACGAAAATCCGAGTGCCCGGGCAAATGTTCCATGTTCTAAATATTCCTCTATCACGACTACAACAAAAAAATAATGATTACCTGGTTATTATCACACTTGCTGTGTGCAAAAGCCTGTGACATTTCCTTCATTGCCTACACTTGAAAAGTAACCTTTCGGCTCTAAAGCGCTCGGGACATTCAGGTGTAGAAGGTGCAAGTTAAATTTTCTTTTTTTTTCTCTGTTAACCAGAGAGAGATGATGAGCGAGCAGCGTGTGATGAATTCCTCTCGTTTGCGATGATGCATAGTGAACACAAGATGGCAGACAACACCCATGTTAAACAGCTTTTGAATGACATCTCCCATTGCAGCACTTTGGGGGTTATTTTGATGTGGCAACGAAAAGAGGCATGAAATGGTTGCTGGTGCTAGCGAGATCCTCTTTGTCTAAAAGTCTGCTTTTAGATCCTAATTGCGGATTACCATGTTTGAATTTTCCTGGAGAAAGTAAAACACGTACCTTTTAGATTTAGCACTTACTGAAGTGTAGATTAAAATCAATTTTTGTGGCACGTCCACGCACACAGCAGCAAAGTGGAATTCTCAGGTCAGCACACAGCAATATGTTGGAAATAGCTTACGCACCAAGGAAGGTACATGGTATTGGAGATACTAAAGTACAAGGGAAGACCAATTCCTATTTAGTGAAATCCTTGCAGGAAAACTCCTGACACGGTTCAAAGGCTGCATTCCAATCTCCACCAACAAGAGAACCTTTCAGGAGGCCTCAAAATCCATTTACTGGCAATCGCTGCTTTAGCTCAGGTACTCAATACCAAATGTCGAGCAAAAATCCTGGGAATCACTTTCACTGGCAGTCAGCCCTTTAATCATCCACGAGGTGACAGTGTCCAGCACACATTTACCACTCTTGCACCCTGGGCTATACTGGCAGTTCAGCTTAAGACTGGGAAACTCCTCAGCAACTAAAACAACCTGGAGAAGTTGCTTCTTCCAGTTTCAGCAGCTCAGTTTGTCCAAATGATTTGTGAGAAGAAGAATGATGGCAACAGATGCTGCAATAGAGGTGTCAAAGGCAGGCAACTAAAGGGGTCAGCAAGGAACAGCTGGAGACCCAATGGGGCAACCAAGGATTGAAGCTCCAAAGCACTTTGAGACATCAGAGCAGAAAGGAAGCAGATAGAAGAAACTAGTGTAAGGAAAGCAGTAACCCATCAAGGAAGAAAGGATTGTGAACAGAGTGCTGGAGGGAAGCTAGCAAAGGGAGGGCCCCAGTAAGTGGCCGGACATCGGGAATTGTAGAATATCCAGAACAATCAAGATAAAAAAAATCTGCTCAAGAGCATAGTGAGGTTGATCCTTGCTATAATATCTTTCTTGCTCCATAGACAAGATTTATCTGGTTGTGAATTCAGGGACATAATGAGTGTGAACAAAATGAATGTTCTATGTTTATGCTTGCCGAGTGACATTATTTTTGTTGGAACAACTTAGTATCTTCACTTTGTTTCAACACTTGAATCATTTTCACGGTTCACAGCAAGCTATGTTAAAAGCTATATTAAAGCTCAGGCATAGTCACACCTTGTTTTGATGCAAACTGAAAATAAAGAATAGGAAAGATTTGCATTTACATAGCACCTTTCACAGCCAGATGTCAAAAAACAGCTTTACAGCCAATTAAGTAATTTTGGAAGTTAGTCACTACTGTAATTTTAAAGGAATTGCAGCAATCAATTTGCACATAACAAATTGCTACAAACAGTAAGGTGATTATTCACAGATGATCTTTTGTGGTGATGTTGATTTTGTGATAAATAATGGTCAGGACTAGAGACAGCAACAGAAATCATAGGCCATGCTGCCTCTGACCTAAGGCTCTTGCCCTGCCCCTGATTCTAGTACAAGGGCTCAGACTCTTGTCCCCGACCCATGACCTCCAGTATGAGCATAGTGGCCTTGCACCAGGTGCTGACCTGAAACCAGTTGCCATCCCCAGGTGGAGCACAGCATGTGCCCACAGCCCTGGGCTTTGGAAATTGGGTTTTGGCTCAGACACCAGAGAGAATTCCCCTTTGTGGCACTTTCCCAGATCATCACATTGTGGTACTGGCCACCCCTTAACAGTGTGTGGTATGGGGAAAGGGATATTGGAGGGGATTGGCTGTGGCCAATCCTCCTTTGCCTTAGGCACAGTTAGTGATTAGTGGTAGAGGATACACCACCACAGGGTATCCACAGAAAAAAACACTGTCTTTCAATAACAATGAGGTTCATAGCATGATATTAATAAGTGTAACTCCATTTGGTCAGGTATAATTATTAGGAATTATGGAGTTGGTACAGAGACATCTGGTCCCTCTGACAGCTGGAGTAGAACTCCTGTCTCCATCTACAGTCTCTATGTGACATAAATAGAACAGTTGGAGCCAATGTAACATGGATATTAATCCCTTTGGGGTCACTATATTATGCTCTTAATCGAAATAGTGGTGAGCTCAACTCAGCTCAATGTTCAGGCCTATGTCTTACTGTTATCTTTACTCCTTTTGGTTCATTGTAGAAATACGGTTAAAACTTTCAACAGCTGCTACGTGCTTTGTACCCTAAAGGAGACTGATCACTCCACTCAAAACCTAGCAGTCATTTCCTTTTTGAAACAGCTGCCTGTACGACAACGTCCAGCTGTGCCAATTCGTTCATTTCTGAAGACGGATGCACTGAGCTGAGGATGTCTCCATGCTTCCTGACTGTGTGGGAAGATTTATTCTCTAATTACAAGATTTAATCGACAATCAGTTTAAGAGACAAGAGGGTGTTTTAATCCTCTGTGTGTGAGAATAAGCTACATTTCCGGCAGCTTCAAGGATGTTCTTATAGATGTTCCCTTAAGTTAGAATATATATCTCCCATGGATCAGCAAATTGCCTGGTATCATACGTTCCAGCTAGCATAACATTCGGATGCTGCAATTAGATGATTCCGATGAGAATTCATATGTTTTTGACTGTTGTTTGTTGTCCCCAGTGAAGTGAGCTGGAATTGGGTGCCCAGGTGTTGGTAGGGTACATGAGCAGAAATGCTGTGATTCTCGCCATTTTTAAATAGCCATCAAAACTCCTTGTATGAGCTAAGCTATCACCCAGTGCTAATAAATTCAAACTTTGGCACAAGTCAAACCCCTCAGGAGATGCAGTGGGGTGGGGGAAATTTATAAGATTTACCTGCATACTGGAGCCACTCTGCAAGATTTAAGTGGATAAGAATGAGTCAAATTAGGGATTCAAGAGAAACAGAGGTTCTCTATCATGTTTTTCATGATTTCAGGATTTTCCAAAGTGCTTTACAGGCAAAAATGTGCTTTTAAAAAGTAGCCATTGCTATAAATTCGGAAACACAGCAATCCGTTTTTGTGCAGGGAGCTCTCACAAGCTCAGGAGGGTTCGTGCTGTGTGCAATCTGAATTTGGGAATAATTGCCCTGACAACTGTCAGAACTTGGGAGTGTTTGCATTCTTTGTCTTAACCCTGGATTGTTTCTACTGTGTGTTGCCTGAACTGTGGGATGTTTGATCTGTGCACTGTCTGAACTCCAGGGAGTTGGCATGGTGTGTTCTCTGAACATCAGTTCTAGCCGAGTGCACATTTGCAGCAGTCTTCCAGGCAATGTGCAGGATAAATACTGTGCAAGAGCAACTCCCATTACTCTGCTTTGTACCTGCACAGTGCTCGATGGAAGTTGCCAGTTAGTGCAGCACCTCTTTCCCTTGGTGTAGAAATTGCAATTTGAGATATCAACATGTGAATGTTTAATGCACGACAGAGCCATTTGCTCGTTGCTCTCTTCACTATTCTCATTGAGGAGCTAGACGATGTGAATGGACTAACACAAAAAGTGGACAGAAGAAATTTGCCACAAAAGAATGAATGAATTATTAACCTTTTGCTGTCTGACTTTCCACAATGTAACAGCATGATTCTGGTACAAAGTTCTCAAAGTTAAATGCTCATGAAAAAAACATTTGGTTCACTAAGAGATAGTAGGAACTGCAGATGCTGGAGAATCCGAGACAACAAGATGCAGGGCTGGATGAACACAGCAGGCCAAGCAGCATCATAGGAGCAGAAAGGCTGACGTTTCGGGCCTAGACCTGATGAAGGGTCCTATGATGCTGCTTGGCCTGCTGTGTTCATCCAG
>NC_063358.1:35739352-35796509 GCF_021869965.1 Rhincodon typus | reverse complement strand
GTCTCACAGTTTGTATGCAATAAACTTTTAAGGGACATCCTTATGATACTAACACTGTATCTTAATGTATGAGGGTTTAAAAGTGTCAGTCTCCACTACCAGGGCCATTTGCAGCATGATATGTGAAAGAGTTTGCAACTAAATTACTCAATACTAGCCCAGGCATGACAGTATGTAATGATAATGTCACTGGGGTGGTAATCCAGAAAGAAGAGCATCCTAAATCTTTTTATTGGCAAATAAAAATTTCATAGTGCCATGATGAGATTTGAACCCATGACCACCTAATTAGCTTGGGGTTTTCTTATGACACATCTCCAGAGCAGGCTGGAGCTGTGAGCCAGAAAGTCCTGGTTCAATCCCCACCTTCGGCAGAATTGTATCGTACATGTCTATACAGGATAATTAAAATAACTAACAAAGTGTGGATGTGTTCAATGCAAGTGATAAATCCCTGTACCATAGATGGCATCGGAAGTCAGGGTAGGCAAACACTGGTGCAAAGACCCTTGGAAATGATTGTGAAAAAGGCCTTCAGTGCATTACCCTCATTACTTGAAGGAGTTTGCATCAGGAATCTGGGCAAAACCTTAGAAGGAGAAGCATGGATAAGAGAAGGCTAGAGAAATAAGTCAGGTTTGCAAACTATAAAAGAAACAATTATAAGCTTTGTGAGTTTGTCACATACTTCTGGAATAGAAACTTTAACCACTCACGAGCTACAATCTATTGAAAGTGATAGCAGCCTGAGGAAAAATAGTTAGATAAAGCCAAGTGTGCACTGACCCTTTGCTACTTGTGAGTACAGTCACTGTCAAAGAAGAAAGTTTATATTCCCTTTCAGACATCTTTCATTTTAATGAGCACAGAAATACAGAGAGTTAGTTCCTTTTCCTTCCATTTAAACATTTGGATAATTGGAATTCAACCAGGTTTATCAGATGCACAGCTCAAGACCAGGATGTGTTAAATCCTCTCTTGTGGTTTTGCACATGGCTGAAGGTCAAAGAACAGGATTTTACAATTTGTGGAAAAGGGACATATCCTCCTCGGAGGATACAAATCTCATGGAAAGAAATGTTAAGTGCTATGTCACCAGTTGGGAAGTTTCACTACTTTAGGAGTGCTTTGAAAGTTATCAGCTGCACTTTTGCACAGTTGAGAACTTCTGAAACTATAAATTTTAACAGTATTTTAATGGAACAGAGCAATGAAAGGTACGGCAATTTCTGTACTGCAGAATGGTTCGTTGTAATACCTTGACTTCCCTTCTAATTTTCTTCCCTTTCTGTTGTTGATGTCACACTCTGGGATTAAGCCAGCATCAATTCCAAAGGCCCATTCTTCATGTGTGAGCAAAGAGCTTTGACAATTAATCTTATCAAAGTTGGGAATACGAGCTGAAAGGAGTTGGCGAGGTAGTTCAATGTCAAGGTAGATGTTGTGTGCCAAAATGAAGTGCACCCCAAATTGATGTCCTGCCCACAGAATGAAAACTCAAATGGATATATCACTGTGAACAAGGTAATGCTTAGCAGGCCCCAATTTTATATCTATGATTCAACAAAGCGAGTTACTGATAGTCCCGACCCAAAATGTCAACTTTCCTGCTCCTCTGATGCCGTCCGGCCTGCTGTGTTCCTCCAGCTCCACACTGTGTTATCTCTTATTACTGATATCTAGTCAAGCCTGTTACTTAGGGCAAGATTTTGTATTTTGAGTCAGGACCCTGACAACAGGGTCAAATGTGAATGGTGACCCCACATAATGTAAGGAAAGGCAGCTCAGTGGTTAACATTGGTGCCTCACAGCACCAGGGACCCAGGTTCAATTCCAGCCTTGGGCGACTGTCTGTGTGGAGTTTGCTTATTCTCCCTGTGTCTGCATGGGTTTCCTCCAGGTGCTCCAGTTTCCTCCCACAGTCCGAAGATGTGCAGGTTAGGTGGATTGGCCATGCTAAAGTGCCCAGGGATGTTTCGGTTAGGAAGGTTAGACATGTGAAATACAGGGGTAGGGGAATGGGTCTGGGTGCGATGCTCTTCGGAGGGGCGATGTGGACTTGTTGGGCCTAATGGCCTGTTTCTACATTGTAGGGATTCTATGAACAGAAACCTAAATTCAACTTTGCCTGGACGGACCAACTAATTTAAGAGGAGGTGTTTGCTGTGAAGTAAAAACAGTAGGAGGTCTTATAGATAGTGCAACCTTCCTTTTCTTGGAGGGAAGGAAAAGAGAAAATGCCTCCATTTTCAGGAATCCACTCAGCACTTTTAAAACCTTCAAAATCAAAAAATGGCCACATTTGTTGGAATACTCCCGTGACTGGGATACCATTCCACTATGTCAGGCTGGAGCAGGAGCTGTTGCCAGGCATGCTAAGAACCCACCTCAGAATTAAATAACTAAACTAAGGCCCTTGTAGCAATGTGGAAGGATCCCTACATCTGGGCCAGAAATTCTGAATTCATGTCTCTCCTGCCGTAGAGGTGCGTCATAACATGTCTGGTCAGCTTTATGGATAATGTTTCCAAACAATTGGCCTCGGTGGGTCAGGGAGTCATCACCCAGGCTATCAACAATGTCTTAGGAGATCTCCCGTCTACAGCCTGCAAGCTGATAGTTCCCCAACGCTGCACCGACTGTTTCTATCTCCTGCTCAAGACCCATAAACCCGACTGACCTAGCTGATCCATTGTCTCTGCCTGCTCCTGCCCCACCGAACTCATCTCCTCCTACCTCAACTCTGTTCTTTCCCCTTTGTTTCAGGAACTCCCTAACTACATTTGGGACACAACCCATGCCCTCTACTTTTTCCAAAACTTTCACTTCTCTGGCCCCCAGTACCTCATCTTCACCACATACGATCAGTCCCTGTACACCTGCAACACCTAAGAGGATGGCCTAAAAGCCTTCCGCTTCTTCCTCTCCCATAGGCCCAACCAGTCCCCCTCAACCGACACTCTCATTTGCTTGGCAGAATTGGTTCTCACCCTCATCAATTTTTCCTTTGATTCCTCCCACTTCCTACAAACCAAAGGAGTGGCTATGGGCACCTGCATGGGCCCGAGCTATGCCTGCCTCTTTGTAGGATTCGTGGAACAATCCCTCTTCAACAACTACACAGGCACCATCCCCCACCTCTTTCTCCGTTATATTGATGACCGTATCAGTGCTGCTTCATGCTTCCGTGAGGAGTTCGAACAGTTCATCAACTTTGCCAATATCTTCCATCATGCCCTCAAATTCATCTGGACCATTTCTGACACCTCCATCCCCTTCCTGGACCTCTCTGTCTCCATCTCTGGTAACTGACTCACTACTGACATCCATTTCAAACCTACTGATTCCTGCAATTACCTCGATGTGGTCTCCTCTATATTGGGGAGACCAAACGCAGACTTGGGGACCGGTTTGCAGAGCATCTGCTCTCTGCACGCACCAACCAACCCGAACTTCCCATTGCTATCCACTTTAACACCCCCTCCCATTCCCATAGTGACAAGTCCATCCTTGGCCTCCTCCACTATCAGAATGAGGCCAAACGTAAACTGGAAGAACAATACCTCATCTTTCCCCTTGGGAGCTTACAGCCCAGTGGCTTGAATATTGACTTCACCAGCTTCAAAATCTCTCCTTCCCCAACCTGTCCATCTTCCGACTCACCTATCCTCTCCACCTTTCCCACTGACCAACCACAATAACTCTTTACCTGCATCCACCTGTCTCCATCTCACCTACCTCCCCCAAGCCTCACCACCTCCCCGCCCCCGCACTCCAAGTCCTGATGAAGGGGATTGACCTGAAACATTGACTTTCCTGCTCCTCAGATGCTGTCTAACCTGCTGTGCTTTTCCAGCTCTACCTATTGACTTTGGCAACAATTTAACAGCTTCATGGCCATTTTTACTGATACCTGCGTTTAACTTGCAGGTGTCTTTATTACGCATTTCGAGTTCACTAACTGCCTTGATGAGATTGAGTGAAATGGGCTGAATTTTGAGTGAAGTCAGGGACACACATCCCCCCCCCATCTTCTGTCCAACAAACCACAACATGCTTTAGTGTGGGTCATACAATTATTTGCCTAAGGTTGTGTCTTCCTCTGAGAGAGGATATTCCACCTCCAGGAACTGGACTGTCAGAAACTTCCTTGGATCCAACAGCACCACCAAACAGGGTGGCCACACCTGGGACTGCAGCCAGTTTGCAAGATGTGCAAAGGACTGAGGCCAAAGTTCAAGGTGAGTTGCTCAGTCCCGCTGCAACAAAGCAGACAGAGACCAGTAATGGTAGTGTGGACGTGACCACGAGGCTGTAGGTGAGGCTGGTATAGGTGGAGTTAGGTTTCTCCATTGGAGTGCCCCGTCCATGTGTGAGGGGACCCCCTTCCTGAGCCCCACTCACGTGGTATTGGCTATCTCTCCATTCCCCAAACATCCCCTCCCTGCCCATGGAGGGCCTTGAGTGGACATTAATTGAACACTGCCCCCTACTATCCCACTGGTTTTATACCCCTCCACCCTTACTTCCAAGCCCACTCTAGGCAGTAGCCTAATGGTTATCAGTGAAAAATTCCAGGCTATAATATATGCAAGATTAATTCAGTGAGATGACCACTCAATGATGGCTGAATTGCCTTAGCCATGGCACTTCTAAACAACTGGATTAAATAAAGTGATCTTATTAAGGACTGAAAGTTCTCGACAATGCAAGGCAGGTTTGAGTTTGCTTTGCAAAACGAGTCCTCTGTCTTAGTCTCATTGACAAAACAATTACTGAAAGACAGCTAGCTGCGTCCAAACAGCGAGGCAGGGCATGGAAAGCAGACCAGTTCCCTCAAAACCTACTCTTGTGCCTCTCTCTTAGGGATCAATTAAACAGCAGAATGGACCTGATGGATCATCCTGGACTGGCAGTCAAATAGCCTGATGAAACAGTAGTAAATCTATCAACTCCCCGAGCCCCTCTTCAGTTCAGACGTGTTCTGTGCTCACCCCCCAGTGACCCTTTGCGCTGAGAAAGTGGAAATTGCATCTGCAAGAAGTGTAGGAAGTGCTGACAGTGGCAGAACTCCTTCCTTGACATGGAAAGTCTTGGTTGTTTATGAATCTGGATGAAGCAACTCAAAAAACACACCTAAAACAGTCTATGCAAAAAGCAGCTGTGGAACGTAAACAGTATGACTTCCGCAGTTGCGACTCAAACTTCAAGCAAAGCAGTTTGGATCTGCCTCAGTTATTGTCTTAAATGACAAATGAACCACTCCTGCAGATCTGTCAAACTGATCAAACAGGCACCTGTCGAGGGCCTTTTATAAAATTCTTCTTCCTGTGATCATTCCGTATCAAATAATGGCTCAGAAAGGCAGGACAAGGCTGCATTCCAAACAAATCACAAACTGTACCACTCCAGATATGTATGAATAAGTTTATTCCTGACAAGTGAGATGAGATTATGTTAATTGACACTCCCTCTTCTACTTCTTTTTGCTGAACACTTTTGCCATTCTGTGTTGATCTACAGCACATTTTTGACCATGTTCTGGACCCCTGTGGCTTCCCTGCAGATACCTGGGAATGTGTGCAGGGGCTTTCCAGCCAGGCCTGAGGCTATAAGGCATTAAGTGACAAGACTTTATCAATTCCACAGGCTTCAATACAAGGTGATGCAATGCTGGTGCCTATTCCAATCTATTGAAAATCTTGATCGCGACAGAGCTGCTTGCTTCCGTTTATTAAGGAGGGAGGATGAGGCTCCCATGGAGCAGAGCTCTGCACGTGAATGAAACTGTGACTTCCCCACCATCCAAACCAAGTCAGTCAGCACCAACTCACTCATGCACTGTGGAGTGAAGGATCCACAACTGTTCTTTTACTGCAAATGGCATTTGATTGTGTCAATTTGAATTAAATAATTTGGAAACCTCTTAGGCATTGAAAATTTGAGCAATGTTATTTGGACTTGGCCAGTTTCCTTTCCATCCCCCTACCATTACATGTACCAATCGTTCTGTGTTTCATGTGGACAGTTGTTTTCAATTTGCAGTCTGCTTGCCTTGTGCACAAACAAGAATAATTCACCCTTTGTGACAAGGATTTCCTGCACAGCTTGCAGCAGTGTTTTCATCACTCCCAGATCAGCAAAGTAAGCCAAAATGCATACCTTGGGCCTTGTTCTCTCATCCTCTGTCACTTCATCTGTTAAACCATCCACTACAGCCATTAAACTGTTTTTGATTACTTCTCATGATGTCTACTTTGGTGTCAATTCTCTTTGTGGGTCTGATTAATTTTTGTTTTTCTAAAGTGTAAAATGTACTCATCTAAAGATCAATTCTATTCTGGTCATCAGTTCTGGTTGCCACACTACCAGAAGGATTTGGTGGCTTTGGAGAGGGTACAGAAAAGATTTACCACGATGTTGCATGGTATGGAGGGCATTAGCTCTGAGGAGAGGTTGGAGAAACTTGGGTTGTTCTCACTGGAACGACTGAGGTTGAGGGGCAACCTGATAGAGGTCTACAAAATTATGAAGGGCATGGCCAGAGTGGACAGTCAGAAGCTTTTTCCCAGGGTGGAAGAGTCAGTTGCTATGGGGCATAGGTTTAAGGTGTAAGGGGCAAGGTTTAAAGGTGATGTACGAGGCAAGTTTTTTACACAGAGGGTGGTGGCTTGCTGGAACTCGCTGCCGGGGGAGGTAGTGGAGGCAGATACGATAGTGACTTTTATAGGGCATCTTGATAAATACATGAATAAGATGGGAATAGAGGGATACGGTCTCCAGAAGGGTAGTGGGTTTTGGTTGTGATGGGCAGCATGTCGGTACAGGCTTGGAGGGCCGAAGGGCCTTTTCCTGTGCTGTAATTTTCTTTGTTCTTTGTTCTAAAGAGAAAGTATTGCAACATGACATGATAATGCAGGCATCTTAGTTAGTCTTGGGCAACACACGTAGCAGTATTAAAAAGAAGCCTCCATTAAATATCTGTGTTCAACCTCCATATCTGCCTTCAGCTTAGTTTATACCAGTTTAGAAAGAAATAATGCAACACCTATCTTCTGAAGTACCTTGTGACATATACTTACGTTAAACACACTATATAAAGACAAGCTTGCTTCAAACATTTATTCACTTCTTATTTAATGGATTGCTTTCATTGCAGCTGATGTTGTTACTAGACAAATCAAATCCCAGACAGGGACAGGGTTTGATAGATTATATTTTGATTTATTTTAGTTTACCAGAGTGGTTTCTTATTGAAATGTGTGCAATTCTGCAGGTTTCGTTTTAACAATAAAACAGAAGTTTATTAACAAAAGAAATGAAGTTAAAATTGAATGACCAAACTACCTATTTATTGCACAAATTCAAAGATTTTTAAGCACAATAAACTCATTAATTCCAAACAATTTACAGTGTACACTTTCACACTGCAAGAGAAATTGTTTAAACATTTTGAATACCTTTTGGGGAATCTACTATGTTCCGATTTGAACAAGGGGATTTTCCAGGCCTCCTGAAAATATACCTTTGATGTTCCTTTGCTTGTTACTGATCTGGCACACATCCTGATCACTTGCCTTTTTCAAGTGGCCACAGAGTTAGGAAGGTGGCATACCCTGTGCAACCTGCCTTCCTGGTTTTATGTCTCTTCCACTTGCCAGTGCACTCCTGAGAGCTAGATTAATGTCCACGCCTTGAGAGCTCACCATGGCTAGATTGTCCTTTGGCTAATGGGGCAACAAAAATGTAAACAGTTACTTAATCCTTGCCTTGTATGAGTTCCTTTGCTCTTATAATCATTGCTTCTAGTTATTAGACCTAAACAGTAATAAATTTGGAATATGAACCAAAACAAAATGAAGAATATTGGAAAATTGGAAATAAAACCAGAAAATGCTGGAAGCTCACAGAGCTGTATCTTGACGGTTTCACACTCAATGCCATTTATTATCGCTCTCAAATGCTTTCTTCACATTTTCAGTATTTTTATTTTTGAGGAAGGTCTTTTGGAATCGTTGCCATCACAGGGTTAACAGTTGGTATTTGACAGAAATAAAAATAAACATCCAAAGCATGAAACAACCTTTGCAACCCACGCACGACAAGCAACTTGTTGATGATTCAGTCAGGTCACCTAGAGTCAGAGCAATTTCACCTGACTGACTGCAGACACTCAAGGTGAAGGTCCATATCCAATGTCTCAAGGACAACCAAGGATGAGCAATGTATATTAAGAACATAAGAACTAGGAGCAGGAGTAGGCCATCCGGTCCCTCGAGCCTGCCCCGCCATTTAATAAGATCATGGCTGATCTTTTTGAGACTCAGCTCCACTTACCTGCCCACTCACCATAACCCTTAATTCCTTTACTGTTCAAAAATTTATCTAGCCTTGCCTTAAACACATTCAGCTAGGTAGCTTCAACCACTTCACTGGGCAGGGAATTCCACAGATTCACAACCCTTTGGGTGAAGAAGTTCCTCCTGACCTTAGTCCTACATCTGCTTCCCTTCATTTTGAGGCGATGCCCCCAAGTCCTAGTTTCACCTGCTAGTGTCTTCTGCAAATTTTGACACACCACACTTAGTCCCCAACTCCAAATCATCTATGTAAATTGTAAACAATTGCGGTCCCAACACTGATCCCTGAGGCACACCACTAGCCACTGACCGCCAACCAGAAAAATACCCATTTACCCCTACTGTTTGCTTTCTACTAGTCAACCAACCCGCTATCCATGCCAATACATTACCTGTAATACCGTGTAACTTTACCTTATGTAGCAGCCTTTGGTGTGGCACCTTGTCAAATGCCTTCTGGAAATCCAGATTCACCACACCCACAGGTTCCCCATTGTCCACCATGCAAGTAATGTCATCAAAGAATTTCGCCAAATTAGTTAAACATGACCCACCCATCGTGCATCCATGCTGGGTGTTCCCAATGGGACAATTTATATCCAGATGTCTTGCTATTTCTTCCTTAATGATAGATTCAAGCATTTTCCCCACTACCGAAGTTAAGCTAACTGGCCTATAGTTACCTGCTTTTTGTCTACTTCCTTTTTTAAACAGTGGCGTCACATTGGCTGTTTTCCAATCTGCGGGAACCACCCCAGAGTCCAGTGAATTTTGGTAAATAATTACTAGTGCATTTGCTATTTACCCCATCATCTCTTTTAGTACCCTGGGATGTATTTCATCAGGGCCAGGAGACTTGTCTACCTTTAGCCCCATTAGCTTGCCCAGCACTGCCTCCTTAGTGATAATGATAGTTTCTAGGTCCTCACCCGCTGTAACCTTCTTGCCATTAGTTTTCGGCATGTTATTTGTGTCTTCCACTGTGAAGACTGACACAAAATAACTGTTTAATGTCTCGGCTATTTCCTCATTCCCAGTTGTTAAATTGGCCTTCTCATCCTCTAAAGGACCAATGTTTACCTTCACCACTCTTTTACGATTTGCATATTTATAGAAACTTTTGCTGCCTGTTCTTATATTCTGAGCTAGTTTACTCTCATAATCTATCTTACTTTTCTTTATAACTTTTTTTGTGGCTTTCTGTTGGCCTTTAAAGATTTCCCAGTCTACTAGTTTCCCACTAATCTTTGCTTTTTTGTATGTGTTTTATTTTTCAATCCGATACTTTCCTTTATTTCCTTAGACATCCATGGCTGGCTCTCTCTTTTCCTACAGTTCTTCCTTATCACTGGAATATACTTCTGCTGAGCACTGTGAAAAATCGTTTTGAAAGTCCTCCACTGTTCCTCAATTGACCCACCATAAAGTTTTGCTCCCATTCTACCTTAGCTAACTCCTCCCTCATCCCATCGTAGTCTCCTTTGTTTAAGCACAGGACATAGGTACTGGATTTAACCTTCTTACGCTCCATCTGTATTTTAAATTCAACCATCCTTCCGAGAGGATCCCTAACTGCAAGATCATTAATTATTCCTGTCTCATTACACAGGACTAGATCTAGGATAGCTTGCTCCCTCGTAGGTTCCATTACATATTGTTCAAGGAAATTATCATGGATGCATTCGATGAACCCCTCCTCAAGGCTGCCATGACCGACCTGGTTTGACCAATCGATATGTAGATTAAAATCCCACATGATAATTGCTGTACCATTTTTACATGCATTAGCTATTTCTATGTTTATTGCCCGCCCCACCACGATGTCATTATTTGGTGGCCTATAGACCACACCTATCAGTGACTTCTTCTCCCTGCTATTCCTAATTTCCACCCAAATGGAGTCAACGTTTTGTTCAGTAGAACCTATATCATCTCTCACTACTGCCCTGATATCATCCTTAAAAATCAGAGCAACACCACCTCCCTTACCTTCCTGACTGTCCTTCCGAATAGTTTGATACCCCTGGATATTTAACTCCCAGTCATGACCATCCTGTAACCATGTCTCTGTAATGGCCACTAAATCATACCCATTTGCCATGATTTGCGCCGTCAACTCATCCACCTTGATTCGAAAGCTACGAGCATTCAGATAAAGTGCCCTTATGCCAGTTTTTGCACCTTCTTTTTGGGTCCTATT
Organism: Rhincodon typus; assembly: GCF_021869965.1. Taxonomy (NCBI): domain Eukaryota; kingdom Metazoa; phylum Chordata; class Chondrichthyes; order Orectolobiformes; family Rhincodontidae; genus Rhincodon; species Rhincodon typus. The sequence continues at coordinate 35,785,949 of NC_063358.1, read as the reverse complement.
ACCTCCATTACTAACAGCTCTTGAGTTCTCCTTCCCTTTAACTTTTTTCCTAATTTTCAATGGAGTTGAAGCTTCCTCGTCACCTGCGAACCTGCTGCTTTGCCTTACATTAATTGTTATTCTCCCTCTATGTTCACTTCTCCCTTACCCCATACTTACTAGTTTAAAGTCCCATTGACCACTCTATTTACCCTTTTCGCCAGAACACTGGACCCTGCCCTGTTCAGGTGGAATCCATCCCAGCAGTATAGATCCCTCCTGTCCCAGAACTGATGCCAGTGCCCCATGAAAAGGAAACCCTCTTTCCCACACCACTCTTTTAGCCACGTGTTTACTTCCCTGATCCTCGCCTCCCTATGCCAATTTGCACGTGGCTCAGGCAGCAATCCAGAGATTATGACCCTTGAAGACCTGTTTTTTAATTTTGTTTCTAGCTTTTCATAATCCCGAAACAGGTCTTTTTTCGTAGTCCTGCCTATGTTGTTGGTACCTACGTGGACCACAACTACTCGATCCTCCCCCTCCCTCTCTAGTATCCTCTCAAGCTGGCCAGAGATGTCTCGCACCCTGGCACCGGGCAGGCAACACACCATGTGGGATTCTCTATCCTGCTCTATCCGGCCTTTCAGTTGTTTTCAGCGGCGGGAGTCTGGGAGAAAGCTCGAGGGCAGCCTGGGAAGGTAAGCTTATCGATTATAAAAGTCTTACTCACATGACTGCGGCCTTTCAGTTGTTTTCAGCGGTGGGAGTTGGTCTTGTCAATGCTACTCATGCCCCCTAGAGATAAATTTATTAAAACAGAAATCGTTATACAAGTGAGTACTTATTTCCTTCCAAAATTCTGAATGGCACAACCCTTTATTCATAACAATCACTTTACTTTTCCTCCAAAGCTGCTATTTATTTCCATTTGCTTCAGGTCTTTTAACATTCATCAATACACAAGGTGTTTTAGCAAAGATAAACGACCTGCATCACCATGGAGACGTTTAGCTGATAGACAACCACCATGTTAAGATTGACCGGCCTCTATCTCAGTCAGGCGCTAACCTTTCACTCTTTCTTCACTGAACTGCTGCAAATGTGCCTGGCCTGATTTTACAACAGGAACAGAAAAGGCTTCTCCGATATGCACAAAATAAATTCAAAGACGTTATCTTTCTCTCACAGTGTGGGAGTCTGAATTGCAATTTCAGAAAGGTAAACATTTCCAATTCTCTGATTTTGGATCCAAAACACCCAAAGAAACTAAACTGCCCTTACTTGGAATAAGGCAATGTATATGACAGGACTGATCTATCAGAGAAGATGAAGCTCTGCCCACTCTGATCTACAACAGAGCCACTGAGTGGACCATCTCACTGTTTGGACAGTTCAGGAAGTTTAGTGAGCCCAGCAAAGTCTCCTTATGGAAAAACACATATTTTACCTACCTTTTGTTTGTAATAGTTTATATGCATAAGAGTAATGCAACCTGTACATAATTGCTGAGATGCAATAAACTACAATATAATAAACTGCAGAGCCTTATTCACGGTCCATCCTTCACCACAAATACTAGAAAGCTCCTGGATTAGCAAGGCAGAGGGATTGTTGGGAGCACATAACCCTTACCACAAGGGCACTAGGGCATCACACCATATTATAAGAAGATGGCAACAGTAGCCATTTCATCAATGCTATAACAGACTCTCTCAAATATCTGCCAAGAGTCATTGACCTGAAATGTAAACTCTGTCTGTCTTTCTCTCCACAGACTTGTTGGTATCTCTGCTTTTATTGGAGATTTCCAACACCCACAGTTTCTTGCTGTTTGATGTCTGTTGCTGCTTGTAGCCATTTCTGCCAGGAGATCTGGTGTCATGGTATACCACCCTCCTCTGTCATATGCCATTCTCAATACTCACTGTTGCTTGTCTCCAACCACCCCATGATGTCTGACATCCTACGATTCCTACATCGACCCTTCCTTCTACCACCCCCCAATTTGCTCTCTAAAGAGATCTCTATCCTGCATCAAAATTTTACAAATAATGATATGTCTAGACTAAACTCAACAGCTCAGAATGTGTGCTATTAGCAGTGTTAGAATTATCTTTAACCACAGTCCATGGCCTTGAGGACTGGTATATCCCTCCTTTTATCATTACTATCAAGTCAGGGGAACAAGTCTGGTTCAATGAGAAGTGTAGAAGTATACATCAGGAACAGCACTGGAGTGGCACGCCAATTAGTGAAGCTATCATTTTCCTAGCCAAGCTATACCAGTTAAGCTCCAACACTGACATTGAAATGGTAAGTAGAAAATTGTCTGGGTATCTTCCTATCCAAAAAATAAAGGCAAAGCTGCCTACCTACCGGCACTTACACAATAATGATGTTCTTATCAATGTTCAGTTTGGGATCTACCAAAATCACTTGGCTTCAGACCTCATTTCACTCTTTGTCCGAGCGTGAACAGAAGTAAATGAAATGTTGCAGATGTGATGAGGGCCTTGTTGATCATGGTTGGGGTATCCACGGTTGACGAAAGAGGAAGCATCACATGAGCATTTTTGCCAAAGGTCATAGCATTCCTTTGTTCTTATCACACCCAGACTTTGCTCAAGACATATCTAGCATTTCCTAGTCCGTTGCAAGGTCACAGAGCCAAAACTTGACTCTATTTCTCTCTGTATGCACAGATGCTGCTGTTTAAGTCTCGCAGTCAGTATGTTATGTACCTTTAAGAGATACAATGTGTCAGTATGCCTTTAATTCACCAGCTTATGAAATCATCACTTGAACATAATATGTGACCTGGGGATATAAAGTTCTCCAACTCCATCTTAACTCAGGTTACTTGAAGCATGATATGCTGATAGAAGCGTGCTTCTCTTCATCACTGAATAGCTTCCAAAGTGACTGTAAATGTAATATTTGCCCATATTAGTGAGATTTAATAAATGTCTGTTGAATCTTTCAATGTCACTTTACCCATGTCCAGATTCTTACGTTACAGGATATAACATAACCATTACTCCATCAAACAAACATACTCTCTTGAAGGTAAAATACACATCAGCTTTTTTAGCTGCTGAGGGTTTTTCCCATATCTCTACTTTCATTGAAGAAATAAGGAAGACACGCATTAACGTTCAAAATACACAAATGTCAGGCAATGACCATATTCAGTAAGAGACAATCTAATTGGCACCTCTTGACATTCAGTGGTATTACCATCACTGAATACCCTATTATCAACATCCTGCAGGTTACCATTGACCATAAACTCAGTTGGACGCAGCATATAAATACAATGGCTTCAAGGACAGGTCAATTGCTAAGAATCCTGCAGCAAATAACTCACCTCTTCACTCCTCAAAGCCTTTGTACAAGGCAAAATCAGCAGTGTGTTGGGAATACTCCCCACTTGCCTGGAGAGGTGCAACACTCAAGAAGCTTGACAAAATCCAGGACAAAGCAACCCATTTGATTGGCACCACATCCAAAAGCATTCACTCCCTCCACTACCGACACGCAATAGTAGCAATATGTACTATCTACAAGATGCACTGCAGATAGTTATGAAAGTTCTTTAGACGTCACCTTCCAAACCCATGAGCATTACCACCTAGAAGGACAAAGGCTGCAGATACGTTGTTGGACGACCACCTGCAAGTTCCCCTCTAAGCCTCTCAACATACTAACTTGGAAATATATTGCTATTTCTTCACTGTTGCTGGGTCAAAATCCTAGATTTCCCTTCCTAAGCACATGTGGGTCAACCTACAGCACATGGAATGCAGCGGTTCCAGGTGGCAGCTCACGGCTACCTTCTCAAGAGCAACTAGGGATGGACAATAAATGCTGTCCCAGCCCACATACAATGAGTAAATAAAAAAATGCTAGTGGATCCAGAATATCCCAGGGCACTTTACAAATGAAGTATTGTTTTGAAGTATCTTCACTGTTGTAGTGTAGGAAACAGAACAGTCAATGTGTACATCATCCATAAAGTAATGGAAAGCCATGGCATACTGCAAAAGTCACTAAGCTAGTGATCGAGAGCCTCAGGCTATTTTTCCGGGAACATGTGTTTGAATGTCACCATGGTAGATGGTGAAATTTAAATTCAATTAAAATACAGAATTAAGACTTGATCTATTGTTAGCATTGTTGATTGTTGTAAAAAAAAATCTAGTTCATAAATTCCCTTCCTGGAAATAAATTTGCTGTTTCTACTTGAACTTGTCTTCAAGTGACTCCAGACCAAAAGCAATGCGATTGAGTCTTACCACCCTCTGAAATGGCTGAGCAAGCGACTCAGTTGTATGGAAACTGTTGCAAGGTCTAAAGAAAGGAATGAAACAAAATGGACCACCCAAAGATTAACTGCCATCAGCAGCAGATGTATACATCAGAGGCAAGATATGCTGCAATAATTCACAGAAAATTCCTTGAACAGTACCTTCCAAGGCAGGGCAGGTGACTGAAGTAAAAGTGGGGGAACACTTTGGGTCTAGTAATCATAATTCTATTAGTTTCAAAATGGTTATGGAAAAGGATAAAAGTTCCATAAAAGTTAAAGTTCTTAACTGGTGTAAGGCAAATTTTAATGGTATGAGACAAGAACTTTCAAAAGTTGATTCGAGTAGGCTTTCGCAGGTAAAAGGGCATCTGACAAATGGGATGCATTCAAAAGTGCGATGATAAGAGTTCAGAGGCATTTTGTTCCTGTTAGAGTGAAGGGTGAAGCTGGTAAGATTAAGGAACAATGGATGTACAAAGATTTTGAGGTTCTAGTCAAGAGTAGTGTTGTCGAACAGAGGGAGCAGGTACATAATTCTTTAAAGTTTGCGCCACATATAGACAGGATGGTTAAAATGGCATTTGGCACCTTGCCTTCATTGCTCAGTCCTTTGAGAATAGGAGTTCAGATGTTATGTTGGACAGGACATTGGTCGAATCTTCTGGAATCATTCCTCTTCTGGAATGCTGTGTCCAGTTATATGAAGGATCTTGTTGAGCTGAAGAGGGTTCAGAGGAGATTTACCAGGATGTTGCTGGGCATGGAAGGTTTGAGATATGAAGAAAGGTAGGATAGGCTGGGACTTTTTTCACTGAAGTGTAGGAGGTTGACAGGTGACATGATAGAAGTTCATAAAATAATGAGAAGTATAGATAGAGTTGATGATTGTTGTCTTTTCTCTAAATGGGGAATTTCAAGACTAAGGGCGCATTTTTAAGGTGAGAGGAGATTTAAAAAGGACATGAGGAAATTTTTTTCACAAATGGTGGTTTGTGTGTGGAATGAATGTCCTGAGGAAGTGGTGGATGTGGGTACAATTAAAACATTTAAAAGGCATTTGGATGGATACATCAATAGGAAAGGTTTGGAGGGATATGGGCCAGGAGCAGGCAGGTGGGACTAGTTTAGTTTGTGATGATGCTCAGCATGGACTGGTTGTACTGAAGGTTCCGTTTCCATGCTGTATGACTCTGACTCTATGACTTGTGCTTAAGACCAGATTTTTATAGAGTCAAAAAGTCTTGGAGATGTACAGCATGGACATAGACCCTTTGGTCCAACATGTCCATGCCAAACAGATATCTCTCTAAACCCTTCCTATTCATATACCAATCCAGATGCCTTTTAGATGTTGTAATTGTACCAGCCTCAAACACCCTTCTGGCAGCTCATTCCATACACGCACCACTCTCAGCGTGAAAATGTTGCCCCTTAGCTCCCTTTTATATTTTTCTCCTCTCATCTTAAATTTATGCCTCTAGTTTTGAACTCCCCTACCTTGGGAGAAGGAGGGTTGCTTTTGAATAGCCGGAAGAATCAGAGGGTAATGTGGAAATGGTATTTGAGCTGAGTTATAGTTTAACTATAAAACAGTTGTAAACCACAGCATATCTACAGCTGTCTGATTCTGTAAATGGATATCTGACTGTTGAATATCCAAATCTGTGACCTCTAACACCTGGAAGGATGAGGGCAGCAGATGCCATACCACTGTGTGCAAGATCTCCCTTCAAGAATCACGCTATCATATTTGGAAATATATCACTTTTCATTAACGTGACACAAAATTCTAGAACTCCCTTCTACATCATAAAGTCTGCAGTTTTTCAATAAGGCATCTCACTCTCATCTTATCTAGAGTAATTAGGGATGGTCAGCAAACACTGACCTGCCAACAGCACTCACATCCCATGATGAATTTAAAAAGTCATTTTTTACTTGATGATAAATATTGGTTAAGGAACATGTCCTTACACTTTTTCCAAAGAGTATTGTGAAATCGTTCACTTCAAATGGAGGGTTTGAGTTGTAAGGACAGGTTGCATAGGCCAGGACATTTTCACTCAAGCATTGTAGGTCGTGAGGTGACCTTATAGAGTTTTATAAAATCATGAATGGTTTAGATAAGGTGAACAACAGGTGTCTTTTGCCTAGGGTGGGTCATTTCAAGACTAAGGGCCATATTTTTAAGGTGAGAGGAGCAAAGAAAAAGACATGAGGGACAATTGTTTTTACAGAGTGTAGTTCGTGTGTGGAATGAACTTCCAGAGGAAACGGTGGATGGGGGTACAGTTACAACATTTAAAATACATTTAAATAAGTGCATGAATAAGAAATGTTTGGAGGGATATGAGCCAATTGCAGGCAAATGGGACTAGTTCCGTTTGAGATTATGGTCGGCATGGACTGCTTGATCCAAAGGGTCTGTTTCTGTGCTGTATGATGTTAAGACCGATAATAGTAGGTTTGGCCTCAGTATAACATTCAATAAATGGCACCTCTGATTGTGCTGCACTCCCTAGCACTGCACTACATTTCAGGCAGGCTTTCCCATTCCAAACTTTCTTTGCCTTTCTTTTCATTCACTGTTCTTTTATCAAATTCTTTGAGCGGGGACTTGAACCTATTTTGACACTTGAAGTGAACAGTTGGTACACTGTAAATATTACATAATGTAACAATTGTTATACATAAAACATATTGCTATGGAAAATAAGTACAGATAGCAACTGGTACAAATATGACCAATGATTGCAGTCTGTTAAAATCATGTGTAAGTGGTCTTTGAAATTATTTTCTAACTTGACACAACATTACCTTATAAAGAGATGCCAACAAACCTCAGCATTTGTTATTTTGCTAATAACCAGAATATCTATGGTACCTTTGATCTCACCTCACGGGATTAACAGAATGTTGGAGCAGAATGTCACACTCCACTTGTGAAATTGTTTTTTGTCAGTGTCTTTCGTTCCCTGAAGCTTCAGATGTGATCAATGGGAATTAGGGAAGGAAACAAAACCTGAGGAAATTCCCCAAGCACTGCAAACCAATCAACAAATACAAGCTGTACACAGATGGGAAAGAGATAACAGAAGGTATTCATCTGCCAGGACTGATTTAAATGAGTCCACTTCTCAGCTTAGCAGCCCCAGAGAATAATATTATTAACAACCTGACTTTTGAGATGAACCAGACTGTTCATTGCTATCCAACATGGATTGAGCTGTTTAATGGTTCGAAAGAGCAGACAGCACAGGTTTGGTGATGAGAAGAGCAGAGAGCCATTTCAGTCCTACTGGTTGACAGCTGCTCAGTCCATTTCCATCTAGTTAATATGGTACGTGGACTCAAGTGAAATGGACTATTGATTTTTCTTTTTACATTGCTTCTCACCAAAGGATTTTCTGTCACAAATTCTGCAGGATTCGGTCACAGCACAAAGTCATTGTTCAGCACCTGGAATGTCACTCCGTGATCATCAGGTTAGTGAGGAGGGACTAGTGAGGCCTGACTAAAATGACCTGAAGATGCAGTTCTTGGCAAGCAGACGGTTTTGAGCCATAAAATGACCTAACCTTCAGGTAGTTCAGAGCGATGGTGGAATGAATGGGCCTGTTCTCTAAAGTGTGCTCTTCAAAGGTTTAGTGAGAGGCAAAGTTGTCCTGAAAGCTCAAAATCTCATTTTGTGTTGTAGAATAAGGTTGGGAGAAAATGAGAACAGTGAAAGAAGAGAAAGGGAAATGTGGAATGAGGAAGAAATAAAACAAGAAAGGAACGTAAACAAAAAGGAATAAAGAGTGGGAAGGAGCAAAGGAAAGAGAAAGAAGAGAGAATAAAGTGAAGCAAGGGAAAAAAAAAGGCAAATAAGACTGAGTGTAGAGCAGTCAAGTGAGCAAATGATTGAGCATGGTGTGTTTTCAATGAAGTTTACAGTATCCAGTTTTAATAAAGAGATGTAAAATTGATATGAATTTTTTGTTGTTACACCTTGTTTAAAATTGTACTTTATTTTTCCTTGAACAGACCCCCTATCAGTCACTGGAATCAACAGTTTATTGGGAAATGCCACTTTCTAAAACGCTTCAAATTCAAATTTTTACACAGTTTCACAAAACTAAACTGTAGGCTCGAGAATAAATTGCAAGATAATGAGGGTATGTAAAAATGGCAATGCATTAATCATGGAGGATTTTAATTTTATTTGGTTTAGATTAGTCAGATTGACAGAGGGTGCAACCAGAGATCAAAACATCTTGGATCTGGTAATGAGGCAGTTTATTAAATGATCTTGGAGTTAAAAACATTCCCTAGAAAACAGTGACCATTATGTTGTAGAATTTAGCATTCAATTTAAGAGTGAGAATCTTGGGTCAGAAGCAACTGTGCTAAACTTAAATCAAGCAATTACAAAAAGATAAGGGCAGAGCTGTCTGGAATTTAACAGAAAAGATGGTTGACGAACAATAACAGACATTCATGAAATTAGTTCATGACTGATAAGAAAAATATACCTTGGTGAAGAAGAAGGTTTGAGGAAAGGGATAAATCAACTATAGTTAATCCAGGAAATTAAATATGATATCAAATTGAAAGAAAAACTACAATGTGGAAAAGATGAGATGTAAACGACAGAATTAAGATATTTTTAAAAAAACATGATCCAAATAACATAAGTAACAAAATAAATTATGATAGCAAACTAGCAAATAATACAAAAGCAGACAGAAAGAACATCTTTATAGATGTTAAAAAAGAGTGAGTGAGCCAAAAATGAACATAGGCCCCTCAGAGAATAAGACTGGGAAAATAATATTGAGGAACCAGGAAATGGCAAATGAGTTGAATAAATACTTTGTATTAGTTTTCATGGTAGAGGACTCTAATAGCGTTCCTAAAGTGCTAAACAGTCAAGTGGCTAAAGAGTGGGCTGGTAGTTGGGGAGGAAATAAACATAATAACTGTCACCAGATGAAAAAGTACTAGGCATACTGATGACCTAAAGGACAATATGTTCCCTGGACTTGATGGTTGTATTCTAGTATTTTGAAGGAAGTAGCTACTGGGATATTTTCTAAGAATGCTTAGATTCTGTTAAAGTCCCTGAGGATTGGAAAACTGCCAGTGTACCATCCTTATTCAAAAAGGAAGAGAGGCTAATAAAATTGCTATAGGTAAATTCATTTAACATTTGTCATTGGGAAAATGGAAGAGTCTATTATAAAGGATGCAATAGTGAAGCAATAAGGAGTACATGGTGTGATTAAGTAGAGTCAGCATGGCTTCACGAAGGAGAAGTCATGTCTGACAAATTTATGGATTTCTCTGGAGGAGGAGTCAAGCAGGATAGATAAATGGGAACCAGTTGATATAATATATTTGGATTTCCAAAAGGCTTTTCATAAGGTACTGAAAGTAAGGCCAGTAAGAAAGATAAGGTCCCATCATGTTAGGGCAACATATTATCATAAATAGAGGATTGGCTAACTAATAGAAGACAGAAACTTGGGATAAAGGGGCTTATTTTAGGATGGCAGCCTGTAACTGAAGGAGTACCACAGAGATCAATGCTGGAGCCACAATTATTTACAATGTACATAGATGTATTGGATGACAGAAATGAACATCGATGACACAAAGATTAGCGGGAAAGCAAATGGTTAGGATGACACCAAAAGTCTGCAGAAGGGTGTAGACAGGTTAAGTGAGTAGCCTAAAACTTGGTAGATGGAATATGATGTTAGAAAATATGAGGTGATGCACTTTTGCAGGAAGAATAGAGGAGCTGAATATTATTTGAATGGGGAAAGAATGCAGAGAGCTGCTTCACAGTTTTGGGGATTCTTGTGCATGAATGACAAAATGCTAGCATCCAAGCTCAGCAAATAATAGGGCAGCAAAGTGAATGTGTCTTCACTTTAAAGGAATATAAAAATAGGGAGGTCTTGGTAAAGCTATACAAGACACGCAATAGAATGCTGAAAATAGTTTTCGTCCCCTTATCTAGGGAGAGATAGATTGGCATTTGAGGCAGTCCAGAGGAGTTTCAGGGATACAAGGAAATTTCCTTATAGGTAGGGGTTGACTAGGTTGGAGCTCATTAGAGTTCAGAAGAATGGGATGTGACTTTATTGACACACATTAAATCTTCTAAAGCCCAACAGGGGGCATGTAGAAAGGCAGTGTGGACATTATTAAGTTGTAATGTTGGGGTTCAGAGGATAGAGAGGACAGTTGAAGTTCAATATGGTGTATTTCCACTTGGAGAGAATGGTGAAAATGGGCTGACAGAATGGTGCAAAGTAAAAGGTGACATGGAGGCTCTGGGGGCAGTAGTTGGGGGAGATGTACCTGGTGACCGGGAAGAGCCTGGTGCTAATGGTATCCACTATAAGATGTATTCCCTGCCATTATTTTCTAGGTCTAGATGCTAACTGTAACTGGAAAATGGTTGGGTAAACACCCAGTGTGGATGGAGTCGGTGTCAGTTAGATAGGCAAAAGATCCACGTCAATTGGACACCAGGCCATGGAAGGAACAACTGCGTTTGCAAACTGCAGTTACACTTAACTTTCAATCATTTCTTTGCCTAATTATATTGCAAGCAGAGTGAACATATTTAGGGTTCAAAATACTTGTCAAAGGCAATTTGCACCATGCTGCTGGTACTTGCAAATCTACAACTGGCATCTCAACAATGCAGAAGTTAGCAGCAATGACTTAAAAAGATGTTTTAGCAAAGCAATCCCATCACTTGTGAAACTTCTAAGGTTCTGTGAGAGGAGTAAAACATCATTTCACTGTGTTATGTGAGTATTATGTTGGGCTCTACTGAATTCAAAAGTAAGTTGAATGGGAAGGAAGTCAGAGCACAGTGGGCACTCTCTTTCTTATGTAAAGTGTTGCTCACTCACAGAGTGGCCCTTTCACCAAGTTGGTGCACATGCAATAACCAGGGCTGTGGTGAAACCAACAATAGTGCTGGGAAGATGCAGTTCCACTTCCTGGACTGGTCTGGGAGGGCCCTCCACTATAGTCCACACAGGGTGTGCCCCGTAATCCTGGCAGGCTTTGCTCTGCAGTTGTATAGAGTCTTAATAAATCTTCATCTGGAGGATTGTGTACAGTTTTGGTCTCCCTATCTAAAGAAGGATAGACGTACCTTACAAGGAGCATAATAGAGATTCACTGGATTGACATTTGGGGTGATTGGATTCTTTTAGGAGAGAATGGGGAGACTAGATCTGTAGTCCCCAGAGTTTCAAAGGATGAGGCTTTATTAAAACATATAAAATTCTTACAAAGCATGACAGGCTGTCTGTGGATAAGATGTTTCCACTGTCTGGTAAATTTAAAACCAGGCAAAATAGTCTCAGAATAAGGGATAGTTCATTTAATATTGAGATGCGGAGGAGGAAACTCTTCACCCAGAGGCTGGTGAATCTATCCGAGAGGGAAGCTCAATCATTGAACGTGAAGTTTGTTACACCAAAAATTGTGCCTCCAAAAATCACCCATTAAGTCAGTAGCATCTAAACTTTTTTTTGTTTCTTTTCACTTATCATGTTTCTCCTTTTGTAATTTCAATCTCAATTGAGCTGGTTCTCAGCTATGTTTAATTTCTGAGGTTGAATCAGATCCAAAAAAAATGCATTCCATTTTGCAAGATATGATATAAAGGCCAAGTTTATCTCATTACAAATGAAACCCTTAGGTTTCAGCTTCATGCTGATGCTAGTTCAGATTAATATCCAACTAACTTGCCAATAGATTTTCATTGGCATCTGATTTAAGTCTGTCAGATATTTAATTTCATCTATTGCACATATTCCTTGAGCCCCAGTCAGTGTTCCACTTTTCGTCTTTTGTCACCTCAGTAGAGTTTAGGTCAAACCTAATCAAGGCTTCTTGTACATGTCATGCAAATAATAAAGAAAATGTTTCAGGAATGTGGAGAAAGTAAAACTAATTGGATAGCTCTTTCAAAATACAATGGGCTGAATGACCTCCATCCACGCTTTATGGTTTAAAATAAATAACATAGTGGTTTTATGGTGACCTTGCTTAGCATTCTGGTGTGCTCACAACTTGTATCCACTCCCACACTCAATGGTCTCCTGCTGAGAGATGCACTTAATGCAGGCAACTTGACAACTTTCAATCCACCCACGTGCATAGGCACGAAGCTCGTTTCACGGTGAGGTATACACACATGGGATTCTCAAAAGCGCTTTGTAATTGTCAAGCCTCTGATGCAATGTAAAGGATGTGCATAACTGTCAAACTTATGTCATGGGCGAACAGATGGTTTTGTGCAATGACATTTAACTGCAGCGTAAGAGAAACAACAAAAGTCCTAAGTGTCAAATATGGCACAGTATATATATATAACTTCTTTGGTTCAGTCGCTGCAGGTTTAGCTTCATAATATTTAATTAATTACCTGGAAATGGTTTTGCTAAATGCAAGAGTGGATTTTTAACATAATTTATTAAATTATTTTAACTTAACTCTGCATATAAAGTAAAAGCATGTTAAAAAAAAAATGTTAAACTTAAACCCCTCAGCTCCATGTTATTTCAGGAGTATAAAAACTTTTACAGTTCCGTCACACTTATTTCTTTCAGTAGTAATTAGGGGTCACATTTTTACAACATCCCAGTGACGTGCTTAAATAATACATATGTGGAGCTTTCTTCCAACTATTAGAAATGTACAGCTTTAGAGAGTGGTAAAAGAATAATTTCTGCTCTCTAAACATTTAAATCAAGATATCCTGATTTAAGAAGCATGAGACAGATCTCATTCAGCAAACTTGAAATCAGGTCTGCTGATATAGTGGATTTACACTCAAGGTAGTGCCAACACTTTTAGTTGGAGACTGCAGTCTGCCTGAGTGCACATTTATGCTTTATGGCTCAGATCTATGGAGAAGTGAGACTAGTTTCTGTGTGTAAAGCAGGTTTACTTTACAATACCTTAAAATGTTGACTGAGAGCTTCAGCTCTGGCTCCTAGCTCATTCTACAGATTTGTTTACGCTTCTACGAGTCTACAACTATGCTTAACTAATAAAGCAGTAGGCATCAGATTTACACAATCAAAAACAGAACAATTGAAACATTGACCACCAGTGATACTAATGTATACCATGGGCTCTAATTCCATATTCCACAGAGTGGAATTTTTTTGCTCCTTTGAGTGGTGTGGGCAATGTCAAAAAAGTTGGGAAAATACGGTCCAAGTGGAAAGATATAATAGTCAACATGGAGAAAATTAGTGTCGACTTTTCCACTTAAGTGGTGAGTTCAGAATCCCACTTATAAGCAGTGACTGCCTTACTTTCATGGATTTGTATCTCATTATTACCTAAACATGCCTCATTTCAAAGCTGCTGCCAATTGTCTCCTTCCTTGAGAAACTAGATGGTGCGCCAACTGAAAGTCAGAGCAGTTACTTGGTAGCACCAGGCCATCTTTTGCTTCTCTAGGCCTTCAGAAAAACTGTGGCTTCACCATAATGCCCCTGAATGCTCCAAGAACCCCATCCTTTTTCACTCTTCAACCATGCAACTGGGCATTAACAAACCACCAACCTCATCACATTATTATGGTTGTTTTTAGACCACATGACTTCATTCCTTCAGCACTTCACTTTGGAGCACAGGGACACTTACAACTCACAGACTTTTGCCAGGTCACCTTACCCACAAGCACACACTTGTATCTCATGCATCAGCCCAGAATGCATCTTGTGGCTTTTAACTCATTTTCAGTTCCTCTACATTGATTTGGCAGCTGGCAGCCTCCATAATGTGTATTGCCTTTTGCAGGCAACTTGTCATGGTTTGGAACGCTGAACAACCAAGGGGATGGACCTATTGCCATACAGCACCATGATACACAAATGTCATATCTAAAGCATATGCCTTCAGTTTATGTGACAAAGACATTGCATATGTTTCAACTAATCGTTCATGTCTGAAAATCAAAGGGGACTTAGTGGGCTCAAGGAGGACAATGGTCCACTGGGAATCTCACCACAGTCAGTGAAGGAGATTGTTTGATTCATATCCAGGGGTTGGATCGACATTTCCTGCAATGAATTAAAAGGAGGGACTGCGTATAATGGAAGTGGATGGAAGAGCAAGTTAGTGGTAATGCACAAGCAGGAGAAAAAGTTTAAGAGGTGTACTTTGTCCTTTTTTTTGAAGAGAGGTTTTAAGGCAGAGATACTGAGCTGTCTATTGAAAACTTGTAAAGTAAATAGCTTGTGAGGCCTTGAGTTCCTATTTTTAAAAAGTTGGTAGAATAGAAACATCCTGAGTGGGTGTGATCAAGCTCCCACAGAATCAGGATTTTTAGTTTTAGCTTTCAGCTGTTGCTGCTGAGGTCTTGAAGATGTAAAAGCTATTTTATTCCCTGTCTCAGTTACAGCTCAAAGTTGGGGCTTCTCTTCCTACTGCTGGAGTTGCATGTGAGACAATCTATTTTCTGAATTTGCCTTTTGTCAAGGATGTGCTTATGGAATGTTACTGTACTTGGACAATTAACTAGTAATAGTTACTGTATCTGTTAGTTTGTTAAGCACTTTGATAGTTACAGCTAAACCAATTCCTTTCTTTTATCTTGTCTTTTGTTGTATTTTAACTATAGTGTATGAATAAAGTGTGTTTTGCTTCAATCCTGGTAGTTTGACCAATCAAATTGCATCCAGAATGCAATACCTTACACTTACCTTTAAAAGAAGAAAAAGTTAGTGTCTAGGCTACCTTGTTAACATATTTAGAGGGGATCTGGCCTGGTCCATAACACCATTAAGTGAGTTGGAAGTGCAGAGGGCAGGAAAGGTTAGCAGTTTGGGAGCAAGTTGTGGGTGATAGCCATTAAGTGGACATGATATGAGATTTGTGATCTCTGAGTCTTGGTGAGATGACTTTGCAATGGCAGAGGGTGGGTAAGTAGCAGCATTGTGAGTGTGACATAGCACAGAAAAGATGGTGGACTTATCCTTGTTAAGCACAAAAGATCATCAACCTTTTTACTGCGCTGCTGTTCATTGCATTTCAGCTGGGATGATATATTGATAAGAGCCACTATCTCAGCCCAGGCTGGCTGGGTCTTGTTGCAAAGTCATTCAGCAGGAAAAGCACTGCTCTCCTTTCCATCAGCCATCCATCAGCACCTTTGGGTGGTTGAGGAGCTAAGCTACCTTTCTGGGCCTTTAGCATAACTGTGCAGCACCACACTATAAAGGCCAGGTCCTGGCACAGTGCCTGAAGTATTGTGAAACTGGGATTGAAATATGGTGTCAGCGGCAAAGTCACAATGTCTTGGCAAGCATTTCTGTTTCTTGATCCCATGGAACAGATGCCAAAGAGGCCATTTGCATCATTAGTGAGGTGAAGAGCAGACAACTGGGTCACAAAAGTTAACATGGGCCAGACGTGATAACACAGTATGGAGCTGGAGGAACACAGCAGGCCAGGCAGCATCAGAGGAGCAGGAAAGTTGATGTTTCAAGTCGGAAACTTCTTCAGACCCGACCAGAAACATCAACGTTCCTGCTCCTCTGATGCTGCCTGGCCTGCTATGTTCCTTCAGCTCCACACCATATTATCTCTGACTCTACCACCTGCAGTTCTTGCTATCTCTGATTGGGCCATAGTGACTGTGTGCTATTAGTCTCAACCAAAAACACATCTCGCTAAAAATTAGGTTCAAAGAGTTAGGTCAGAATCTGATTCTGCCTTAAAACAAGGCTAATTTACATTGCACAGTTGGTGATTTACTTGCACAACAGCTTATTAAGGGATTAATCATATTTCTGAATTCAGTAATGAATTGTTTCCATATATTTTGACATTTTAGTCAATACAGAACAAGAGTTACCAATAACAATAAGCTGAAAAAGAATGATTTTGCTCTATTACATTGTAGCTATATTTCTACCTAAATGCAAATAAAATGGAATGCATTTGCTTTGGAAGAGACTTCTTATAAGACTCTGTAATGGCCATTTGACAGACCAAATGCACTAATACATTGGGGACAAAATAAATTAAATTTACATCTTTTCAGCATTAGTTATTGTGCTAAGCACCACCAAATTTTTAGTATTATAATCTTTTGATTTGTGGGTCATTTAACTGTAAGAGAGCCATTCCTCACTATTCATGGAGAAATTGTACTTTTAAGCTGTTAGAATGCAGAAAATAAGATTGAAGTGAAGTCATAACTGGGATTAGCAGCAACAAAACCCAATTGTTTGATTAGGTTTTGTGCATCAGTTCCTCTTGCAATTTTGTTCAAAGTAAGTTCACATTTGTTTTGAATTGGTTACCTTGGGAATGCTGAAAATCAATTATGGTTCTCAAAGTCATCTCTTCAAGGATACAAGTTGAGGAGAATATTTCTCCAGAACTTAAACTCAAGGAGGTAAGGAAATACTAATGTCTCATCAAGCATGAATTTAACAGGAAGAGCCAGGGCTGTTCATTACCCCAAAGGGATTTATCAGTGCAATGAATTGAAATATGAGTTTCACTTGTGGAATTGAAACTAAGCTCAGCTCATAGAATGAAAGCCCCTTGCATGTTGATCATGAAGATCTGATATTGCACTAGTGAAATCATCTTTATCTAATTCCTGATGGTTTGTTTCACCTTGAAATTTTAACTTTCATTTTTGGAAATAAATTATCAATCAGAAAAGATGCCAGAACATGAAAATGTCCTTCTTGGATTAACTTTTGAGTTGGATAAAGCTAAGCTTGATTCTGTAGTCAACCTATGTTTCATTTGAGAGATAGTAAGAACTGCCAATGCTGGAGTCTGAGACAACACAGGCTGGAGCTGGAGGAACACAGCAGGCCAGGCAGCATCAGAGGAGCAGGAAAGTTGATTTTTCTGGACGAGACCCTTCTTCAGAAATGGGGGAGGGAAAGGGGGTTTCGGAAATAAATAGAGAAAGGGAAGGTAGGGCTGGGGAAGGTAGGTGGGATGATGATAGCAGGTAGGCAGTGTTGGCGATTGGTCAGTGAGGTAGGAGGAGCGGATAGGTGGGAGAGAAGACGGACAGGTCAAGGAGGTGTGGATGAAAAGGACGATTGGTCTTGGAATGAGGCTGGGGGTGGGGAGATTTTGAAGCTAGTAAAGTCCACATTGAGATCATTGGGTTGTCGGCTTCCAAGGTGGAATATGAGGTGATGCTCCTCCAGTTTCTCCAGGATGGCGTTGTTGTGACACTGGAGGAGGCTCCAGCCTGTGTTGTCTCAGACTCCAGCATTGGCAGTTCTTACTATCTCTCAAATGAAGCATAGGTTGACTGCAGAATCAAGCTTAGCTTTATCCAACTCAAAAGTTAATCCAAGAAGGACATTTTCATGTTCTGGCATCTTTTCTGATTGATAATGGATGGACATGTTGTCCGGGGAGTGGGAGGGGGAGTTGAAGTGGATTGTGACTGGGAGGTGTTGTTGTTTGTTGTGAACCGAGCGTAGGTTCTCTACAAAGTGGTCTCTGAGCCTCAATTGATCTTCATTTGATCTGGAAGTGTTGCTAGGATCCTTGGCACCGCAAACAGTTGGATGTTGCGTTGATGTCAGTTAGTACTAAAAACAGGAATCATAGAATCCCAATAGTGCAGATAGAGGCTGTTCGTCCCATCAGGTCCACACCAACCCTCCAAAGGCCATCCCACGCCAAACCACCGGCCAATCCTGTCCCTGCATTTCCCATGGCTAACCCACCTAGCCTAGAAAATACGGGGCAATTTAGCATGGCCAAGCCAACTAACTTGCATGTCTTTGCACTGTGGGAGAGAACCAGAGCACCCAGAGGAAACCCACAGAGACAATTGGAGAATATGCAAACTTCACACAGACAGTTACCCAAGGTTGGAGTTGAACATGGGCCCTTTGGCACAGTAAGGCATCAATGTTAACCACTGTGCCACCCAGATGGTCTGAAGTATTTTGTTTTCCAGTAGCAGTTTGATCATTTAAGTAATGAGCATTGAAGTCACCTGAAAGAATATATTAAAACAATGAAGTGTTAATTTGCATTGTAATGACCCTCAGCCCATTCCCAATATCAAATTTCCATAGAATACACCATGCACAAATGGGCTACTCCGTCCACACAGGTATCTAGCTGACAATATGGAGAATTACCCCAGATATGTCCTGTACATAAAATGTAGGACAAATCCGACCCTGCCAATTACCATCTTTGGACTGGGGGAGGAAACTGGAGCAAACTCACATAGACACAGGGAGAATGTACAAATTCCACACAGATAGTCGCCCTAGGTAGGGATCACACCCAGTTCCCTTGTACTGTAAGGCAGTGATGCTAACCACTGAACCACTGTGATGCACCAGTCCTCTGAGATAGCCTAGCAAGTGACTCAGTTCGAGAGCAATTAGGGATTGGAAATAAATATTGGTCCAACCAGCGATGCAGACATTTTTAAAATGCTGGCAAGGAGAACATTGGTTGCTCATTCCTAAATGTTAAGAGTCAAACACATTGCTGTGAATAAGGAGTCACATGTAGGTCAGACTAGGTAAGGATGGCAGATATTCTTTCCTAAAGGACAATAGTGAAACAGATGGGTTTTTATGACAATTGGTATAGTTTTATGATCAACATTACTAAGAATAGATCACAGTTCATACCTTTTATAAACTGCATTTAGATTCCACCAGCTGCCACGGTGAGATTTGAATCCATGTCCCCAGAGCATTAATCTGCGCCCCTGGACTGTTAGTTTATGACAAGACCAGAATGCCAATATCTTCCTTTTAAAATGAAATCATTTAAAAAATTTACAAAAGAGCTGATATAATTGCACTTTCATTATTAGACAATCATGCTATTTTGGGTTAAAAATGAATGTCCATTCCTGGCATATTATTGCTGAACAGTTTGGTGAGCTTACTGATAAATAACTAGCTTGCATGTTTTTGTTAACAGTTGAAGAAAGACAATTGAAGACCTTTTCACATACGTTCAGATTTAGTTTTGCAAACTCAGGGTATGAATGCCCTTGAATTTGGGTGAGGCATTTGTCAATCCTTCCATTAACATAGGCCTTTGTCCAGTTGGGCATACTTTGATTCTTGTCGTAATTCTATAGAGTTACCCTTAATTCTCCTAACACTGATTTCAGCCCTTTTTTTAAACCAAAAGGAGGAGTTTGAAATCTGTGTGATGCTGCAAGTTTGAGATCCTGTCACCCCTGCGAGTAAAACATCACATTCTCACATATTTTCAAAGTAGGTCCCACAAGCCAGATAGCTGGCTGTCATCGCACATTTGACCCTTCTTAAATTCTGTGATCTATTGGGATTCCAGCTGGTGCTAGCTAACCTTCATGAAGGTGAAGGGTTTTTTGGAGAATGTTCTCACTTGAACACACATACTCTGCCGACTGCCTACAGAACACTTCTCTTACTGTTGAGGCAATAATCCAGCCTCCTAACCCCATCTCCCGCTGTCTTTGAGTGATTTCATTTCAATTGTGTGATGGGTTACACAGCAAGCATCACTGTCATAAATTATTACTTTTCAAGTCAAAAATTGCAATGCATTTGCTAAGTGATGGCCAGACCTGTCAAGCGTTGCTCATCAGAAGTGACAGTCTCGGTGTTCAGTTTATATGGCCTTGTTTGGAGGTATCCGTTGCTAAAAATAAACGTTGTTCCATCTGTTTAAAGTGGCTGGCAACCTCATACTGAGCAGAAATATCAAGTGTTGCATTATCTACTTTTGACAGCATAGTTGACAGTCAGACAAAGTGACTGAAACAATAATTTTCTGTCAATTGTTTTTGGAGGAGCTATTTTCTTTGTGTGCCCTTTTCCATTGATTTTTAAATTAGAAGTCACTGTACTTTGAGTAAGAATATTCATCAATACAACACCTTATCACGTCCTCGGCATATCTTGAACTGCATCACATCAAATGAGTTAAGTTCTGAATGACTTATGGAACAATAACTGAAATTGCTGGAGAAACTCTGCAGGTCTGGCAGCATCTGAGGAGAGAAAGCACAGTTAACATTTTGAGTCCAGTGACCCTTCTTCAGAACTGATAGTAGCTAGGAGAAGTTGGTATATATGTTGAAGACAGTGTTGGAGGTGGGGGAGGGTGGTGGAGAAATGAGTGGATAGATGGTGATGGAGCCCAGAGAGAATGATAATTAGGTAGACATTGGAATGATTGATAATATACCACGGAGAAAGAAAAACTGATAATGGGGACCATAAGTAGGTGAAAATGCTTTGGCTCTGAATGACTTATGTTTTGTACGAAAACATGGCAGTTATTTTGCATGTAGCAAGTTTGCACAGAAAGCAAACGGAATGACCAGTTAATTAAGTAGGAAATTCTCTGTGCTATACTGGCCAATGTGTTTTTTTCTTCCCCCTTGATCAATATCATTAGTATAATGCCTTTTGTGAGATCTTGCTGTGAGCAAAATGACTGTTGTGTTTTCTATGCTACAGCAGGGACTGGGCTACAGAAATATTTATAAGTGGTAAAGTACTTCATGACATCCCAAGGTCATGTAAGGCGATTGTATCAATATAGGTTTTATACAAAAAACAGTTTTATTTTATTATGAGTACCTGTTAATCAGGACATCAGGAAATCTCTGTTCTTCTTTGGTTCTTTGAAGTCTTCAAAGTCCTTCTGAAAACTAATGCAGCCTTCTGGACATGATGGCCAATTTTCCGGGATCTTAAAGGAAGTGGCTGTAGATTGAGATAATGAATGCATTGGGTGCAATCTTCTAAAATGCCCTAGATTCTGAAAAATTCCTAATGGTTTAGAAAGCCACAAATGTAACACATCTTCTTAATGAAAGAAGGAGACAGAAAGCTGGAAACTATAGGCTTATTTGCCTAACAGCGGTCATTAGGAAAGATACTAGAAATCATTATCAAGGAGGGTCAATGTGGTTTTGTGAAAGGGTCATTGTGTTTGACAAACTTGCAAAAGTACTTTAAGGATGTAACAAACAGAATGGATAAAGGGGAACCAGCAGATGAAGTGTTTTTGGATTTTCAATAGACATTTGATTTACATGACAATTAAGAAGAAAGTTTACAGGAGAACATAAAAGATCATGGGCCTTGATTTTCACTCCTAGATAGAGGACATTTCTTAACTTCACAATCCTAATCTGTGAAAAGAGGCCTTGCACTTTGGATTTTTCTGCTGCAGTTCCTCAGAATCAGGCTGGGTGATACCAGAAGAAGTCCATAGTCCACCAGGTATGGAGGAAAGCTGAAGGAAATCCTGCCTCAGTTCATCAGCCCTTGTGAAAATAAAAAGCTCTTGAGCCTGCAGCCCTTCCAACCCTCCATTCAGGTACTCGTTGATCCTGACTAACTCATGGCTTCTCATGTTTCAATATACTATTACGTCAATTCATGGTCCCATACCCCAATATGCCCTCATACATGCCATCACTGCCAATGCATCCTCACCCATCTCCATGACTTCTTATACTCCTAAGCCCTTCTATTCTATCAGAACTTGGAGTGTTCGAAAATCTCTTATCGGTCCATAGCAGCACTAGCCTGGATTATGTCCACACACAAAGGAGTGGAGCCTAACTCCACAACTTCTAGAATCAAGAGAAACATTACTGTCTGATGTAAACTGACATTGGGAAGTTTGCTAATGAATTCTCAACAACTCCTCAGACACTCTGACGCTGTTTTTGATTCCACACAGCCATCCTTGAGTGACCAGGTATATGTACCTGCAATATATGCCCCCTACACTTGGTTCGATCCTATTGACAAAATATATAGCTAGCACTAAGGCACAGTGTTTGCTTGTTAGAACATCTATTCTGGTGGGCTGGAAATCTTCTAAGATGTAGGATCTACAACGTTCAGTGAAATATCAAGTGTCCGGGCTAATGCTAATTAAATGAATCAGGGACGCTTTGTTTGGGGTGTGGGTGGTGCAATGCTGGTGATGACAAGAGCTGGGAAGGGGCTCTAAGTGATTGTTATTGTGGAATGGGTGCTGGAAGAGCAAGAGCAGGAGAGGGACTGGCATAGTGAACGTGAACATGAACTCCCAACAGCTTCAGTGTGCATGTTCACCATAAAGAAACACAAAGCAAAGGTCTGACGAGACTCACAGGTTCGGTTTCCCATAGGGTACCTGCGATAAAGGGGCTTCCACAGGATTTGGGGCAAATAAATGATGAAGAGTAAAGCTTTTAGAACTGAGATAACAAGCAATTTTTTCAACCAGAGTGTGGTGAGCCTGTGGAATTCACTACCATAGAAAGTGGTTGAAGCCAAAACATTGTGTTTTCAAGAAAGATGTGGATATGGCTCTTTTGGCTAAAGGAATCATGGGATATGGGGAGAGGGCGAGATTAAGTTATTGAGCTCGACGGTCAGCCATGATCAAATGGAATGGCAGAGCAGGCTCGAGAGCCTGAATGGCTTTATTCCTGCTCGTATCTTCTATGTTTCTACTTTTCAATCAAAATGAAAGCAATCCTGTAAGATTGGGTCAGCCTGTGAGAGGTTAGCCCTCATGCAGTAAGGAAAACTCTACCTCTGATTGATAGTACATAGTAGAACCACTCAACTATTCCATTCCAACCCATTGATTGACACTGTTTTATATGTAGCTGCAGCTTTAGTTGGACAGCTTTTAGAACCAATGCTGCAATATAAACAGAAGGCCTACAGCAGGGTTTTGAAACATAGCTCTGGGACCTTTCAATGTTGCAGTCTTTGATAGGAGAGAACTTCTGGGCATTGGCCTTGAACAAAGATACTTAGTTCAGGTTCAGTTGTGGTCTGAGTAAAAACTAATTGATATTGGCACTGAGCTGCTGTGAATCACTGTTTTTGTGTAATCCCACAAGTTTAATAGCTCATCAGCAGCTTGTAACTTCTATTAACAGCTTCTTGGAATTAGCAGGCACTGTCCTCATTAACAGGATGCAATCCTATTAAGGAGCTTTGACACTATTAACACGTCATAACCTCACGAACGAGATGTTTTCCTATTAACGAGATGTGTCCCTTTTAATAAGCTATTTCCCATTAACAAGCCGTATGTGGTTCTGTTTTTACAGACAGGAAATCCAGGCATGGAGTTTTAAAAGTCCCTTGATGGAGCTGTCAGGTTGGGTTAATGTCTGATTGTTCACAGCAACTTGTGGCACAAAAATAACAAGAACAATCTCAGGACTTGACAAGGTAGTGTGGGTGAATGGCTCTGACTAACACAAAAGTTGACCTAAGCTTCAGATGGTACTATTGGTTACTGACACTGGCAGAAACTGGGCAGGATCTTCTGCTGTCACTGGTAGTGAGCCTTGAGGTGTAGATGTCATTTCATAGGTTGAGGATCAGTATGTGATATGATATTCAAACCCCAATGCGTTTCTGTTTCTACTAGATTGTGGTTCTGGAGAGGCAGGCTCATGGTTGGCATAGTGGCTCAGTGGTTAGCACTAGTGCCTCACAGTGCTAGAGACCCGGGTTTGATACCAGGCTCGGATAACTACCAGTGTGAAGTTTGCACATTCTCACCCTGTCTGTGTGAACTTCCTCCAGATGCTGTGATTTTTCACCTGAAGTCAAAAGATGTACAGGTTAGGTGGATTGGCCATTGGAAATGTAGGAATATGAAGATGGGGGGTGGGATGCAGTATGGACTTGATGTGTTGAATAACCTGCTTCCACACTCTAGGATTTTATGGTCAACCTTCCTGACCCTTCTAACAACTGAGGCCCTTAAGTGGATAGTGAAAAACCATTTGAGGGTCTCATTGAAATGTTACAGTAATTACCCAACTGCGTGAAGGCCTGTTGCCTCACAATATGCCCAAGGTGTCAAACTTGAATGGGTACCTTATCACCTTGTAGTGTGGGTGGAAAGTCTTTTGAGCAAAGGTAATAATTGACTAATCAATAGAATGGGCATTGACTGGGAATGTGTGGGTCAATATAGCCACCTCACCGCCCTTTATTCTGATCACCTTGGCTATGCCCCCTACAAACCCCTACTTGGCAACCCCTCCCCCACCTTGCCAATCATATTACTTAGATTTGGGTCAATCTGCAATCCTGGGATGCTGGAGGCTGTGGTGGGTGTCCTCTGGCATTTGCCACTGCCTCCACATCGGCAATGCTGAGCACAAGAGCTATAGGCCTCTGATTGGCCAGCAACTCTCATTGGGCGGGACTTCTGCTGCTGGGGTCTTGATTCCAGGGCAAAGGATTTTTTGGTGGCTTTGTCTCAGCCTGACTTTTGTGAGGTTCAGTAGGCTTTCTGGGAAGACAGGTCTGTCTAGTCTGCAGGTGGGAACCCTAAAGCTTCAATAAGATTCCATTATGTGTATGTGTGATAGATCAGCATAACCATGTATCTACCGCCAACCAACAGAGAAAACATTCATTCGACCTGTCTGGCTTTGGTTGAAACCCCACTCTTTCAGGTTAAAGGTGAGCATTTGATCTATGGCTAACCCAGTCTCCACCAAATGCAATTTCTGTAAATGAGATCCCAGCGTTTAGAGCTCCTACTCAGCTCACTTACACTGATTATTCTGATCGTGACAATATTGCTGTTTGCAAGAGACCAAGGGAGCAAGCTGGCTGCTACATTTAAATGATGATGACACTTCAAAGTAGTTCATTGGATGCAAATCATTTTGGAATGCCAACAGCTTATTAAACTTTCTTACAATGGCTCCATTGTGAACTGTTATTTCTGTTTGCTGTGAGGTGGCACCAAAACCATTTTGACAGGCATGTATTTTCATCAGACAAGCAGAATGGAGGCATAGGCATAGACTAGGATAGGATGGAAGAGGATAGGTTAGAGAATATATGGACACGCTTGGTGAAATTTTATGGCCTCTCTCATGTCATGTTTGGAGGTGGGAATGGCTTTTAATTCGGCATAGTGGGCACGTACCTCAAACCTACTATTATCATGCTTCTACCAGAATTAAGTCAAGGACAGGCAAGCCCATCATTGGACTTGCTGCCCCACTACCAATTGTGCCCTTTAGGTGGACAAAGAATGACCACTTTAAGGACCTCATCTGCCATTGCTCAGATTAACCCTGTGGTGGTGCGCTTGTCAACATGTAGCATGCACAACCGGCCTGGTTGGTGGCGAGGTCTGTTATTCAAAGATGTTCAGTGCTTTATTGAGGGTTACGTTACTAGACAGTGGGAGGAAACTGGTGAGAGTCAGGTCCTTGTTGCCTATACCCCTGTACTATGACCCCTAACCCCGCAAAACTCTTTTTGTGATTACATAACTTTGACATAGGTTGCTTCTTAATCCTGGGCTTTTTGGTTGATATTAATCTGTAAGCAGCCTCTTGCTCCCAATGACACCTTCTGCACAGACCGTTCAATGGATGGGAGATTGGCTTACCTGATGGACTGGACTGTGTTCACTACTTATGTCGTTTCTTACGGTCCTGAGCAGAACAGTTGCCGTACCAAGCCATGATGCATCCTTTTTATTGCATTCATTAATGGGATGAGGGCATCGCTGGCTAGGCAGCATTTATTGCCCAGTTCACAGTCAACCACATTGCTGTGGGGCTGGAGTCACATGTAGGCTAGACCAGGGAAGGATGGCAGTTTCCATCCCTAAAGAGCATTAGTGAACCAGATGGGCTTTTTCCTCCCCCTTGTCAATCGATTCATTATTAGATTCTTAGCTGCAGACATTTTCTATTGAATTCAAATTCCAACCATCTGCTGTGGCAGGATTTGAACTTGGGTCACCAGAGCGTTATCTGGGTCCCTGGATTAACAGTTCAGTGATAATACCACTAGGCCATCACTTCCCCTCACCTTTTATCAGCAGGACCCAGATTTCAGCCTCTGCATTGGGACCTTCAATGCTTTGATGGCCCTTAATGTACTAGAATTTCACATACACAGTTCAGCCTTCCCTGAGCAGATTTTCAATATTACAAATCTGCTGTAAATCCATGACAACTTAAGACTGAGAACACTCCGGTGCTTGAGGGCACCATATATTAAATTTCCTGGTTCCTACTTC
Source organism: Rhincodon typus (assembly GCF_021869965.1). Classification (NCBI taxonomy): domain Eukaryota; kingdom Metazoa; phylum Chordata; class Chondrichthyes; order Orectolobiformes; family Rhincodontidae; genus Rhincodon; species Rhincodon typus. Next base: position 35,759,575 of record NC_063358.1, on the reverse strand, counting down.
TATTTGAAGTCGAAATATCGTCACTGATGTGTGAGATGGATACTTATGGGAGGAGAGATTCATTTGCGTCGTTATGCTTGCTCAGACATGACGCAGTTTTTTGTTGGATCCCCAGGGATCAGCAGCATCCTTCATCATTTTTTAAAATTCACTCATGGGATGTGGGCATCACTAGCTAGGCCAGCATTTGTTGCACATTTCTAGTTACCGTTGAGAAGGTGGTGAGCTGCCTTCTTGAACTGCTGCAGTCCCACCTGCTGTGGGTTGACCCTCAATGCCATTCAGGAGGGAATGCCAGGATTTTGATCCAGTGACAATGAAGGAAAAGTGCTATATTTCCAAGTCAGGATGGTGAGTGTCTGGGAGGAAAACTTGCAGGTGGTGGTGTTCCCATGTATCTGCTGCCCTTGTCCTTCTGGGAATTAGTTGTGGATTTGTATGGTGCTGCCTAAGGATCCTTGACAAATTTCTTTGGTGCATTTTGTAGACCGTACACACTGCTGCTACTGAAGGTTGGTGATGGAGGGAGTGGATGCTTGTGGATGTGTTGCCAATCAAGCAGGCTGCTGTGTCCTGGATGGTGTCAAGCTACTTCAGTGTTGTTGGAACTCATCCTGGAAAGTGGGGAAATATGTCATGACATTCCTGACTTGTGCCCCGTGGATGGTGGACAGATTCTGGGGAGCCAGGGGGTGAGTTATTCACTAAAGTATTCCTGGCCTCTGATCTGCTCTGTAGCTTCTCTATTTATATGGTGAGCTGAGTTGAGTTTCTGTTCCATGGTAACTTGAGGATGTTGATAGTGGGTTGTTATCATGGTATCGAGAAGTAGTACTATGTAATGAAGTTCTCCCCTGTTGTGAAAGTGGGCAGCACCAATCTCTATGAGTGCAGAAATTCATGGGTTTAAGCCCTACTCCAATGATTTAAATATTAAAGCTTACTCTGGTGCTCACAGTGTAATAGTGAAGGACAACTGTTGGAGGAACTGCCTTTTGGTTGAGGCCATGTCTGTCCTCTTAGGTAGACATCTGAGATCCACTGCAGTCATCTTTTGAAAAAAAAAGTCGGAGATATCACACAATGTTATGGTCAACATTTATTCCTTAACAATACAGAAGAGCATCAATTTTCTGGCTATTATCAAATTGTTGTGTGGGACCTTTTCTGAGTGCTAATTAACTGCTGCATTTTTGTAACAGCGACAATACTACAAAAATACTTAATAGGATGTGAAACGTTTTACGTCCTCATATTACAAAAGGAGGATTATATCAAAATCAAGTTCTTTCTTTCTGTGTCTGTACAGTAAAACAAACACACTCCTATAAGTGTCAAAAAATCACAGAAAGGAATTCATTCAGGCCAATTTATTTCCAGTGATACAGGAGTACGCCATATCGAATAGTTCTCTTCACCGTCTGAACTCTGCTTCAACACTTTATTTCAGTAATAGCCCTTATACAGAGGTGCCACTTTTCTATTTCCCAGACCAATTTTTATACATCCCTGAGTGAGAACACCAATTTAGCATATTTTAGTCAACTATGATCTTTGATGTTATGGTCTCCTGGAATGGACTCAAATTCATTTCCATTATCAACCTTACAATGACCAAGAGGAACAGACTTCCATCAGAGATGCCTTAAATCAAGCTCAGGACAAAGTCGAGGTGCATTTTTTGACATGCTTACTGGGTCCACTTGATGTGGACATGTGTTTGGGAGGTGATACCTATTTTTCTGTATCGGTGAGCAAAGGCAAGTGTGATACAACTCCCGCACTGAATGCTACTCCAAGCTCCAACTGACATAATGCATGGTGAGGGAATTCTTACAGGATCAGAATGTCAGTAAGCAGCAATATCAGCACCAGGAAGTAGAGACTGGATTTAAAGACTGTGGAATCTAGGAAACTAATACTTTCATAGAACATAGAACTGCACAGCACAAGAATGGGCCCTTTGGTCCACGATGTAGTGCCAAACATGATGCCAAATGAAACTAATCCCTTCTGCCTGCATTTGGTCCATATCCCTCCATTCTTTGTACATTCATGCGCTTATCTAAAAGTCTCTTAAATGCCCCTATTGTACCTGCCTCCAACACCAGCCCTGGCAGTGCATTTCAGACTCTCATCACTCTCTGTGTGGAAAACTTGCCCCTCACATTTCCTTTGAACTTTCCTCCTCTAACCTTAAATGCATGTCCCCTAGTTTCAGACATTTCAACTCTGGGAAAAAGATTCTGACTGTGAACCTTATCTATGCATCTCATATTTTATAGACTTCTATCAAGTGTCCCATCAGCCTGGGCCACTCAAGAGAAAACAACCCGAGTTTTTCTAACCTCTCATTATAGGTCATTCCCTCTAATCCAGACAGCATCCTGGTAAACCTCTTCTGCACCCTGTCCAAAGCCTGAACATCTTTCCTGTAATGAGGTAAACAGAATTGAATGCAATACTCTAAATGTGGCCTAACCAATGTCTTATAAAGCTGCAACATGACATCCTGACTCTTGTACTTAATTCCCCAGCCAATAAAGGCAAGCATGCCACATGCCTTCTTTACCACCTTATCTACTTGCGTGGCTACTTTCAGGGAACTATGGACTTGAACCTCAAGATCCTTCTGTACATCAATCTTGTGTGTTGTGCCTTTAAGTTTAATACAGGATTGAGAAATATCGATGATATTGATGAATTCTTCTAATTCTGCTCCTGTGTGAGTCCAAATACCCAAGACAAATACAAAGGTATTGTTACTAATTAATGACACCACATAATAAATGGATTATTGCCAGATCCAATTGTGGCACAGTGGTGGTGTCCCTACCAATGGATTCAGAGTCCAGGTTCAAGTTTTATTTGCTGCAGAGATGTGTAATAACATCTTTGAACAGGTTGGTTAGAAAAATGGACTAAATTTAGAAAAAAAAAACTGGAATTCAGGAGGGCCCTATTGTGGTACAGTGTTAGTGTCCCTACCCCTGAACTGAGAGGCCTGAGTTCAAGTTCCACTTGCTCCAGAGGTGTGTAATAACATGTCCGAACAGGTTGATTGGCAAAAATAGGTTAAATGAAAAAAAAAACTGGAATTCAGGATGCCTCTGATCATGCATAGGAGGTAGTGGCTAGCAAAGGTTAAAAAGCTTTCACTCTTAGCAGCCCAGTGTTTTTAGTCAACAGAACATAACTGGGGGTATGTCTAATCAGCCAGAATTCAAACTGATGTCTCAAAGTGAAAATCACTGCCTTAATTAGTTATCATTCTTTTGTACTTTTTGCAATAACCTTAAAGATTTTTGTAAAACTTTTGAAAACATATTTTTACTTGGAGAAGTCTTGTACTTAATCAGAACTAGTAGACTTATAGATTGAAACTGAAAGAACTGCGGATGCTGTAAATCAGGAACAAAAACAAAGTTGCTGGAAAAGCTCAGCAGGTCTGGCAGCATCTGTGAAGGAAAAAACAGAGTTAACGTTTCAGGTCCAGTGACCCTTTCTCAGAACGGGTTTTGTTCCGAGGAAGGGTCACCGGACCTGAAAAGTTAGCTCTGTTTTTATATTCACAGATGCAGCCAGGCTTATAGATTGGCCTTCTCAGATGTCTTATTGAAAGTCTCAAGTCTCTTATTGAAAAAAAAAGAGAAAAAAAATGAATTACTGCCGAGACACAGCGGTAGTATTTCTATCCCTGGACTGGGACGCCAGGGTTTAAGTCCCACCTGCTCCAAGATATTAAATAATATCCCCAAACAACGTGATTAGAAAAATATGTTAAATATTAAAAAAAATATAAATGAATTCATGAGACTGAAAAGGGAACCCCTGAAAATCAAAAGTAGCTCTCAAGAAAATTTGAAGAAGTGCCCTCAGAAAATAATTTGATATTTGTACCAATTTCCCTATCAAAAGTGAGATAGCAAGAACTGCAGATGCTAGAGTCAGAGATAACACAGTGTGGAGCTGGAGGAACGCAGTAGGCCAGGCAGCATCAGAGGAGCAGGAAAGCTGATGTTACGGGTCGGGACACTTCTTCACCCGACTCGAAACGTCAGCTTTCCTGTTCCTCTGATGCTGCCTGGCCTGCTGTGTTCCTCCAGCTCCACACTGTGTTATCCCTATCAAAAGTGTATTTTTGGACACTTATGTGGAGTGCAACAAGAGATTTAATGATATCAAACGTTTGGAAAATGTCAGTGAAAGAATCTTTACAGGACATACCATACCAAATGCACTGCAAACTTTGCATAAGACAGGAAAGGAAGAAAAGAGGGAAACAGAATGGTATAATTGAGAAGCCATGATGTGAAGGTGCCGGTGTTGGACTGGGGTGGGCAAAGTCAGAAGTGACACAACACCAGGTTATAGTCCAACAGGTTTGTTTGAAATCATGAGCTTTCGGAGCGCTGCTCCTTCGCCAGGACAAGGGGGCAGCGCTTCGAAAGCTTGTGATTTCAAATAAACCTGTTGCACTATGACCTGGTGTCATGTGACTGTTGATTGAGAAGCACATTAACATCCTTGAGAAGGAGAATGTCCCAGAGGAGCCAAGGATGATATCAACTTGGCTAGAGCTAAGGAGGGAAAAAAAATGTACAATTATCTGGCTACGTGTGGTCTCTAGGATGCCACTACCAAGAAAGATGTAAAGGAAAACATTTGCAATGAAATTACAGAGAATTGCAAGAATTGTAAAATAGTTATAATGCAGGTCTTTGATTATAAACATACAGACTGGGAAGGCTGTAGTATACATGACAGAGAGGATGAAAAGTTTCTAGAATGTGTTCAGGAAATGTTTCAACAGCAATGTTTCTCCAATCCAATGAAAGCACTGCTAGACTTGACTCTCGTCTATGAAGAAGGACCAAATAAAAACAACCCAGTGTAAGCATAATTAACTGGATGAAAGCCAACTGGTGAGGCTGGGTGTGGATCCAATAAATTGTAATCAAAAGTTGGGAGAAATAATGCAAACTGAACAATGGGATACCTTGTAGAAGGCAGTTCCGTCAAGTCAAGGTATATTCCCATGAAGCAGAAGGTAAGGGCATCAAACCTGGAGCTCCCTGGATCATAAAATATATAGAGATTAAGATGAGAAGAAAAAGTGTGATAATGATAAATAGTAAGTGGATAATGAATCTGAGAACCAGATTATATATAAAAATTCAGAACAGCAATGAAAAAGCAGATAGGAGAACCTAAGAGGAAGTTTGAAAAGAGACTGACAGCCAACATAAAAAGGAATCCTGAAGTCTTATTTGGGTATATAGAGTAAAAGTGCAGTGAAAGGAGGAGTGGGTCAGTTAGGAATCAAGGAGGGGGTTATGAATGATGACAGAGGGAATAGCTGAGGTGTTTAATCAATGCTATGCAGCTATCTTTATCAAGAAAGAAGATGCTGAGCAGGTCATATCATAAAACAAGATAATTCAGAAATTTGGATGATTTAAGGTTGATTAAAATGGAGATAGGAGAAAGGCTCCTAGTAATTAAAGTTGTTAAGACACAAGTAGTAAATAATATGCACTCAAGGTATTGCTACACTAGAATGAATCAGCAGGTCTGCTTTCAAGTGGTGGCACAGTTCAGTGACCACCTTCTTTTCAATCACAGCTACAGAACACACTTTTCCTGCTTTATGTGGATGTTGGGAAGTGCTCCAGAGGACCTTGGGTGGATAGGCCTCCTTTAAGCAGCATGTTTCCTGCCCTCTGTAAACATTTTGTCTGCTTAGCTACTGCCTCTGCTCCATGTCTTGCTCATGCTGTAACAAAAGTATCAACTAACCCCTTCCCCATACGCTGTAACACTCTGTGCACATTTTGTTAACTCTATCGAATGCTTCCACAAATGAAAGGCAGAACACAGCAACTAATCTACAAGATGCTGAAGATCACCCATAAATAACATTTGTGTAATGTCCTTCATGCCACAGGATACTTGTCTATTTGTGTGCTTACATGGTAGCATTAATTAGAAAGGGGAAGCCTTAAACCAATGACTGGTGTCAAATCAGCATTAGATGTTCCTGTAAAAGTCTGTTCTCTTTGTACATGTGACACGCCCAATCTGCCAAGATTAACAAAAGGGTATCTGACTGCACAAGATATGAGCAGAAGAGGCACAAAACCATTTTAGTATTAAAATACTACTGTAAAAAACTATTGACATCCAGCCAGTGTTTGCAGCCACACACAAAAAAACCTTCTTTTCTGAAGAAGGGTCTAGGCCCGAAACGTCAGCCTTCCTGCTCCACTGGTGCTGCTTGGCCTGCTGTGTTCATCCAGCTCTACACCTTGTTATCTCAGATTCTCCAGCGTCTGCAGTTCCTACTATCTCCAAAAACAAACCTCAGTGATTTATTTACTAACATCCATGGAATGCCGTGTATCATTGTGACCAAACTGTAAGATGATAGATGAAGTCAGCTCAATGTAACATTGTTCTTCCATGTACCATCACTGACTGGTGGATAACTTGTGTCTTTTATATAACTGCTTGCTGTGATTTATGAACACCTGTACAGGGGCTTTCTCTTTTTGACTTTTACATTCTAAGATTTTCTGATTTGCTCAAAGGCACAAATGCTTTTCTTTTAACTGATCACCTCTCCAGAGACATCATTTTAATGTCAGACTTCTAAAATGATAAGGAATATTTGTTGCACATTGATGATACAAAATTCCAAATTATACACAATATGCAAACATTGATTTTTAAGGTGTGACTAAGTATGGTGGTCGTAACAGTTCATAGAATCCCTACAGTGTGGAAGTAGGCCATTCAACCCAACAAGTCCACACTGACCCTTTGAAGGGCATCCCACCCCTGCAACTCCCATGGCTATCCACCTAGTTTGCATATCCCTGGACACTATGGGCAATTTAGCATGGCCAATCCATCTAACCTGCTGATCTTTGGGCTGTTGGAGGAAACCCACACAGACACTGGGAGAATGTACAAACTCCCTACAGACAGTTAACCAAACTTGGAATCGAGCCTGGGTCCCTAGTGCTGTGAGTTGGCAGTGCTAACCACTGAGCCACTGTGCTATCTCAGCCATATCAAGATCTGCATTCAAAAGGTTTATTCACTGTCTAACTAACAAATACCTTTCTAGGTACAGGGAAATTATAACCTGCAGTGACTCACTCCACACTGATAATTTACCATGAATTCAATTCACAGTTAGACTTGTAACAGTACTTCAGAAGTCTTTACTTCTATCTGTGCCAGGAATAACAACAAGATTAGCAAGATTATGTGTGCAGATTTGCACATCCAGTTCATTGGGTTCAGCCTCCCAAATGTTTTCCTTTAGTTACTATCAATGGACTCATCTTCAGAACACAAACCTTTTCAAATGATCCATTTAAGTCTCAGCCAATTTTCAGTTGAAGAACATAGTCTTCTTTGTAAGAGTAAAGAAGTTAATGTCTAAACTTGGGATGAAACAATAGGATAGATTTTAACAACACTGGAGCATAAACTTCAACGTGCATTTCAGTTCATGCACAAGTAACAAACTTTCAGCCTTCTGTTGTACAGTGTTAATAGAATAAGGTGTAAACCAGATCATTCATTAAATTTAACACAGCAAATATGCAATGTCATAGTGCACACTCAAACTGAACTCCTCATACATTGGATGGTATGTAATTGCACTGATTCTGGAGATAAATATGCATAACATTCCTGACATATTCTGTACTGTCAATCAAAAGTGTGTGGGAGTTTGGGATTGAGAAATAACTTCAGTTTCCTAGGGTGAGTGTGTATCCACATAAATAGTGTTATGACCGAGGTTGGAGGCTATACTGTTTCACTGTAGTCCCACTACTCCACTAGTCATAATATAATTTTAAATGTTTTACACTTCTCGATTATGGTCAATTACATACTTGATTTCTTATATTAGGTTTGGAATAAAATGAATGAGCAGCCAGGTTTCTTTAATAAACAACAAAATTATTGATTCAAGCACAGGGAACACTCCAGTAAGTCTGCAGGCCTGGCAACATCTGTAGAGAGAGGAACAGAGTTAACATTTTAAATCTAGTATGACTCTTTATCAGAATTGTTCTGAAGAAGAGTTATTAGATGTTGAACATTAACTCTGTTTCTCCCCCAACAGATGCTGCAAGGCCTGCTGAGTTTCTCCAGCATTTTCTGTTTTTTTTTTGGTGACCAGTTCCATTCTGATTCCAATAGCATCTCTTGCCACTCTAGCTTATTCTATGTGCTGCAATGCCAACCACTATCAGATTGTATTTGGGGTGGTTTACTGCCATTGTTTCCCCTTCCTTGACCGGGTCTAAGGGCCTGCTTTATAGAAATAAATCACTAATGAGTCTTATCTTAAACAAGTCCTCACTCTGCAAGATCATAGCTGTCCTGTTTTTTCTTTGCCATATCTGCATGACATCATCAGATTGGACAGAGTTTATTGCATTATCTAACATTAACCCCTTTAGAACCATTAACATATTTGACATACCCTGCACTCATCTTTTTCCCCAGGGTTAAAATGTACATATTTGTGTAGTTGTATGTAGCACAATCTCATCACCCCTCATGTTTCTGACTTCACAAATTCAGGCAGCCTGAATATTTCATAATTCTTCCAGAGCATGTCCTCTTTATCCTTGAGGATAATGTAGGATGATAGGTTTTTAGTTTGAGGTCTGTGAGTCTGTGATGTAGAGATACCAATGTTGGACTAGGATGGACAAGGTCAGAAATCACACGACACCAGGTTCTCGTCCAACAGGTTTATTTGAAAACACAAGCTTTCGGAACCATGGTCAGGTAAACCTCCTCCAAGGTGCACTTCCGGATACACAACAACGCAGAGTCGCCGAGCAGAGGCTGATAGCCAAATTCGGTCCCCATGAGGACGGCCTCAACCGGGATCTTGGATTCATGTCACACTACAGGTGACTCTACCACACTATACATTCTCACACTCACACACTCGCATACATACATAGACACTCACTCACACAAACACACTCACAAACACACTCACACACACACTCCCTCACACACACTTTCTCTCACACACTTTCTCTCCCGCGCATGCGCGCACACACATATTCTTTCTCTCTACTCCCCTCAAACACACACACATACACACACACACTCTCTCTCTCTCACTCACTCACACTCTTTCTCTGTCTTTCTTTCTCTCTCACTCACACACTGTCTCTATCTCTCACACAGTCTCTCTCTCTTACACACACCCTCTCTCTCTTACACACATCCTCTCTCTCTCACACACACCCTCTCTCTCTCACACACACTCACACACACACACACACACATGTAAATCTATAAGGTGAATTTGCATTTGCAGATACATTCTATTTTGTTCAAAAAGCACACAATTTATAGACAATTAGTCAATGTGGCATTTTATAAATTCCTACTTTAGAAATAAAACCAGTCTGACTCCAAACCAAAACACAAACAGGTTCTAACAAAGCCTCACACCTAACATGCATTGTCTGACCTAAAATGCCACCTCTTCTTTATACTGATAAAATCTTTAGTTCTCTCAGGGCAATGACTTTAAAGCAATTCAGGGATTTACATATATAAGTTAATCAATTAAAACCTTCTAACTGATTAAACATTTAACAGCATCTTAGATTTGTTTAGTACATTCTCATCAGTGGTGTGACCCTTTGATCTTTTACTTATAAATTCGGTGCCTGATACTGCCTCTCTCACTAACACCTGAAGAAGGAGCAAGGCTCAAAAAGCTTGTATTTTCAAATAAGTCTGTTGGAGTATAACCTGGTGTTGTGTGATTTCTCACCTTGATCCTGTTCTTGAGCTTGCTTGTGAACATTTTAATCGCTTGGATATCTGTTGTTGAGGATGTTGTTCCTCATAAAACAGGTAGATTGCCATTACCTTATCTGCAGGATCCTTAACATTTTGCATTTATTTTGCAATGGTACTCTCCCATACTGAGTCAGTTAGTTCCCATAACATCATCTGGGGAGCATGTACAACTTAGTCTACAAATTGAAGTGAAGAGTGTACATACTTCAAAACAGATGTATTGCGATAAAAGATACGCAATTTGTGCATGTCTTGATTGATTTTTGGGTTTGGGTTTCAAAATACTGGCATATAGGAGGCATTGGTAACTTTTGAGGAGGTTTTTTGAAAACCCAGTCAAACAGTTATTCCAGAGCAGTAACCTAATCCAATATTTCAGAGAATATTGTGAACTCTAAAGTGCTAAAGGAAAATTGTTTTTACTGGGGATGGTTTAAGACAGATGGAGTAAACAGTGAGGACCTTTAGCTTGTATTAGCATGATTGTATTGCCAACACACAGTACAGTTGTAACAAGACTTCCCTGTTTATAAACTTCAGCTTCCTTGCAGTAAAGGTCAAATTTCATTTGCCTTTTTGATTACTTGTTGCACTTGCATTCTAACCTTTTGTATTTCATATGCAAGAACATCTGGATCTCTCCAGATTATACTTTTCCAGGAGTCCCTATCCTTTTAAATAATAGTCTGCCTTTTCATATTTCCTACCAAAGGACATCACCTTACACTTTCCTACATTTAATTCCATCAGTTTTTGCCCACTTGCTCAACCTATCTATAATCTCTTGTTGTCATCACAACACACCCATCCACCAATTTTTGTAACATCAGTAAATTTGGATACATCACATCTGTACCTCTTCTAACTATTAATATAGATAGCAAGCAATAAAGGCCCTGGGATTGATCCTTGTGACACTCCATATTTCTAACCTGAAAAAAAGATCCATTAATACTGATACTCTGTCTTCTGGGTGTTAACCAATCCTCAATAAATACTATGACATTACCCCCAATATTGTGAACTCTTACCTTGTGCAATAGTGCTTTATCAAATAGCTTAGACCTTGCACAAATAGGTCTCCCACGATATTACAAAGTGTGGAGCTGGAGGAATGCAGCAGGCCAGGCAACATCAGAGGAATAGGAAAGACCTGTTCACTTTCAATTTAAAACTAAATGGACTCCCTCTGCTCTTTCAAGAATGTTGAGTTCAAAACAAATATACATGTTGAAGAATGAGGTTTCTCAGGTCCCTACCCAACCTATAAAAATGAAACTACACCTCTTTCCCCTGGTCGGCTCCTGCCTTTTGAGGTCACCATGTCAGGTGTGGTCATCAGCTTTCCCCATGCCCACGTACCTTTCTCTGGACACCAGCGCAATCCTTACTGTTGATGAACATTCCTCCTGCATGATTCCCCCATTCTCATCCCTGCTTGGCCGTCGGCCCCCATTTCACATTTATAATTGTCTGCCTTCACAGTTGACATTCCTTGGCCTCCCTGCCTGCAATCCCTAGTCCCCATAAATAGGTTCAGTAACTGTACTAAGAGGCAAGGCAAGGTGAGGCAGGGATGCTGTGAGCACCCAAATAGACAGTGAACGAATGAGAGCTAAGAGAGCAAGCAAGTAGACCTGGGATGCAGCCTGGTCTATTGTAAGAGCTGGGAGATTATCATTTTGCACAAACAGTCCTTGCAGCAGCATTGCAATGGTAGGTGACCAGTGGGAGTTCAGATAGAACCTGTGAGTGGATCAGAGAGGAGTGATGAGGGTCCCCAGGGGATGGCTGGTGTAAGTTACTGGTGGCTGTGGACAGTGGGTGCGTGTGGTCAGATTGTGCCACGAGGTGTTGTTGCCAGCATCCAAGGTGGTGGCCTAGAGGAGCAAGTGAAGTCACCGGTGTATCTGTTCAGACATTCATATTGGGAACTGTCGGCATCTAGTTTGCTTATGGTGAGTGGTAGGATAGGAAACTGCATATTGATGAGGTGAGACTCATTGTTAATGAGGCTGTAAACATGCATTAATCCCTGTCAATAGGTGGCTTGCTGTGCCTTAATGAGAATCTCATCTCACTGCCTGGGACTCAATTTGAAATGTAATGCATTACTCTTGACATAGAGAAAGACCTCACCCAACTTCTTGTTTGATTCTGGCACATTTCTCACCATTGCTCATGTTGTTCAGGACTATATAAGGTTCCATTCTTTGTTACTAAGACTATGAGAAGAGCTAGGAAATAGGTGTTCCCTCTACAGGATCCTAAATTGTACTGCCTTTTCCCCGTCCAAGTTTTTATGACAACATCAGTTTAGTTGGAGATTAATGCAGTCTCCAGCATTAACCCTTTCAGAATTATAACCCAATACAACACAACTGACTACAAAGAGAAAATAAAATTTCTCCACTTGTTAGAATGTGTATCTGAAGAGTGGAATTGTCCTTCAGCTATCCTTATCAGCATTAAGCCCTCTACTAACATATACTGAAAGGGGTTTGTTGATTTTTGGCCCTTAATTATGCCCTATATTTTGGTCAGTATTTTGTTATCACTATCAACAAATGCTGTGGGCTGTATGGCCTAAGTATTTGCATTTTCTCCCAAAATAGGCCACATAAATTAGTAAATCACTAACAACAATGTGTTAAAAAAAACTGCTATAATTTGGAATCCCTACAGTGTACAAGTATGTTATTTGGCCCATCAAGTCAGACCCCCACCCTGTCTCTGTAACCCTGCATTTCCCATAGCTGATCCACCTAGTTTGCACGTTCGTGAACGCTCTGGGCAATTTAGCATAGCCAATCCACCTAACCTGACTGTGAGAGGAAACCGGAGCAAATCCCTGCAGACACGGGGAAAATATGCAAACTCCACACAGACAGTCGCCCAAGAGTGGAATTGAACCCAGGTCCCTGGTGCTGAGTTAGCAGTGCTAGCCACTGTGTCACCCTGAACATTTATAGTGAACTCAGTAACTGACACAGATAACACAGTGGGTGTGTTGAAGAGCTCTTACAGTAATGGCTGAAGTAGAACAGAACCTAAACTGAAAGAACTATTGTAAAGCTTTCAAGATAATGTGCGCACTGTTCCGATAAAGAGATCACAGATTGCCAGTGCTACATTAATACAAAATTAATGCAACTATTTTGCTATCTAAATTGATGATAATTATGTGATATGGAATGCTATCTAACTGTGGTGAGGTCAGAAAAATCTGGAAAATGCCACTAATCTTTAGGATTCTGCCCTTTCAAAAACCTGTTAGCAACATCTGCGCTACCTAATAAAAAAAAACAGCTTACACTGAAGTCAGTATCTATGGTTCATCTTGACTCTCTCACTTGACAATCAACATTTCCAATGAGAGACAGTAAGAACTGCCGATGCTGGAGTCAGAGATAACACAGGGTGGAGCTGTAGGAACACAGCAGGCCAGGCAGCATCAGAGCAGCAGGAAAACTGACTTTTCCGGTCGGGACCCTTCTTCAGAAGACCCTTTCTGAAGAAGAGTCCCAACCTGAAACATTAGCTTTCCAACATATCCAATGAGTTGGCTTTCTGTTTTTAGAATAACAGGCTGGCTTTCAAACAGCAATATTAACCTTGTCAGCAAGGTTAGATCTGAGAGAATGGAAAGCTGAAAGTTCAACGAGGAGGGAGACTAAAATGAGTGAGGGGTGTGAAAGAATTGAGATGGTCGTGTCACGCTGGAAATACCTAAAATGAAAGTGTAGAGAAGTTAAGAGCTCAATGAGAGGGAGGGCCAGTTGGAACCAGAACTCTGAATGGGATAAAGGGTTCACTCTATGGGACAGGATTCCTGGCAAAAGAAGTCAAAATCCTAGAATTACTACCTGAGCCAGAGCAAACTGTAGAGGGTTAATAAAGTCAAGCAGTTAAATGCATAGTTTAAAGATGTGGATGGAATTTGTTTTGGTTCAGGGACACTGGCTCCAGTACTGGGGTAGAATGGTGCAGTTCTGGTGAAAAGGGCTTTATTTGAACAGTGCTGGGACCAGTAGCTTGCCAAATCAAAGAACTAGGGCTGTAGAGATGGCTGTGGTATGGGAGAGGGGAATGATAGGCTCGCAAAGCAAATGTATATGGCAGCATTTCAGGGCAGCTATTTTGGATATCAATGCCCAGAGTAGGACAATAAGGGAGAGAATGTACCAACACAGAAAAAACAGCAGCCAATAGTACAAGCAAGGAAAAGTGAGTGAATGAATGAATTATTTTATTGTCAATTGTGTATTTTACAGTGAAAAATACAGTAAAATAGTGAAAAACTTCCACTGTTGCTATGATCCAGCACCATTTTGAATTGTTTATGAATAAAAATCCATAAAGCTTAAAGACAAACCATGTCCCTTCTATCATCAGCGCTGGACCCAACCAAAAGGCAAAATTGATGGTTATTTGTTTAAATGCACATGGTATTCCGAACATCATAAGTGAATTAAAAGGAAAATAGAAGTTAATGGCTGTGATGTTATAGACATTACAGAAACATAGTTATATGGAGATCACTAAATATTCAGGGTTACGTGACTTTTCAAAAGTTCAGGAAGGAAGGAGAGTGTGGTGTGGAGAGTATTAGTACACGATGGAATAAGCATGATAGTAAGAAATGATCTTTGATCAAATGATGCAGAATCCACATGGAGGTAAGAAATACAAAGCGAAGGAGATACTGGTAGGAGTAATCTATAGGCCCCTAACAGTAGCTAAATTGTAAGACAGGGAATAAATCAGGTTATAATAAGGACACATATTAAAGGGCAGTGCATTAATCATGGGTGACTTTAATCTTCATGTGGATTAGGAAAATCAATTAGTTTTACTTGTTCATTGGATGTTGGTATTGCTGGCTTGACCAACATTTTTTAACCCATTCCTAAGAGTTAACCACATTGTCATTGGTGTGGAGTCACATGTAGACCAAATTATGTAAGGATGACAGATTTCCTTTCCTAAAGTTCATCAGTGAGCCAGACAGTTTTTCTTATGATAATTGACAGTGATAATGTGATCACTGTCAGATTAACTTTTAGTTCCAGGCTTTTTTTTCTATTGAAGTCCAATTTCAACACCTGTCGGGGGTGGGGTGCAGGTTTTGAAACCATGTCACCAGAACATTACCTGGACCCTCAGGATTACGAGCCCAGTGACAATACCACTAGGCTATTTGGCAGAAGTAGCCATGAGGAAGAATTCATAGAGTATATTCAATACAATTTCCTTGAACAATATGTGTTGGATCCAACCGCAGATCAGGTTTTTTGGATCTGGTAATGTGTAAATGAGGCCGTTTTAATAAATTATCTCTGAGTAAGAGATCCCTTAGGAAACAATGACCATAGCATGGTAGAATTAAGTTTGAGAGTGAGAAACATGGGTCAGAAATAATTGAGCGAAATTTAAAGGAGGGTAACTATAAAGGAATGAGACAGAGTTAGTTGGAGTGGACTGATAAAGGAGTTTAGTAGAAAAGACAGTTAGAAAGAATAGTTTAAGAAAATTGTCATGGCTCACGACAAAGTGAGGAAAAAATATTCGAGGAACAGGAAAAGTCAATCATCTTAACCAGGGACGTTAATAAGAGTATCAAATTGAAAGGAAAAACATGCAATATGGCAAAGAGTAGTGGTAAGCCAAAGGATTGAGATGGTTTAAATGCTAACAGATGACCAAAATAAATAGGGAGAAAATAAACTTTGAGGGTAAAAAAGCAAACAATCTCAAAATGGAAAGCAAAAGATTCTTTAAATATATAAAGAGGAAGAGAAGGGCCAATGTGCATTTGGTCCCATAGAGGATGAGGAAATAAAAATGGGGCACCAGGAAATGGCGGAGGATTGAGTAAATAAATTTTCCATTTTCATGGCAGAAACACTAATAGCATTTCCAGCAATTCTAAATAATCAAGGGGTAAAGGGGGAGAGGATATAAACACAACTATCACTAGACAAAGATGTATGAGGGAAACTAATGGGGCTAAAGACTGATCAGTTCCCTGGACCTGTTGGATTATATCCAAGGATGTTAAAGGGAGTAGCCACAGAGATGATGGTTTGCACGGATAATCTTTGAAGAATCCTTAGATTTGGGAAAGGTCGTAGACGATTCAGAAATACCTAAAACAAAAATAAACAGTTATTATGGTTTCATGAGAAAATTCATGTCTGTCAAAAATATAAGAATTCTTTGAGGAAGTAACAAACAGGTTAAATAATAGGGAAACACTGGATGAAATATATTTTCCAAAAGGCATTCAATAAGATAATACACGTAAGGTAGTTTATAAGATAACAGCTGATGATATTGAGGGTACTATATTAGCAAGGATATAAGATTGACTAACTATTCAAATACAGTGTTGGTGTAAGGTAGGTAGTTTCAGAAATGGCAACACGTAAAAAGGGATCAGTGCTGTGGGCTACAGTTGTTTACAATGACTTGGTTAATGTACTAAAGCCAAGTTTGTGGATGATACAAAAATAGATGGGAAAGCAAATGGTGAGGATGACACAAAGTCTGTGGAGCAATACAGACAGTTAAATGAGTGGCAAAAACCTGGCAGAAGGAATGTAAAGTGTCAAAATATGATGTTACGCTCTTTGGCAGGAAAAATAAAGGAGCTGAATATGATTTAAATGATGTAAAACCACAGAAAGCTACTTCAAAGAGGGATTTGGGGGCCCCCATGCATAAATTATAAAAACTAGCATCCAAATTCAGCAGGTAATGGGGAAGCTAAGTGGAATATTGACCCTTATTTCAAAATGAACAAAGTGTTAAAATAAGGATGCCTTACCAAAATGCTACACCACAGCTGGAATGCTGTGAACAGTTTTGGTCCCTTATCTAAAGAAAGATATACTGGTATTGGAGGCAGTCCAGAGAAAGTTGACTAGGTTAATCCCGGGTATGGAGGGATTTTCTTATGAGGAGAGGCTGAGTAGCTTGGATCTGTATTCATTGGAGTTCAAAAGAATAAGAGTTTACCTTATTGAACATAAGATTCTTAGGAGGCCTAACAGAGTGGATATGAGTAGTTGTTTTTCCTTGTGGGAGAATCTTGGACCAGAGGGAGTAAAGGGTCACCCAGTTTGAACAGAGATGAGGAATTTCTTTTCTCATAGGTTATGAATCTGTGGAATTTTTTACCATGGAGGGTTGTTGACACAGGGTTGTTCAGTATATTCAATGTAGAAATAGACATATTTTAATCAGTAAGGGAATCAAGGGCTATGAGGATAAGGCAAGCTAGAGGAGTTGAGAATTATCAAATCATCCAGAATCTCATTGAACAGTGGAGCAGACTCAATGGGCTGAATAGCCTATTTCTGTTCCTACATCTTACCGTCTAAAGAAACTCTAGATGTTTGGCACCATCTGTGGAGAGAGAAGCAACGTTAATATTCTGACAAGGTGGGTTCGGGATGGGCATGCAAAGGAGGCAAGGTGGCTCAGTGGTTAGCACTACTGCTTCACAGCACCAGGGGCCTGGGTTCAATTCCACTCTTGGGCGACTGTCTGTGTGGAGATTGCACGTTCTCCCTGTGTCTGCATGAGTTTCATCTGGGTTGCTCTGGTTTCCTCCCCCAGGCCAAAGATGTGCAGGTTAGGTGGATTGGCCATGCTAAATTGCCTGTAGTGTTCAGGGATGTGTAGATTAGGTGGGTTATAGGGGGATGGGTCTGGGTGGGATGCTGTGAGAGTTGGTGTGGACTTGCTGGGCTGAAGGGCCTGTTTCCACACTGTTGGGATTCTAACTCTGAGTCATACATGCTGCCAGTTAATGTTTTCTTTACACACCTTAATGAGATTCCTATACAGTTTGCCTGTTCATGAATGCCATTTTTAATTTTGCTTTCTGGCAAGACTGGCTTCACTGTGGTGTTCAAATAAATCTCTCCGCAGCTGTCTTGGAAAGAAATCTGTGGAGCTAGGTAAGGCCAACAAAAGAGTGCAGAACATGATGTTGTTGTGCAGAGGCATTACAACCTTGTTCCATGTCCATAGGTTTCACAGGAGCTGCCTGGCCTAATTAGCTTTGCTCCTAGTGCTAGGCAGTCAGCTCCCAACTCACTCGGTGTCTCCAATTGGTCAACACGTTGACTCTTATGGCTAAATTAAGCAAGTCACATTTAAAAATCAGCTCAGTCCTAGGGCCTAGGTCAGATGTTGAATTCTGCAGTGAAAATCCAGTATGTTGTTTTGTGACGATGACTTTTGGTCAAAATTGTCAAATTTTGAGAAAATAGCAGACAAGAGTGGAGTGAGTGAAGGATGGGTGTTTGATCAATCTGATTAATGGCACTTTGACTGCTGTGTTTAAGGATGTGTTGTTGAGCTTCACATTTTTTCTGCTTCGAATGAAGAACGTATGCACCTTTAAATGCTCCCTAAATTCTCACTGTGTGGTATTTTTCATTTCACTTTTAACTGCAAGCACTCTCCTGCAACAAAATTTTAACTTTCCAAAATTGTTTCAGCATAGGTTGAGAGATGTTGACACCTTTCAATGCGTCACATTTCTAGTTCCTGATGTCATTGTGGACTGACAAAAAATTTCTGCATTATTACTGAACAATAAGTACAATTTTCTTTGTCACACAAATCTCTTGCATTTTCATAAGAATTAGCTTTCAACAGTTGGAAGTATAATCTAGAGGATAGAGGATATTATTAGCTGACAGGGAAAGAAAGTACTCATTGTGCAAGACAATCAAAACATGTCCGTTATGACAGTTTGATGCCTGTTTGGTTAAATTGGGATTGAAAGCTATCGAGTGAAAAGAATTTCTGGTGATGAGATATTCTGTCTAACACTGGAATCTTGACACTTTGATCTGTGGAGTGCAAATGGTCAGTAATGTGAATTTTCAGCTAGCAATAACATCTGAGTTGATTTTGTATAGTTTTACAGTGTTTGAAAATATTAGTGTTTTTATTTAAAACAGTGAACCTGTGGTGACTGTCTACTGGGGATTCTGGATCCAGACTTAAGGGTTTCTGACTCAAAGTTCAGTTTGCTACTGAATGAGCCAGGGTTTGTGGAGCTGAAGTATTTATCTTTCATGATTTCTTCTTTTACCTCACTCCTCCCTGATTCCTTTACTACCCCGACGTGCACAATCTTGTGCTGACAAGATGAAGGCTGAGCTCAAAATTTCCTGAAGATTTTCTTTGGTACAGTTCATGCTTTAATTGGTGTTGGCAAAACGATGGTGGCGGAAGCAGAGCTGGGGTCTCCTGGGGCATCAGCATCGTCATTGCTATTCCTGGAGCAGGGTCTCCTTGAGGACCAGAACACCTTTCAGAGACCTTGCAGAAGCCCTGAAGCCTTGCTTGATAACCCCAATTTGAACAGAAGAGGAACTCTTATTTGAGTAATTTCTCTTTATCTTTGCTGTAACTCAAAATGGCACTGGATTGTGACAACAAATCACTTTTCACTGTATCTTCAAGATATATGTGACAATAAATTGAATAAGTAGACAAGCAAATGAATAAATTAAGGATTGCTCACTGACTTGGAAATGGTTGGAAACAAGGAAAGACTTGCTTTATTATTGTTCCTTTCACAACCTCAGAATATTTTAAAGTGCTTTATAATCGATCTACATAATTTTGTAATCTTGAAAACGTGGCAACTAATTGGTGCATGCTAAGTTCCCATAAACAACAATATAACAATATACTGAGCATTTGCTTAAGTCATGTTAATTGGGATATAAATATTGCCCAGGTCAGGACAGGTCTGCTTTTATTAAATAAAGTCACTGGGATAATGTGTATCCACCTCAGAAGACTGATGGACCTTGATTTAATATCTCTTTCGTGAAAAATACAACTCCATTGGCACTATAGTACTTGAAACTTGTCAGTCTAGAGTGTAAACTCAAGATTCTGGATCCACTCTTAAGGGTTTCTGACTCAAAGGTCAGTTTGCTACTGACTGAGCCAGGGTTTGTGGAGCTGAAATATTTATCTTTCATGATTTCTTCTTTTACCTCACTACTCCCTCGTTCCTTTACTGCCCCCATGTGCACAATCTTGTACCAACAAGATGAAGGCTGAGCTCAAAATTTCCTGTTGATTTTCTTTAGTATAATTCACT
The DNA here is from genome assembly GCF_021869965.1 of Rhincodon typus. NCBI lineage: Eukaryota > Metazoa > Chordata > Chondrichthyes > Orectolobiformes > Rhincodontidae > Rhincodon > Rhincodon typus. The sequence continues at coordinate 35,739,573 of NC_063358.1, read as the reverse complement.
GTGCATGCTTTAAATATCCAATGATATCATACACATATGCAATTCAGTAAAACAACATAAAGGGGCCTAAGCATGGGATTCAGGTTTGAGCAAACTGCTGTTCTACCACATTTTACCAAAAGTGCGAAATGACTGCAGCTGAAGCAACGTCAAAGCAGCCCCTCACCATTCTCAGAGATAGCAGGAACTGCAGATGCTGGAGAATCTGAGATAACAAGGTG
>NC_063358.1:35648836-35738952 GCF_021869965.1 Rhincodon typus | reverse complement strand
GCAGCTTCACTCTGGGCAACCTGTAATTCAAATGCTGAAATCATGTTGCTCCCTCATTAATTCTCTTTGCAAACTGATTGTGCCTTTTATTTCAACATTGGGCATTCTTCACTGGAAGATCTCTTCGCACCTACTTGAAAGAGAGGAACATTTGCATTTCACAAGCCTCTTATTGATATTTTTGCCTCTGAATTAATGCTTTATATCCTTTGGTTATTGTAAATCACCTCGGGCCAGCGAGTCAGCTTCAGTCCCAGTGACAAAATCAGGGCTTTTCAGAAGCTGATTCCTTACAGTTTTCTATCATTCTCTCAGCAAGTTCCATTACTTTACCTTTCATTATCAGCAACAAGAGAATTCAAAGATCAAATAATTGCTGAGTTCATTGATTCATTCCCGCAATCTGTTGTTACAGAATCATAGTGTCATACAGCATGGAAACAGGCCCTTCTGTCCAACCAGTCCATGCCGACATAATCTCAAACTAAACTAGTCCCACCTGCCTGTGCTTGGCCCATATCTCTCCAAACATTGCTATTCATAAACTTATTCAAATGTCATTTAAACATTGTAACTGTACTCACATCCACCACTTCCTCTGGAAGTTCATTCACATGTGAACCACTCTGTGTAAAAAAAGTTGCCCCTCATGTCTTATTTTCAAATTTTACTCCTCTCACCTTAAAAATATGTCCCCTAGTATCGAGATACCCCAGCCTAGGGAAAATACACCTGCCAATCACCTTATGTATACCCCTCATGATTTTATAAACCTCTATAAGGTCACCCCTCAACCTCCCAAGCTCCAGTGAAAAATGTCTCAGCCTATCCAGCCTCTCCTTATAACTCAAATCCTCCATTCCATACCAAGGATACATTATATTTTCATCAATAGCCTTTCACGCCTCCCTTATTTAAATAATGTCACGATTGAGTTCATATTTGCACACAATCAATGATTCCGGTGCTCATTTTTTTGAATTTCCACTGAAATCTATTTGAGTATCATTAAATGCAAAAACTGGCATAACCAATTGGGCAATATTTTAAGTGGCTTTTTCTTAAAGGCTAATGATTAGCTTTAAAAAAAAATCTCTTAGAACAATTAAGAGTGGTAAATGGTGAATCCTGGTTTAAACGTGATTTAAAATTGGCCTATCAAAAAAGGGAAGCATCTTAATCACAGTGTCAATCCACCATCTGTGAATAAACCAATTTTTGTTCAATGCAATTCCCACGTAAAGAATACACAAACTGATTGCTAGTTAGACTGGGCCTAGGTCTTGCATGGTGGTGCAAAGCTGGTCTTGCACTGAGGTGAAGAGAAAGACAAGACATTTTAAAATAAACAATCTGCTTGTGGAATGGTGGAAATGAAGAGTTGCCAGCCAAGTGAAGGGCACCTCCATGCAAATATGCAAATCACTGATTTGGTGTCGGACGTACTTAGTAAATTTAAAGAAAACCATTCAAAACTTCTTCAAATGTATCTACTACCTAAATGTATCTTCCTCCCAAAAGAATTGGCTTAATTTTTGGAGCCTTGTCAAAGGCATGAACATAAGAACATAAGAACTAGGAGCAGGAGTAGGCCGTCTGGCCCTTCGAGCCTGCTCCGCCATTCAATAAGATCATGGCTGATCCTTTCGTGGACTCAGATCCACCTACCCGCGTTCTCACTGTATCCCTTAATTCCTTTATTGTTCAAAAAAAATCTACCTTTTTTTTAAAAACATTTACTGAAGTAGTGTCAACTACTTCACTGGGCAAGGAATTCCATAGATTAACAACCCTCTGGGTGAAGAAACTCCTTCTCAGTTCAGTCCTAAATCTGCTCCCTCTAATCTTGAAGCTATGCCCTCTTGTCCTAGCTTCACCTGCCAGTGGAAACATCCTCTCTATTCTATCTTATCTATTCCCTTCATAATTTTATATGTTTCTAAAAGATCCCCCCTCAATCTTCTGAATTCCAATGAATATAATCCCAATCTACTCAGTCTCTCCTCATAAGCCAACCCCCTCAACTCCGGAGTCAACCTAGTGAACCTCCTTTGCACCCCCTCCAGTGCCAATACATCCTTTCTCAAGTAAGGAGACCAAAACTGCACACAGTACTCTAGGTGTGGCCTCACCAGCACCTTGTACAGCTACAACATAACCTCTCTGCTTTTTATTTCAATCCCTTTAGCAATGAAGGACAAAATTCCATTTGCCTTCCTAATTACTTGTTGTACCTGCAGACCTATCTTCTGTGATTCATGCACAAGGACACCCAAGTCCCTCTGCATAGCAGCATGCTGCAACTTTTTACCATTGACTGGATGAATAGAATCACGTGTATTATTGGTGATTGGTACATTTAAATAATGTAACATCTGTGTAAAGGTAGTATAAAAATTAATGTCCTGTAACAGCTCGGGGAAAATCCATTTATCCCACAGAAATAGTGTATTTTCCTTGCATATGCATCAAAAAAAAAACACCAGTGAAGCTTCCAGATGTCTCAGTCTAATTTTTGTTTTATGGGTCAAAGTGAATTACAGATACAATCTCCTCTTTACACATATGATGACACATACACATCTGGAGCAGGCAGGACTTGAACCCAGACCAATCTGGCCCAGAGGTAGGAACACTGCTACTGCATCACAAGAGCCCCTTGTCTGTTTGTTAATGAGTCTTCTAGAATGCTCAAGTGCATTACACTGCAAATTGATTGATTTTAGATGTAGAGTCAAAGAGTCATACAGTCATACAGCATGGAAACAGACCCTTCGGTTTAACTCATCCATGTTGAACAGGTATCCCAAACTGAACTAGAACCATTTGCCTGCATTTAGCCCATATCCCTCTAAACCTTTTCCTATTCATTTACCTGCCCAAACGTCTTTTAAATGTTGTAATTCTACCAACCTCCAACACTTCCTCTGGCAGCTTATTCCATGCACACACCATCCTCTGTGTGAAAACGTTTCACCTTGGGTGCCATTTAAATCTTTCCCCTCTCACCCTAAACCTATGCCCTCCAGCTTTGGACTCTCCATCCTAGGAAAAAGACTTTAGCAATTCACCTTATCTGTGCCCCTCATGATTTTATAAACTTCCCATAAGGTCACTCCTCAATCTCCAATTCTCCAGTGAAAAAGGTCTCAGCCTATTCAGTCTCTCCTTATAACTCAAGCCCTCCAGTTCTGGCAACATCTTTGTAAATTGTTTTCTGCACAGTTTCTAGTTTAATGACATCCTTCCTAAAGGAGGGTGACCAGAATTGTACACAGTATCCTAAAAGTGGCCTCACAAATGTCTTGTACAGCCAGAACATGACATCCCAACTCCTAATTCTTAACATAGTCCGGATTGTTTTTTAAATGTTGTCTGGCAGCAGAATCATACTTAAAGTTCGACATGGAATTCTGAGGCTTGTAAGTACAGGCTGGTGGAGCATTGTATACTGTCTACTGTGAATTACCAATGGGATATGTTGATTGATGTGATTTACCAGTTCTTGGGCAATATGGCCAATATATTTGGCAACACATGGGCACTGAAACTCAACTACCACTTTTCACATTAGGCAAAAGATAGACAAAATAAATACTTAGCTTGATGGTAGCATCCTGTTAAGTGAAGTAAACCACTTGTGTATTAATTGTAAAGTAGCAGCATGATATAGCTAGCTTCACCAGTTGTTCAATTTTTTTGAGACACCTTGCTCTTTCAGTATTGTCTGTAGTTAACTATCTTACGTTGCCTCTTTTCGATAAACACACAAGGGATTATTTCTGTGTCAATCTAAAATGATGCTGCCATAAAGACAAGAAGATGTTTTCGTACCATATGAATGATTAAAATGATATATACATTCACAAACTGGTGGATCATATCAAGTAATATGTGAAGTTGACCATTTGCAGTGGGCATCATGCCAATCACGCTCAAACAGCCCATGATTGCAAGTCTCAGGACACAATTCCAACATTAGATGTGATTCTGTTATTGGACAATATCTACTAAATAATCCAGACTGCGATAAGAATCACATTGGAGTGGACTTTAAGATTTCTAGGTAGAATATGATGCATCTATGCATGCCGGAAGCCTCGTAAATTCTAGATCCTGTTTTATGTAGCCAAAATAATTTAATTCCTACTTTGTGTTTTTTCATGAAAGAGGAAAATAACTCCAGTGATATTCCTATAACACTTCCACATTTTGCAATTAAGTCTTATACCGTCAAGACAAGGCTATTAATGTTTGTTAAAAAAGCAGAAGTGTGTTAATACTGTTGAATATCTCTTGCCTGTCCAAAAATTAGGCATTCAGCACATGTCTCCATTTTCTACCCCATAGCCAATTTAGTATCCATGCTGCTACTGCCTCTGTTACCATGTGGAATTTATTTTTGCTAACAAACTAATACATGACACTTTATCAAACATCCTTTGAAAGCCCAAACCACTTTTGAAAGACTACAAATTTTCTACATTCCATTTTTGTTGGGTTGGCATAGGAAGCCTTTAAAAAATGGCAGGCAAGACTGGATACCAAGGTTCCAAACCAATTTCTATTGGCAGCAATTCTCACCAGCACTGGATTAGGGTGTGAGTAGGCAGATTATGCACAATACTCTATCCTTGATGGCTGCATTGCTTGGGTTTGTATTTCAACAAGCCTACATCTCCTGTCCAAATGCCCTTCTTGACTCCATCCTACCATCCTCCCCAACACCTGCCCAAACTTCAATTGGAGACATTAAATCAAGAAACATTTTGCAGCTCATTTAAAATCTGCCATGGTGCTGTTCAAAAGAAGAAACATTTTCCCAGTGTGCAGGCCACCAAGTTCTTAACATTCATTGGTAGACATTGAAGTGTCTTAATGCTTATGTTATCTTGGAACATTTACAGAATAGTAATTGAAGGATTCATCAATTGTTTAAATTAATGTTAAATGTGTGCCGTTTGATGGTGTTGTCAACAACACCTTCCATCACTCTGTTGATGATTGTAATGGACTTATGGAGTAATAATTCCCAAAAGCTTCTGAGCACTTTCCGAACAAACAGCTGCTATAAACTGGAAGGACAAAGTTAGCAGATACATGGGAACAATGCCACTTAAAAGTTCCCCTCCAAAACTGATACCATCCTGACTTAGAAATATATCATGGTCCCTTCAGTGCTGCCAAGTCAAAATCTTGGAACCCAAATGGACTGCTGCAGTTTAAGTATGGAGCTCACCGCTACTTTATCAAAGGCAGCTAAGGATGGGTGATATATACTGGTCCTGCCAGTGCTGTCGATATCTTGTGAATAAAATGAAAAAATAATAGGCTTAATGAAATTTGTCCTGTTTTCTTGTGTGAATTGTCCACTTTGCCAGGTAAGTGTGAACAGAGTAGAAATACCGAAACTGCTTGACTCGAGGAATGACCACTTCTGGAGCACAGATCATCTGCAACAATACAGAATGTTGCCAGGCCCTATTTGTGTGTTCATCCTGTGTGTTCAGCCATGCCTTGATATCACATGAAGTAAAATAAAATTGGCTGGAACAGATACCTCTAATTGTGTAATCCACAGGAGGAGGTACGACTGGAATGTTAAAGTTGATTTCCATTTACCTTGCCTGATTGAGTACCAAAAGACAGTCACCCATTTGTACTTCATTGAAGAATATTTGCACGATCTTGGTAAGAACAGGAGGCAGGGGAAATGGAAGATGCAGAATGATGTAATAGTTTTGAATTGATTCTTTTAATCCACATTAATCAGTAGAATTATTGTCTATTACCTATTACTCACTAATTTATGATCTCAGTGGATGGACATTTTGGTAAGGAACTTGTAACTGAGAGATGTAAAGAGGTGACAAGAATTTAGATTTGATCCAGTAAGTTTGAGCTCATTGATGGTGTGTGCAAAAGACCTCATTTCCCAATACCAGTTTCCTTTGATTTGTAAGCACCTCGCTTAATTTGGATGATTAAACTTTGAATGAATGAAACGTTGCTTGTAAGCATATTATCTTATCCTCATTGAGAGAACAAATCTGATATTATCTGGCTTCAAGCAGGATGATATACATGAAAACGCTTCCATACTGAAAGGTGGTGAAGATTTCACATAAAGTTAACGTGAAAAAGCCTTGTTATTCCGCATATCAGGGTATCTCAAACATTTTGTTGTCAGTGTGGAAAGAGAAATTAAAGTTTCAGCACTCAAGGAAATCCTTAAACAATTCTAAATATTGAGTTAGATGCAGAGCATTTGAAAATGGGAGCAAACTGCAAAGAAATGTTGGAATAATTTCGAGTGTAGATTGCATAAAACAAAAGGATATACTGTCTCAGTCAGTCTCCGCTCACCATCCACATTAGCAGCAAAGTCTCAATGTGGAGCCTGGCAAGACTATCAGGAGAACTTAGTAATGAACACACATTAAACGTTCCTGGTGTTTCAAGGCCATGTTTGTTGTGGGGACAAGTTAAAGATTTTTACCTCGTTAGACACTTGTGACTAGGTTTATCTGTTGAAAACAAAGAACCAGAATTCTGTCAAAGAATTGTCCACATTTTTTTCAGATTGTTGTGTTCATATATTTCTGCATAAAAATTAGATTTTAAAACATTTTTGTAGGAAATCACAACAAATTAACTCTCAATGTCTTGACCCTGAAGGTAATGGTACTTGTGTTTGTGAGATGTGGTGGATTCTGGTCAAGTCTTCAGATACCCATGACCATCTGGTACTGCCAAATGACATTCAAGTATTGGAAAGAATCAACTTTGACCAAAAAATATGAAATGTAGGAACAAAAAGAGACCATTCAAATATATTATGGCTGACCTGAATTCAAATTCCATTTACCTGTCTAGTTTACTTACCCCTCAAAGCTATTCTCTAACAAAACTATTTTGCCAGTAAAATTAAAGTTGAATCAGATGCATAAATGTCAAGTGAATATCTAGCTTCTTTCTGAGATAAACAGACTTTTATGACCTTCAGTGTAGAATATTCGTCCTGTTAGACAAATTGAATTTCAGATGCAGCTCATTATCGATAAATGCAATAAAACATTGGCTGAAGTATTGCCTATGAAGAGTACAGTTCCCTTCCCTCCTTACCAAACTGTTCCATCAGGTGAATGTGGACATTTGAATCCAAACAATATAGAATAGTGCAGCACAGGAATGAGCCCTTTGGCCCACAATGTTGTGCCGAACATGCGCCAAATGAAACTAAACCCTTCTGCCTGACATTGGTGCATACCCCCTTGTTCCTTGCATTTTCATGTGCTTATCTAAAAGCCCCTTAAATGTCCCTATCGTTTCTGCCTCCATTACCACACCGGCAGCACGTTCCAGACTCCTACCACTCTCTGTGTAAAAAAAAATTTGCTCCTCACATCTCCTTTGAACTTTCCACCTCTCACCATAAATGCATGCCCCCTAATATTACACATTTCATCCTGGGGAAAAAGATTCTGTGCCTCTCTTAATTTTGTAGACTTCTATCAAGTCTTCCCTCATCTTCCGCCGCTCCAGAGTTTTTCTAGCCTCTCCTCTTAGCTCAGACTATCTATTCCAGGCAGCATCCTGATAAACCTCTTCTGCACCCTCTCCAAAGTCTCCGCATCCTTCCTGTAATGTGGCGACCAAAAGTGGACATAAGACTTTAAGTGCAGCCTAACCAAAGTCTTATAAAGCTGCGACATAACATTCCAACTTCTGTACTCAATGCCCCAACCAAAAGGCAAGCATGCCATACGTCTTTTTTTTTACCACCCTATCGACTTGTGTGGCCACTTTCAGGGAGCAATGGACTTGAAACCCAAGATCCCTCTGTATATCAGTGCTGTTGAGATTCCTGCCATTAACCGTATACTTTTCATTGACATTTGATCTCCCAAGTGCAGGACCTCACACTTGGCTGGATTAAACTCCATTTGACATTTCTCCGCCTGATTTACAACTGATCTATATCCCGCTGTATCCTACATTATTCACACCTCCGCCTATCTTTGTATGATCTGCAATCTTACTAAACGGCCCATCTATGTTTTCATCGAAGTCAGTAGATGTCCCAGTACAGATGTCTGTGGAACACCACTAGTCATGGACCTTCAGCCAGAAAAACACCCCTCCACCACTACCTTCTCCCTTTTATGTGTAAGCCAATTCTGAATCCAATTGGCCAAGTCACCATGGATCCTATGCATCTTAATCTTCTGGATGAGACTACCCTGAGGCACCTTGTTGAAAGCCTTACTAAAATCCATGCAAACAACATCCACTCTCTAAACTGATCAATTATGTTTATCACCTCCTCAAAAAGTTCAATCAAGTTAGTAAGACATAAACTACTCTGCACAAAACCATGCTGACTGTTTCGAATAAGGCCATGCTTTTCCAAATGCCATAATTCCTATTGCTAAGAATTCTCTCCAATAGCTTCCCAACCACTGAATTGAGAATCAACTGTCTGCAGTTTCCTGGATTATCCCGATTTCCCTTCTTGAACAGAGGAACAATATTAGCTACTCACCAGTCCTTCCAGACCTCTTGAGTGGATAGCGAGGATACAAAGATCTTGTTCAAGACGCCAGCAATCTCCTCTCTTGCCTCTCTCAATAACCTGGGGTAGATACCATTGGGCCCTGGGGACTTATCCACCTTAGTGCTCTTCAAGAGACCTTACACCACTTGTTTCTTGGTATCAAAATGCTCTAATCTAATCTTATTATCTTCCATGTCTTTCTCCTAGATGAATACCAATGCAAAATACTCATTCAGGATCTCAACCACATCCTCTGCCTCCAAGCACAAATTCCCTCCTTTAACCTTGAGTGATCCTACCCTCTCCATAGTTATCCTCTTTTTTTTAATATATCTATAGAATATCTTGGGATTCTCTTTAACCCTACTTACTAAGTCATTTCATAGCTCCTCCTTGCTCTTCTAATTCCTTACTGAGTTCTTCCCTGCTTTCTTTATCTTTCTCACAAACCCTGTCTGATTTTAGCTTCCTAAACCTTACATGTCATTCTTTTTTCCTTTTGACTAAATTCACAATCTCCCTCATTATCCAAGGGCCCCTTACTTTGCTATCCTTATCCTTCCTCCTTACTAGAACATGCTGGTACTGAACTCTGATCAGTAGGTCTTTAAACAACTCCCACATGTCAAATGTGGACTTGCCCAGTAACACTTACTCTTGATTAACACTCCCTAGCTTCGGCTTAATACTGATGTAAGTTGTCCTCCCCCATTTTAATACCTTCCCACAATGCCCTGACTTATCCTTGTGCATAGCTATCTTAAAACTTAAGGAGTTGCGATCACTGTTTCCAAAATGTTCTCCTACTGAAAGGTCAGTCATTTGGCCAGGCTTATTAGCCAACACAAGGTCCAGTATGGCCCCTCCTCAAGTTGGACTATCTGCATGCTGTTTCAAGATAACCTCATGGATGCACTTAATAAATTCTACTCGGTCTAAGCCTCTTGCTGTAAGGGTGTCCCAGTCAATATTGGGGAAGTTAAAGTCACCCACTATGACAACCATGTTATTATTACATCTTTCCATAAGGGGAAGATCAAGGGAGTTTTCTCTGGTATCCTGGCCAAAATTCCTTCATCAAATAACATCACCAAAATAATAGATTTTCAAATTTGCTTTTGCATTTCCTTCTTTACAACTATTATCATCAGCTGATGATAATACTGGACAAATTAGATTCCAGAGTGAAGCCAGGCTTGATAAACTGTAAGTTTTGTATTTGCATTTTTGTACTGTGATAATCAGTCATTTCTAGGCACTCTGGAATTCTTTTCTCCTGCCTTGATTATTTGAAGGTTGCTAAACTACTTTATTGCTGTTCACTCCTCTTTCTCTCTGAATGACCTGCTTCTCCTTCTAAAAGAAAGTTGCATGCACCTTGACCACCTGAATGGTTCTGTCTTTCTAAAAGAACTGGTTTATGTATCTGTCACCCTGTGTCCAGTTTTGTTTTATATCTTCTACTCATGTTTCTAAATATTAAACTATCCACCTCAAGGGTTTTCAAAAACCTCATTCAAACACAGTAACAATTTTCCAGGCAACCTGAATCCACTGTCTCAAAAGTATAAAATTAATACCAAACTATGTGTCTCCTATGTGAACACACAACATAGAAATATAAATCAAACTTAAAATTATAATTGATTCGTCTATTATGGAAATCAAGTTTCAAAATAGTAAGAATTTTTTATGAATCTATGATGTACGCTGTGATTGTGAATTAAAGGTATTGCAAAGGTAGTGGTTATAAAATTTTTTGGGGGTAACAGGAGGACAAAATATGCCATATGAAGTCAGGTCTTCTGCCATAGTTTATGGTCAAAAGTCTGGCCAAAATTGGTGTGGTTGGAGGGCAAATAACAGATGTTTTCCAGGAAAGCAGAGCCAATTTGGGATTTATGCAAGATAAAAAAAAAACAGAATAAGATTTCGTGTCTTGAATCCAATATGATCCTGCCCCCTTATGTCTTTCCCAGAGATGGGCTGGGAGTTTAATGTGAGACCCCTGTGGCTGAATGGAAACAAATTGAAAAGTTCTTAAGAAGGCAAATGGAAGTGATTTTTAGCATGATTTCCTTTGTTTCCAACACCTCAGAAATTCCAGGATATGGTTGAAATGCAACAGGTTGGCAAAGGTAAGTATATATTTCTCAGTGACACTTTAAAGCTGGAAAGGCATTGGTCAATTTCACTGAAGAGCTCTCGACATGGCTAGGTGGGAAACTTGTTCAAAGCACTTTTTCACTCAGAGTATTTTCACTGCATAGGCAATGACATCCAACTTGTCGGAAGATACTCCATCTGTTCAGCATTAAGAGTCATAGAGTTGTAGAATTGTACATCACGGAAAGGGGAGGCAATGGCCTAGTGGTAATATCGCTGGACTGTTAATCCAGAGACCCAGATAATGTTCTGGGAATCCGGGTTTGAATCCCGCCATGGCAGATGGTGGAATATGAATTCAATAGATATCTGGAATTAAGAGTCTAATGATGACTATGAATCCATTATCAATTGTTGGAAAAACCCATCTGGTTCACTAATGCCCTTTAGGGAAGGAAACTGCCATCCTTACCTGGTCTGGTCTACATGTGACTCCAGACCCACAGCAATGTGGTTGACTCTTAAAAGCCCTCTGGGCAATTAGGGATAGGCAACAAGTGCTGCCTAGCCAGCGATGCCCTCATCCCGTGAATGAATAAAGAAAACAGAACTTCAGTCCAATTCATCCATGGCAGACAAATATCCTAAATTAACTTAGTCCCATTTGCCAGCATTTGGCCTATATCCCTCTAAACCCTTCTTATTCACATACCCATCCAGTTGCCTGTTAAATGTTGTAATTATACCAGCCTCAACCACTTCCTCTGGCACCTCATTTCATACGAGCACCACCCTCTGCATGAAAATCTTGTCTACTGTCTCTTAAATCTCTTATATATTTTTCCCCTCTCACCTTAAGCCTATGGCCTATAGTTTTGGACATCCTATCCTGGAAGAAAGACTTCGGCTATTCACGATATCCATGCCCCTCATGATTTTATAGATCTCGAAAAGTTCACCCACAGCCTCTGATGCTCCAGGGAAAATATCCCCGGCCTGTTAAGCTTCTCCTTACAGCTCAAACCCTCCAACCCCGGCAACATCCTTGTAAATCTCTTCCGCACCCTCTCAGGTTTCACGACATCTTTCCTATAGCTGGGAGACCAGAATTGAATACAGTATTCCAAAAGTGGCCTTGCCAATGTCCTGTACAGACACAACATGACATCCCAACTCCTATACTCAATGCACTGACTTCGACCATCTTCAGCTGTATCTCCTGTTGCCAGATTTCAGAGCAACATCAGTGTAGCTTGTACAACTCCACCTTTGACCTCTGCTGAAATTCTAGGGAAGGAGGTTCATCACTGGCATTGGTCCAGGAGTGGTAGGAAAAATACCAACACCACCCACTAACCCCCTCCAGCCATACAGAAGAGAGTATAAACATTGTTGTAGCTGCCCATGGCTCTGTATGATACAAAATGGCGATTGGGGATTTTTTTTTAACTGACACGAGATGGCTGAAGGAAATTTTAGCTGATGCAGCATTTCCTACAGCTCAAATTTTGACCTTCACAGACAAAAAAATGTCACTAATTCTTAGCAAGATGTGGATAGAATGCAGACTGTAACACTCGGATAAGGCAGCCCAGATGAAAACCATTTGATTTGAAATGTTCGGTTGTTATATGAAATATAAAGGGAAAGCTTGACCCAACTTAGATGAGGCTTTTTAAATAATTATAATTGCACATTAGAGTAGATACATATATTCATTCAATAATAGTGCTTTTAGTGTATTAGACACTGGAAATTTTAATTAGTTTTCTGTAGGCAGTCAGCGTTGGATTCAGAAACTGGTTTTGATAAACATTTTTGGAGAAACTTTTTCTCCATCAGCAGGAAGATTAGAACAACAAAAAGGTATAAACAAGATAACTTCATAACAGTACCAAGAGACAAATAACATAGAAAGGGGGAGCTGAAACAATTGTGAAACAGGGTCACTATGACCTCAAGAGAATAAGCAATCACTGCTTTGCAATCTACCGAACAGCCTAAAGAATCAAAATAAGCCTCTTTTAATCACTTGTTAGAGTGTTTGGACTTCATTCCAGTCAATAGGATTTAAATAGGTGCTATAAGAAATATATTTAAAGTAATGACAATAAAGTCCATCCTGTTATCAAATTTCTGTTTTAAATCATCTTGCAGCAGGCAAAGACAAGTTGTGAATGGTAGCTGCTAGACAGAGTGACTGTGTTTGTTTGACCTTTCAAAGTCGGGGAAGACGAAAGCTGTGATCAAAGTTATCAGTTTTCTCACAGAATCGCAGCATTAGGGGTAACTACGTATAAGTTTATAACCAACTTTACATTAGAGCTGATATTACAAACTTTATAACAATTAACAGAAATTAACATCCTTTCAGATCTTCTGTACTAAGGTTAAGGACAGCATAGTGGCTCAGTGGTTAGCACTACTGCCTCACAGTACCAGGCACCTGGGTTCGATTCCACTCTTGGGTGACTGACTGTGTGGAGTTTGCACATTCTCCCCGTGTCTGCATGGGTTTCCTCAGGGTGCTCCGGTTTCCTCCCACAGTCCAAAGACGTGCAGGTTAAGTGGATTGGCCGTGCTAAATTGCCCATAGTGTTCAGGGATGTGTAGATTAGGTGGGTTATAGGGTTATGGGTCTGGGTGGGATGCTCTGAGGGTCACTGTGGACTTGTTGGGCAGCAGGGCCTGTTTCCACGCTGTAGGGATTCTATGAAGACTTATAAACTGCATAACAGAATTTAAAAAGTCATTAGTACTAAGCAAATATACGCAGCTGACAGATGTCTGGGAAGGTATATAATAGTTAGTGTTGGAAGGAGATTTTCTAGAAAATTCTGTTTTTATTAGAATTTATTGTCACATGGATAAACGTGAGTAAATGAGGGAGATCCAACATGTTTCTCTGAGGAGAAAATCTAATTTTCTGGAGCTCTGGAAGATTTAACAGTGAGGATTAGTGAGGATAATGATGTTGATGTGGTATGTATGGACTTCAAAATACGTTTGATATAGTGCCACCCAATAGATATATGAGAAAAGTTAAAGGTCATGGAATAAAAGGACAGGAACAAAGTGGATGGATGATTTGTTGAGTGATAGTGAACAGAGAGTAATGGTTAATGAATGTTCTTCAAGATGGAAGAAGGCTTATAGTAGAGTTGCTCAGTGGTTAGTATTGAACCCTTGCTTTTCCTGATCTATTTCTTAGAATGCATAGGACAATTTGCAGATGATACCAAAGCATTGTATACTGAGGGGAGAGTGGAATCACAAAAGGACACAGGCCAGTTCATAGGATGGGTAGATAGCCAGCATATATAGTTCAATGTGGAAGTGTGAGATGATGCATTTTGTTGGAAAGAACAGGGAGTGACCAGAAGAACATAAAGAGTGTTTATGTACGTAAGTCATTAAAAGTGGAATGACAAGTGGAGAGCCTGGATAATAATGCATGCAATATCCTAAGCTTGATTAATAGTGATATAAAGTACAACAACGAGGAGGTTATGATGAACTTCTATACAAGTTGGACCTCAGCTGGAGAATTTGTACCATTCTAGATGCCACCATTTAGGAAGGATGTGAATGCATCAGAGAGAGTGCAGAAGAAATCTATGAGAATAGTTCCAGGGATGAGAAACTTCATTATGAAACTGGTTTGGAGAAGTTGGGACTGATTTCCTTGAAATGGAAGGACAAAGTGGAACTTTGAATAAAGTTATTGAAATCATAAGCAGGCTGAAAAGGGGTAACAGGGATAAAAATCAAAAGAACTGTGGATACTGTAAATCAGAAACAAAAACAGAAGTTGCTGGAAAAACTCAGCAGGTCTGGCATCATCTTTGGATAGAAATCAGAGATAACGTTTTGCGTCCAGTGACCCTTCCTCAGAACTGATGGTAGTTAGGAAAATGTCAGTTTATAAACCTGAAATGTTAACTGTGATTTCTCTCCACAGATGCTGCCAGATATGCTAAGCTTTCCCAGCAGCATCTGATTTTGTCTCTGTGTAAACAGGTATAAGCTGTTCTCACTTGTAAAATTGATTAAGAACAAGAAGACACAGATTTAAGGTGATTTGCAGAAGTAAATGCAATGTGTGAAAAAAGTGAGTAGTTCAAGTCTGGAACACATGTCATGCAAGTATATTTGAGACAGGCTCAATTGAGGCATCCTAGAGGACATTAGTTGGTTAGTTAAATAGAAACAATGTGCACAGTGTGGAAAAAGAACAGGAGAATGACATTGAGTCAGGATGGACATTTGGAGACCCTGTGCAGACATGATGCACCAAATGATCTTTTAAACAGTAAAAAGTCATTGGTTTTTGAGGTCCAACCCTCAACACAGGGTCTACCACTTCCTGTTTCCCCATTATTATTTCCCCTTCAAGATCTTCATGTAAACTGGATCCATATATGTGTATTACATTTAGATAACACAAGAATATTATTGCATGGTGTACAACTGGAATTTTTTCTTAAAAGTACACAAAGAATAAAGAATAACATCCACTCCAGCCACTGCACCATCCCCCCCATAACAATTTTGATTGCCAAGGGGAACTGCAACCAATAAAATACAACAGCAATCCAGAAGTTCTCACAGTCCAGGAAACAAAATAAGATTACTTTGCAAAATGTCAGAATTCCCACAGTTCAAGCAGGCAGCTGCTGATTCAAACCCACCTTAACTAAAATCTATTCCAAATTAGAATGACCAGTGGGAGCTAGCCCATGCTGATCTAAAATAAATGTTCCTAGAATCAAACAACAAAATAAATAGCAGGCTGCATTCAGAAGCAACACAGAGCCAATAAAACAATCCTGAAAACAAGGATAAAGCCAATAAACAGAATGGAACACTAAGTACAGTGCTGAAAGTATACTGTGATGAATGTCAAATCCTCTAGCATGACCTGTAAGGACATGGGTGCCTATTTGAGTTTAAACAAAGAATGAAACCATGTTTTATAGACCAAGCAGCTCCAGTGCAATTCAGATGGGCTGTGAAAATGTTCATAGCAACTGGGGACCAGAAAGATCCTGAAGTAAATAGAAAGTGCAACATGGTCAGCCAATTGTCAGAGTCAACTTTCAAGTTCATTACTTAGAATTGATTTCTAAAGGCAAAAGCTACAGAAATCGATTTATCTGGAGATGCTTCATGATGGCAATGAAATGTGACATTTTAGGCGTTGAACTGTCAAAATGGCTAATGGAGGTGTTGATTGTCTCAATACCTATTGAAGTTGCTGGCAGAACATCTGAAGGCATTGTAACCAGGAAATGCACCTGCCAGAATGAGGTGCTGCAAATGATATTGACACTGTAAGGCAGGACTCAAAAAGAAAGCAAGTTTTTTGGTAAGTGTGGTCTGTTGCACTTATCATGAAGCTGATGTGCATTCTAAAATCAGTGTGAAGTTTGGGATTGAAAGCTCCACTGGACCCATTTCTGCAAGGTATCTGATTCCAAAGATGTAGCCAGAAGCTACAACAGGGTTCAACTAAATGGAAGGCTGATACAACGGTACCAAGGAATGCCCCAGATACCAGTGTAAATGTAAGCCAACACACAAAGTTCCTTATCTTTTACACTGAGGCACTGGGGTCCCCCGTCATTAAGAATGGGAACATTTATGATTAGTTGTTTCCAACAGAGACCTGCATCAAGATCCAGAGTGGAATAACGTCCAATCAGAGAATGGACAAGTTATCCCCATTCTGAATGCAAAGCATTGTGTGGACAAAGTCAACCAAATAGAAGTTTTTGACACAATCAACATCATTTGCCCAAAGGAAACCAGGAAATATAAGCTTAAAACTAAGATTGACACAGGAACTATTGTATGTACCTAACCAGTCCAAATTCTGAGGAAGAATGTTGGGATCATTTGAACTAAATAGTACACCTGACAACTGTTAAAATAACTTGCCAATGCAATGCAGCAATGGTAATTTAACATGGCAACCACAAATATTCTGGCTGATAAGCCAGAAATAGATCAGAGGTAACATGACTACCAGTTTGTATCACTATCAACTTTGTCAATATCCCATGTAGTACTTAAACCTTGTTCCCATTTTAGCAAGACAAGCCGTGAATACTTGCATTGAGTCAGTCCAGGATTTAAAATAACTGTACCTGGATAGGTTCAAAGTTTCAAAGATGATACTGTACTACACCTCAGAGAAGATGCAATTCTATCACTCAACCCTTCCAGAAAGTCCAATGTTTGCATACAAGAAATATTTAAATGTGAGGCATAGCAACATGGAGAACCTCAACACCCTCCCAGGAATCCCCCAGTTCCTTGATCCTAAATTGTACCTGATTTACTTACCATGAATGGAAATGATTTCATCTTGGTTTCTCCAAAGTTCTAATTGTCAGACTGGTAAAGAACATTTCACTACCATGGGAGACACATTGAGTGCCATATTCAGTCTGTTAGTTGGGCCCGAAGAAATCATTTCTGATAATGGGCAACAGTACATGAGGAGATATTTCAAGGTCACCTGTGTCAAATGGGGTGGAAATCATATGATATCTTCACCAAATTACACCATCTAAAATGCTCTTGCCAAAGGAAAGGTACACACCATTAAATCAGTTACCTTCAAGCATAGGACACCAAAATAAGAGATTTATGATGTCATGTTACAGCTCTCAGTGTTGAGAATACATCAATGTATTTAAGGACATTGTGAAAAATGGAAGATATAGAAATCTTGGATATTCTTAGGATTGGAAAGGCATTTACAGTGTGGTTTTATTTAAGATTTAGGTCTCAAGTTTAATGCATGCAGAAAATTATTACTGAATTACTAAAATTATTACTGAATATTATTACAGTCAGTATCCATACCCTTTGTAGTATCCAGTTTCTTCTGCCATTTCTTCATATCAGATGGAGTGAATCTATTTGGCTGACAACTGGCATCTGTGATGTAGGGGACAGAAGAAGATTGTGATGCATCCACTGCTAGGAACTTATGGTTGAAGATTTCTATCACACTGAAACACAGTGCTCCCCAGTCAAAAAGAATAGAAATGTTTGTTATTAATTTTTCCAAATGGTTCTAGTCATTTGTGTATATTTCCAATTACAACCAGGGATGAGCTTGTGAGATCATATTACAGAAATTTCACACACGATAATTTCCAAAAAGAAAATGAGTTTAAGTCTCTGAACTCCCAATTTTAACCTTGTTATTCTGGGAGATGTTCCCAGGTTATTGTTTCAGCCAGTTACAATTTGAAATTGCACCATTATTGTTTTTAAGATTGTATGGGTAATTACTAATTACACAGAAAACAGGCAACAAAACATATGCATTGTTAATAAATGGCATGCAAGGTTAGAGGGGAAATATTTACAAAGACCTGACGGGTAACTTTTTAACGCAGAGTGTGGTGGAGGCCGGTACAATTACAACATTTAAAAGACATTTGGATGGGTACATGGATAGGAAGTGTTTAGAGGGATATGGGCCAAATGCTGGCAAATGGGACTAGGTCAGATTGGGATGTCTGGACTATGCAATCAAGTTGGACTGAAGGGTCTGTTTCTGTGTTGTACGACTCTATGACTCCGTGAATAGTTCACAAGCACAAAGAAGTAAATTCTAAGTTGTCTTATTACAATTATGCTCGTAACTACTTACAGGAAACATTCTTGTGTGGATACAAAGTCCTGAATTAACTGAGATGGAAGTTTAGAGATTTGATAGAAAGGAAGGTGATGGTTTGAGTGTCTAGGTTTCCCAGGTGACCTTGAATAACAGAGTGATAAAATTTGTTGAATTGCTTCACTTTGTTTCTACTTTCCATTGGTGTGTTTCATTTGGAGAGTGATGGTTGCCCTGGCAATGCTCACTCTTGCATGTACTCATCTGAAGTCATGGATATTGGTAGTGGAGACTCCAACTTGCTTTCCATCACATAGGTGACCAGGAATCTATTTCTCAATTATCACCTGCCATTAGTATTGGTTGGAAGGATTTGCGAGTTAATACTCAACCCATTTGACTACATTATGAATGTACCTACCTTGGAGTTAAAAATATATCATTAAACCTTCCCAATAATGTAGTGATGTAGCCTTGCTAAATCTGCTTCAGCAAACCAATTCATTTATGATAAACCAGGCAATAGACAGAATTGACTTGATCATTCATTTGATAATCCTCTCGGTTTTAATTTACTTGCCATTCAGCATGGAGCAAATTAAATGATTTCAGCAATGAGCATTCCATTATCAGTTATGTGCGAATGCTCTCCATATCAAATGGTGTTAAATCTATCTGAAAGGCTATACCATCAATTAAATGGTAAGGTATTTCAGTGAATCAATTTAAAACTTTCCCATTTCTGGTTATTTTTAAAGTAACAAATGGAATCATTATAAACCAGAAACTCATAATTCCCAAATAACTGTTACTTGTCTCTAATATGTTAATCAGGATATTGGAGCGATAGTCGTGCCTCTCAGCTGACAAAGTGCTTTAATATAATACCCAAACCAAACTGCATTTCATCACTATTGAAGATAAGTCAAAACACTGAATGTTTGCTTTTCAAGGAGCCCTTACACAGAGCCTTTACTCCAGTTCCACCAAATGATTAAAGATGGTCAGCATTGAGATCAAGTCTGAAGAAACTGAGAGTATTTCTTCTTAATTCATGTTTTGAGAAGATTATTGAGCTTTTGTCTTACAGAATAAATATTTTCCATTAACTCCCTGATGTAGATTTCATATTCAGGCAATAGGCAACACATAAGTGAGGCATCAGTCATTAAACTTTCTGCCAGTTGTTCTAATACTGCTTTTAAGTACATACTTCCCTTCTTCTCTTGCCTCCTTCTATATCCTTCATATAGCATGTGTACCCTGGAACATTAAGCTGCCAGACCTGTCCAACCCTAAGCCACATCTCTGTAGTTGCTGTGATGGCCCAGTCCCATGTTCCCAATCATGCCTTGAGTTCATCTGCTCACCTGTTAGTTCACCTGTTAGACCTCCTGCATTGAAATAGATACAGTTTAATTTGTCAGTCTTACCTCATTCTATGCTTTGTACCTACTTGCCCTGACTGTTTGACTCGCTCCTTTTCCCAACTGCACCAGTCTCAGACTTATCTCTTTTCTCACTGTCTCCCTGGGTCCCCCCGCTTACTAGTTTAAATCCTTCCAAGGAGCTGTAGCAAATCTCCCCGCCAGTATATTTGTCCCCTTCCAATTCAGGTGCAACCCATCCTTCTTATACAGATGAATTCTGCCCCAGAAGAGACTCCAATGATCCAAAAATGTGAATCCTTCTCCCTTGCACCAGCTCCTTAGCCATGCATTCATCTGTTCTATCCTCCTATTCCTACTCTCATTAGCTGGTGGCGCTGGGTGTAATCCAGATATTACTACTCTCGAGGGCCTACTGTTTAAATTCCTGCCCAACATTCTATATTCTTTCTTCAGAATCTCATTCTTTTCTCTTCCTATGTTGTTAGTTCTAATGTGTACAATGACCTCCTACTGCTCCCTCCCCCTTTTCTGAGATATCCTTGACCCTGGCACCCAGGAGGCAACACACCATTTTGATGTCTCGTTGTTGGCTACAGAAATGCCTCAGTGTGCCTCTGACTAGAGAGTCCCCTATCACCGCAAAAGTCCCTGTCTCCGTGACTCCCTCATCTGCTCCACACTTCCCACTAACACCACCACCCCTGGCACCTTTCCTTGCAACCGCAGGAGGTGCTACACCTGCCCCTACGCCTCTCCCCTCACCTCCACTCCAGGCCCCAAAAAAATCTTCCACATCAAACAGGTGTTCACCTGCACATCCACTAATGTGGTCTATTGTATCCACTGTTCCCAATGTGGTCTCCTCTACATCGATGAGAACAAGCGGAGACTTGGAGACCGCTTTGTAGAACACCTACGCTCAGATTGTGACAAACGACAACACCTCCCAGTCACGAACCACTTCAACTCCCCCTCCCACTCCCTGGATGACATGTCCATCCTGGGCCTCCTCCAGGGTCACAACGATGCCACCCTGAAACTGGAGGAACAGCACCGCATACTCCGCCTTGGAAGTCTACAACCCAATGGTCTCAATGTGGACTTTATTAGCTTCAAAATCTTCCCACCTCCAACCTCATCCCCACCTCATTGACCCATCCGTCTTCTCTCCCACCCTATCCGCTCCACTATCTACCTGCAATCACTGCGCCCCCCCCAACTATTTATTTCAGAACCCCCTTCCTCTCCCCCATTTCTGAAGAAGGATCCCGATCCGAAACTTCAACTTTTCTGCTCCTCTGATGCTGCCTGGCCTGCTGTGTTCCTCCAGCTCTACACCTTGTTATCTAGTCCCCTATCACAATTGATTGCTTGGATCCTGACCTACCCCTCATTACAGTAGAGCCAGTCTTGGTACCAGAAACCTGGCTGTCAGTGCTACATTCCCCTGAGAGTCCATTGCTCCCTACATTTTCTAAAACAGCATACTGGTTTGAGATGGGGATAGCCACAGAAGACTCCTGCACTGCCTACCTATTGCCTCCTACCTTTCCTGGAGGTAACCCATCTACCTGACTGTGACAGAGATTGTAGGAACTGCAGATGCTGGAGAATCTGAGATAACAAGGTGCAGAGTCTTGGCCTGAAACATCAGCCTTCCTGCTCCTCTGATGCTGCTTGGCCTGCTGTGTTCATCCAACTCTGCACCTTGTTACCTGACCGTGTCTGCAGTTTTTCTCCCTTTCTGCAACTACAATTTATCATACCCCCAGCTCCTGTAAATTTCTCATTGCCTCTTATTGCTGCTCTAACCAATCCGATAGGATTCACAACCAAATACACTTCCTGCAGACATAATCATCAGTAACATGGAAACTCTCCCGAATCTCCCACATCCAACAATAAGAGCACATCACTCCACTAAAGGCCATCTTTGCATCTTAATAATCTAAACACATAAAAAATAGCCCAGTCTTATTGTTCTGAAAACATTGTTTCAGGTTTACTTCTTACCTAAGTTTTATATTTCTAACTTTAAATTAAGAGACAAATCTCAATAAAAACATATAACAAAAAACCCCAATCTACTGACTATTGTAGATTAACAAAGAAAACAGGAAGATTATACTTTAAAAACTAACCAATTAGCTGCTCCCCTGCTGTGAGATTCCCTATACAGATTTCTCCAAGGTCAGCTATGAATTTCATAGTTTGTTTATTTTTTTTAGATGAACTTGGATGTCCAGAGATACTTGAAACCAAACCGCAAAGACAGTCATCTGTGCAGGTTCACTGCTGGGTCAGCTGTGCAGGTTTACTTCTGCATTCGTTTCACTTCCCATGTGGTCACTACCTTTGTCTCTCTTCATCCTTTTTAAAGAGCCGTTGTTTTGATTTTTTTTCCAAAGTTCCAAAATGCAACAGCTTATAAAACAGTAATTACTGCTCTTAGAATTCAAGGAAATCAGCTCCAACACTGAAAATACTCCAAAAATGGAACAGCTCTTTCAGCCACAATTTTTTTCCTGTGTTCCATCTTGGATTATCTGGCAAAACAGAAAGATCGGGAAACATAGTTGTCAGGATTTTCAGGAAGAGAGTTTGAAAGACTCACAGCTCACTGAGAGAAATCCTCATTCATCTCTTTTTCAAGTAGCAGACTTGTAATGACCCTTTGGTCTAGATTCTCTTGGAAACTTAGTTCAGGGGCTGTGAAATACTTTAGTGCATCTGTGATTGGGAAAGGTGCTATTAAATCAAGTCATTTTTTCTTTTTTTTTTGTTTAGAGTTCCTGGCATTTAGGAAATACAGCTGGTAAAATGAGATGGGAAGGGTCAAATTCATTAGAACTGGTGAGTGGAGTAGGAGGGCTTTCCCTGATCCACCATGCTTTCTGGCTACCAGCTTCAATCCACCTTCCCCACTGTGGTCTCTACTGACCATAATGTGTTGTCTGAACACTAAACCACTCAAAAGTGATCTCATTGTACTCTTTATGTGCTTTCTGCTCCTTGCCTATGCCAATATGCCACAAGCTTTCTAGCTCAGCTGGCAAGCAACCTGTCAGTAAACGGCTTGGACTACATCCCTGGAAACCTATAATAATTGATGCAAAAGCCAATCTGACATTAATGCCAGCAGAATGTTCAGAAAAGTCATCCATCCAGGGCTACTCCCCACCTTCTGCTGTCTGTAGCCCAGCTCAGATGTACCCAATGATTTGGAAGATTTAATCAAATGGTTTCATAATTCTTGTGGTAGTACTTTAGGATCCTTGAATAGAACTTGCCCAATCTCTATTTCCATTATTTCCCATCTTTGTGCCATACAAGACAAATTCTGATCTTGAGTCCGTGTTCAGATCAGTTCATAGATCAAAGATGATTATTGCCCTTGCTGAGTCAGATATTTATTAATTCTGTGGCCTTTGATCATTGAGTGGACTGCTGAATCCTCTTGAGAATTGGATCAATAATTTAACAAAAACACATCACAATAAAATTAACCACTGCTGTCATTGAGTGTACTTGGCTTCATAAAGAAGTAATTATTGCTAATTAGCATAGTTAATAGATGGATGAGAAAACAGTAGGAAAGAGAAGGGTGGATGTTTATATTATCGCAGCGCAGCAAGAGTCACATCGATTTATTTCCTAATGTGCGTAAAAGCATTTATAATCCAACCCTTTGACATCAGTAAAGAGCTGATCGACACATATGAAAACAAATGAGCCCTCAGGCGGATATTATAAATCCCAAGGCATAATTTCGAAGACCATGGAATTTGGTTTATTGCTTGTGACCTCCACAATACTTAGACTTCATTTCCTAGTTTATCCGTTTAGTTTAGCACCACTGTTTGTGGGAGTTTGCTGTGCACAAATTGGCCTGTGCGTTTCCCACAATACTTGGGGAATTTTATGATTGAAAAATGAACTGCATAAATAAAATCTTCCTTCTCTTAAATGAACAAATCATTTTCATTTGTTAACCAGTTTGTTAAAATACATTTAAAAAAATATTCTCCATCTTTCAGGCAAATTGTCAGCTATTGGTTGTTACTCAGTACCAGGCTCAAAGTTGATCAATCTTCACATTCTAGATTAGTTGCTGAAAATTAACATATTGTTTACTAAAGATGAGTGTTTCCCATCCTTTACTGATGTCAGATGGGAAGGTCTTCTGGCATGAATGACGAGGAGCAGGAAGTTTAACTAGTTTTTTTCTCACCCCTGACATAAGCAGCTGAGATCAGCTCACTTCACACTAATTGATGTCAGAATGTTTGGGGGCGTTTTTTTTAGGTTGTGCAATATTTTAAAATGAGTACTAACAAATTGGTGCCCATTATGCATCCTTTCAGAAACAAAACCAGAAACCACTGGTGAAACTCAGCAGGTCTGGCAGCACCTGTTGGAAGAAAGCAGAATTAATGTTTCGGGTCTGGTAACTCCTCATTAGAACTCTGGAGTTTCGCCAAAACTCTCTGTTTTTGTTTCAGATCTCCAGCATCTGCAGTTCTTTGCTTTATTTTATACATCTGTTCTGTTTGACTTCAATCGAGAGAGATGAAAACATTTAAGCGCCATCACCCACCTTCCATTATAATGGAAAGTCATAGTGGCTATGTTGCAATCAAATCTGGAAGCTGTTGGGTTTTGTACTTGGCTCAATAATTCACCCAAGTATGACTTCATTCTAGAAATCCTATTTTAGCCTGAACATTGAAATTAATTGAAATTCTGTTATCCCACTATACTTCTTTTTAATTCATTAGAAATTTCCCATTTAATTAAGACTCAAATAGATACAATTACACATTCAACCCCAAGTACTATTATCATGGGTATTCAGTGTTTTAAACATCTCTTCCACAGCTTGCAATTTATTTATTGAATTCTGTACCACCCAATACCATTAACCAAGAGTTGTTCCTCAGAAAACCTCAACAAATGTAGCATAAAACAAGAAGAAATGGCAGCATTTAATTGCAAAAACAAGGAGGCCAATCAGACAAAGTCTTGACTGTAATATTCCTAATAGCTGTCCCATCGTCATCTCATGAATTTATTGCTGTAGGAACATTTAATACGCTGGCACTAATTTCCTGTACAAGCCAATTTGTTAAGACTACTAACAGGCAGGAAGTGACAGTCCTGACTGTGATCAGATCACTGACATTGGGTGAATTCTGTGTCCGCTCAACAATATTAGATGACAGATTCAATGCTCACTGATATCTCTTCTTATATACCTTTGGACAAATTTATCAATACTGAGAGAATTAAAATACTGCATTTAAATAACCTATAGCATTGAGTTTGTTATAATCTACTGTAAGCTGACTGCAATTTAAGTGGCTTGTTTTTGTGGTGGGGTCAAGGGTCCTGTTTCTGGGGAAGAAAGTGCCCTGATTAAAGATGGCTTTTTTTCCCCAGAAGTGTCTAGTGATAGCACAGCAGTGCCATTGAAAGTGGTGGACACAAGTGGGATAGCACCTGGAAGAGGCAGGTACAATCATGATCGTGAACTCTCACAGCCATTCGGAAGTGGTGGACTAGTTTACCAGGCCCCAGCAAAGTGGGGTGGTGTGGGAGAGGGGGTAGTGGGTGGGTGTTTTGCTTAGGGCTTTTACCATCATTGCAGCTGTTACAGTCCTCAGGGACCATCAGAGTTTTTACACAGACATCTCTACTCTTGCACTGCTGCACTATTCCAATGAAGTTCAATGTAAACTTAAGGAACTGCACCTTTATCTTCTGAACTTAATATTGGGTTCTATCATTTTCAATGTTTTGACTTTTCTCTTATTTTTGTTTACAGACAGGACCATATCTGGTCTTGACACATCTTTGGTTGCTATGTTTCTTTTCTTGCCTGATTACCATATCCTATGACTGTGGAGAACCTGTACTTTTATCATGCAATTGCTCTTCTCTTCCATCCTTGCTCCAACTTTCCTCTGACCTTGATCCATCCACTGTTTGCTTAAAACCTATTACCTCGCTAAATTATCCCCGTTCCGAATAAAGGTCTTCAATCAGAAGCATTGATGCTGTTTCTCACTCCACAGGTGTTGCCTGACCTGCCCTTGTTCATACTTATCTGTCTTAAAGTTCATCTACCAATTATATGCTCACTCTGCAAGTTCACTGATGTTTTCTTAAAGTTTGTTGTCAACCTCCTCAATGTTGAATATTTTTCAAAACCTTTGTACTTTCAAAAAATAAGAAACTGTGGTTTGATTCCAAAGTCTAAATTGTCGATACAAATTGGACCCAGTAGTTATCCTTGACACTCTTACCCCTACTGTTTCGTTTCTATCTTGAAACCAGTTAGCCATCTAATCCACCACTTGTGCCATGATTCTGACATTACCTGACAATATTCATCTGTCTGTTGTGTGCTACCTTGCCAAACACCTATTTGGCGTAAGAACATTACCCATTTCAATGCTCTTTAACTTTTCAAAGAATTCAATGTCTTTGGTAAAGCAAAACTTGCTCTTGTGAATCCTATGCTAACTGTCATCATAGTATTTTTGCTTTTTGGTTTCTATCTTGTCTCCCCTTATTTTACAATTAAAATTGTGCTGACTGCATGGTGCCCAAGAGATATTCCATTTCACTTGTTAAATATGGGCATTATGTTAGATATCCGCCTCTACTTTGGTATAATACAGATTTTTTTTCTGCTTTGAAGTTTATAATTGTCAAACATACAATGGGACAATTTCCTCCCTTGAGGTTGGAAAGCGCTCAGGAAGTTACCATTTCATAGATCTGAACACTATTTATTCAAAGTGCTGGTATCAAATTATGACTTCTTTTTAGTTCACAAACCTTGAACTGATCTAATGTAATCACATTTGAGTAACCTTTTTTTATAAGAACTTACAAGTATTAAACAGTGGGTTTGGCAAGAACTGTTCCTTTGCTACCTGGCATTCAATGGTGAACAAATATCCATACTGAATATAACAGACAAAAAAAGGTAGTGCTTAAATCTAAAAAGGAACAGTTTCAAATTGAAAAGACCTGGCTTAGTCTGACCTCAATTAATCATACCATTGCTTAATAACCCCGCTAAGGCAGGCTTGACCTTAACAACATGACTGTCCAAATGAAAAGTCATTAAACAACATCATAGAGAATGTAGTTAATGCAGAAAAAAAGAATGTGTGGTGCTGGAATTTATCATTTACTAACCGCAGAAGAGGAAGGAAAAGTGAGATACAATGTTAAATCTGATCTGTTTTCTCTGGTGAGAAAATATGAGTTGTTCTAGCCCCGCAATTTTCTTCTCTTAAAATTATAGGTTTGAGAATATTAGTTAATGCACACCAGCTAGGTTCGGCATTTGAACCTATAACTACTGAAATAAAAAGGCACTTACACTGAAGAGACAAAGCATCTGAGCAGTGGCAGGAAATTGCTGTCAAACTGTCATGTAGTACAGAATCGCAAAATCTTATGAAATTAATTGTTTTGGAAAGAAAACTCAAATTTTAAACTCTTTCTGAAAGAAATGCATTCAAAGAAATTTGTGAAACTGTCATGCAACTCTCATACCTAACATGTTTTTCCAGCCAAAAGAACTGCGGATGCTGTAAATCAGGAACAAAAACAAAGTTGCTGGGAAAACTCAGCAGGTCAGGCAGCATCTGTGAAGGAAAAAAAACAGAATTAATGTTTCGGGTCTGGTGACCCTTCCTCAGAACTTCCCCAGTTCTGAGGAAGGGTCACCGGACCCAAAACGTTAACTCTGTTTTTTCCTTCACAGATGCTGGCAGACTTGCTGAGCTTTTCCAGCAACTTTGTTTTTGTTCCATGTTATTCCAGCCTTTTGGTTTGTCGCCAGCACCATTCTATTTTTAATTTTTTGTAATTATCTCTCTGCCTCAATTAATTGGATCATAGGTTGTCCTTCACTTGCTATTCAGCTGTTGATACTTTACTCACACCGTTTGACACTTTTGATCACATGCAGGAACTTATTATTCAGTCTGTTGACACTCCATACACTCCATTTATACAATCTTTTGATCTCTGGCTATAAATTCTGTGCCTGTGTGCTTCCTTTCACCTGACGAAGGAGAAGCGCTCCAAAGGTTTGTGATTTCAAATAAATTTGTTGGACTATAACCTGGTGTCATGTGACTTCTGACCTTGATAGGACTCATTCTGAGCCACCAAAAATCAAATAGATCCTTGGAGCCAGTCAAAGAAAAAAGGAGTGATCTACATCATAATATCACGCTCTGCAGATCGTGGTAGGGAGAATGGAGAGAGAGAGAGAGCAAGATGGGTAATATTTCAAGTCAATGATCCATTATCCCAACTACATTTGAAATCATAGATGCTTGACACTTTCAAAGTATGTTATTTTATTTTAAGCATGAAATAACAAAGGAAAACTATATCCTTTAAGCAATTTGATTTGATTTGGTTTGACTTGATTTGATTTATTATTGTCGGATGTACTGAGATACAGTGAAAAGTAGTGTATTGCAGACAAGTCATACCTTACATAAGTACATCAGGATAACCGAACAGAAGGCAGAATATAGTGTTACAGCACAGAGAAAGTGCAAAGAAAGATCAACTCTAATGTATGGGAAATCTGTTCATAAGTCAGATAACAGCAGGGAAGAAGCTGTTCTTAAATCTTTTGGTCCACGTTTTCAAACCTTTGCATCTTCTGCATGATGGAAGAGGGTGGAAGGGAATAAAACCAGAATGGGAGGGGTCTTTGCTTATGTGGCTGCAGGGAATGTAGATTAAGTCAATAGAGGGAAGGCTGGTTTTCATGATGAACTGGGTTGCGTTCACAACTCTCTGTAACTTCTTGCGTTCTTGGGCACAGCAGTTGTCATACCAAGCTGTGATGCATCCGAAAGGGCTGCTTTCTATGGTGCAGCTATAAAAATTGGTCAGAGTCATTATGGACACGCCAAATTACCTTAGCCTCCTGGGGAAATAGATACATTGGTGTGCTTTTTTGACGGTGTCAATGAACCAGGACAGATTGTCGGTGGTATCTAAACCTAAGAACTTGATGCTCTCGACATCTCCACCTCAACATCAGTGATTCAGACAGGGGTGTGTCCTCTACTCTGTTTCGTGAAGTCAATGACTAGCTCCTTCATTTTATTGACACTGAGGGAGAGATTAATATATTTACAACATGTCACTAAGCTGTAATCTTCTTCTAATCTTCTTCCTGTACTCTGTCTAGTTGTTGTTTGAGATCCGACCCACTATGGTGGTGTCACCAGCAATTTGTAAATGGAGTTAGAGCTGAAGTTGGCCACACAGTCATGAGTCTATAAGGAGTAAAGTAAGAGGCTGAGCATGCAGCCTTGTGGGACACTGGTGTTGAGGATTATTGTGGAGGAGGTGTTGTTGCCTCTTCTTTCTGATTGCAGTCTATGGGTCAGGAAGTAAAGGATCCAGTTGCAGAAAGGGAGCAAAGTCCTAGGTCTCAGAGTTTCGGGATAAGTTTTGTTGGAACTATGCTGTTGAAGATGGGGCTAAAGTCAACAAACAGGAGTTTGATGTAAGTGTCCTTGTTATCCAGATGTTTCAGGGATTAGTGTAGGGCCAGGGAGATGGCATTTACGGTGGACCGTTTGTGAAGGTAGGTGAATTGATCAAGGCATTCTGGGGGATTGGAGTTGATGTGTGCCATGATTAACCTTTTGAACCAAGTCATAATGATGGATGTCAGATCCACCAGGCAGTAGTCATTAAGGCATGTTGCCTGATTTTTCTTTGGCACCAAGATAATAGTGGTCTTCTTGAAGCAGGTGGGAAACTCACATTGCAGTAATGAGAGGTTAAAAATGACTGAAAATACTCTTGCCAGCTGGCCCGCGCAGGATCTGAGTGCACAGCTGGAAACTCCATCCAGGACAGTCGCTTTCCACAGGTTCACCCTGAAGAAGGCCAATCTGACATCTGCGGTGGTTACCGTGAGTTTGATGCACCCAAGACCATCAGGGTGAGTGGCATCATTTTACCGACCTTCTATTCAAAATTAGTTTAGAATGCACTGAGCTCCTGTGGGTAGGATGCATTGTTGCCAGTGATTCTGCTCGACTTCAATTTGTAGCATGTTATATCGTGTAAGCCTTGGCAAAGTTGACAGGTGTTCATGTTTTGTCTTTTGATGTCACTAATGGTTTTGTGAAGATCGTACTTAGATTTGCTGTATTAGGTCAGGGTCACCCAACTTGAATGCCTCAGGCCTGGACTTCAGTAGGGAGTGGATCTTCTGGTTCATCCATGATTTCCGGTTGAGGAATACTCAGATTAACTCGGATAGGTACAAGACAAATTTCACAATTTTGCTTGGAATTTGTGATTAAATTCCCGTTGATTACACCATGAGTTAACATATTGAAATCAGTCACATCATGTGTTATTTTGAGGTACAGTTATGATTGATACTTAGTTAAATTTAGCCAATTTAACTTAACAAGGGCCAACAAATGACCACAATGATCAAAGATCAGTCATTCTATTGTCTGATCATGTTTGATAAAGTTGCAATTTTGGCGAGGATACTGAGAGAGCTTCCTTTTATTTCATGTCCACTTGACATTTGGGAACAAAGAGAGTGAACCAGGGGTTTAATATTTCATATTAACCATCACATTTCTCAATGCTAGTTATGCAGACTAGGTAATAAGTTAAAATCACTTATTTACAGAAGCAGCCTAAGTTTCTAAATGTACCTCTTTAACAAAACAGGATTTTTGTAAATATTTTGTGTTGAATTATATGACTCTTTCTCAACTCAAATTTTCTGAAAACACTATGAATAAACTGGAAGAATGTCTTGTTTTAATTTTGCTTTCAGATGATATGCAGGCTGGAGCTAATATTTGTGTTACTTATAGGTTAACTATCTTTAATTGTAAGCAAGTTAGGGACATTAACTGTGCGTTACTTGAATCTTATAATTAAAGGCAAATTGAAAATGTTGCCCTCAGGTTAGAAGATGCATGCTTGTAACTTGTAACTCTGTGATTCAATATAAAAATGTGTGAAGATTGGCTGTAGTTCTCTTCTTCACATATTGACTTTCTGGCATATAATATTTTGCCTCTTTCTATCATATCATTTTTGAAGTGAGTAGCAGTGGGAAGTGTAAGGTGTTGGATAGAGGTAATATAGCAAAAATATCACAAATAATAAGCACCTTAACACTCATCGTAATTTTTGGGTGGATGTTGATTTAATGTCAATGCTGATTCCCTATACAGTGCCAACAGTTGTTCCTTATTCAGTCTGTCAATCACTTTGTAACTTTAAAAACTATCAAATCTCCTTCCAGGAGTCAACCCTGGCTTAATGGATAGACCTGTTATGTTTGAGTCAGTACACTCTAAAGACTGAAAATAATCCAGGCTAATACCTCAATATGGTACTGATGGAATGTTGCATTGCCAGTTGTAACTGATTACAGATGGATGAGAAAAGATAGGAAGAGGCTCAAATGATCCGTAAATATTATCATGGCCTATTGTTCTCAGTGGCCTGTTCATCTGCCAAAACACACATTTCATTCTATTTTTTCCCTCCTTGTCTTCCTTGCCTTTCTCCAGTAATGCTGCCTGATTGTCTGAGTGCACCCAACACGTGTTTTTATTTCAGATTTCCAGCTGACCTAGCATTTGACTTTTGAGGATGTTGGTGCTGGTGAAGGCTTTGAAAAAAGATTTCTAGCATCTGAAGTGGGTTGCTTCTGTTTGTTGTATATCCTGGGTTTGCTCACAGGGCAGTCCTATGCAGCATTTCAAACAGTTGGTGTGCCAATACTGCACAAGGACATCTCAAGCTCTGTTCATTCCTATATTGTACCTGTCTCAGAGCTTTGGTTTTGCCAAATAATAATGGTTCTAACTTATAATATCTTCTGTATAAGATGTTATAATAGATCAGATGGGAACACAATACCAAATGAATTTCTGTATGCAATAATATATCTTTAGAACTCTTCTATACTTATCTCTGTCTCTTCATTGTCTTATTCACAGTCTGTTAATTAACTATTTAATGGAACAAGATAATCTTTTCAATCTGATTATGGTACTTTAATAGATATAACATAGGATTTAAGCCAAATTACCTAGTTAATAGGAACTTTATGGCTAATTATTTGTTGGAAAGGAGCAATATTTACAATCGAAGTGCTTCTGATGTGCAGCAGCTGCCACCTGCATCTATCCTACTGGTTATACAAGGGCAACAGTTTAGGAGAACCAGCTCTTTCCATCATTACACATCAAATTCGAGAGCACAGGCAAACGAAAAATGGAATAAAAGTGTCAATGAACCCCAAATTAAACAAAACAAGAACGTCTTGAGTAAATGGACCATACAGAAGCACAGTGCCTGAACGAAGAAAATCTCACCACAAGGCCTCACTTCTGTTGAGATGTGAATTGTTCTATTTTACAGGGTTCATGGAACAGGGAAATCTAGGGACTTCACATTTGTGAAGATGGTAAAACTAGATGAAATGTACAAGGTGGTGAGGAGACCAGACAAGATGGTTGATGAGATATTGTTTCCCATTGTCGGAGAGTCTAGAACTAGGGATGCAGCTTAAATCTTAAGGTTCTCCCCATAAGATTGAGATAAAGAGATTTTATTTTCTAACAGTGTCGTTAGTCTGTGGAAATCTCCACTCCAGAGAATGCTGGAGGCTCGGTGTTTGAATATATTCAAAGTTGAATTGGATTTTTGATTGACAAAAGAGTCAAGAGTTATAGGAGTTAGCTCTGTAATTGGAGCTGAGACTACAATCGATCGAGCATGATGTTATTTAATGGCAGTGAAGACCCAAGGAGTTGAATAGTCTACTCCTGCTCCCAGTTCCAGTGTTCTTGTGTTCTAATGATTATGTAAGGCTTTTTTTTTTAAAATGCTGGCCTTTAAATCAAGAAATAGCGTATAAAAATGAGAAAGATGTCTGGACCCCAAATGACTCAAATTTTGGCACTATGTTTTGGTAAAATGTCATGGCATTTGATGCAGCGGAAATTTACTGGGATTTTTATCAGGGATGAAGAGCTTCATCTATGTGAAGAAGGTGCAGGCAAAGTTAAGAAGATTAATGGCGTCTTTAAAATCCTGAAAGGGTTTAATGATGGAAACAAGGAAAACTTATTTTCAGTAGCTTGAGGGTTGATATCCAGAACACACAGATGTTGTGTAATGTCCTGCAGCAGATGTGCAAAATATATTTAATGGATATGTTCATCATGACATCATTGAATCATGGCATGTACCTAATTGTATAATGTTTGCAATCACCATCTTACTAAGCTCTGTCCTCTCACACATGACATGCTGCAGGAAAAGTACTACAATATGCCTGAATTGCTTGGCCTGACATCTGTGACTGTAATAAACTTATGGGGATACTTGATGCCTCAGTTAAAAGTTCACTCAATTCTTCAATGCTACATGACTTATATCTTATCTTTGTTAGGGGAGCTCACATAAGTATTGCAACTTGGTAATGGAATATCACCAGTAACTCATAGCACATAGTTGAAAGGAAAGTTTTCAGGGTTGTGCAAAAATATGTGACTAATTGGATAACACTTTCAAAGAGCTAGCATAGACTATATGACCTTATTCTAACCTGTATCATTCTATTATTTTATGAATGCCTGTTTGCAACCTTGATGTGTGTTTTGACCACTTTGCTTGCGTTATAAAATAAAAATGGAAGCAATTATTTTCTCCAGCAAGCAAATCATATAATTTTGACAAAACAAAGTTCAGTCCAAATTGTAAACTCATTTGTATTTTATCTTTATATTTTTGCCTGTATAATTAAAATATATACCAAGGCGATAGAAAGTACATGTTGACATTATAATTAAAGTGCAGATAAACAAAACTTTGTTGAAATTTAGTTTGAGAACCCAAGACTGTTAATCAAGTATGTGCATTCCACATTTACTGTGTCATCCCACGGAGGAGTTTCTTTGCCAATTCTATGAATTCTATTGAACATCATTATAATCTTCCCCTGAATAAACTTGCAAGAGGAAGCAACGATTGCTTTCTGCGTATGTGAAATCTGTGCATGTCATTCCAAAGCAGATTTCTGTGTATAAAAAGGATAATACATTCAGGTGTTTCCTCTGTAAAATTGTTCTTCTAAAAATTCTCTAAAATAAATGGAACATCTTTTAATTATGTTTATTGAAGTGACCAAGTTGACCATTAAGGTCTTAGTTCAGAATATTACAATCATTCAGTGACCACTGCATAAAAAATGACTAACACTTATCCGGTCAAAGGGCAAATGCTAAAGGTTACCATTATTACAGTAGAAAATTAGGTCAACACTAGAATGATGTTGGCAGAGTTCAGGGAAACCAGAATGTTGGATTTTAGCTGCAAAGGCAGCAGTGCTGAGTCTGGAAATTTTCTGACTTACCAGACACCGTCATTAAAAGGTGTATCTAAACACAGTCAGAACCACAAATCCCAGTGGCCAGTGGGATGGCTGAGTGTTTAAGTGAGCTGGCTAGAAGCCTCCTTTCAGTTCTCTAGGACAATGCCTCAGATGTTTTAGAAATTGCTAGACCCTCTAGCCTTCACGCCTTCCTATCCCTCATTTCCACCCAACACTCATGGCCTCTGATATCCCCCATGCTCAACTCCTTGTCACATCAAGCACTACCTGCTCATCAAGGCCTCTCATAGCCTCCAAGTCAACTCAATGCCAACTCCTAGCCCTCAACCACCCCATGACCATTCATAGTGTCCATGTCAACTCCACAGACGCACACTCTGTAAATAGACCTTTCACTCTTACGGACTTTATAATGAAAATTCAAACAGCACGTTCAAACATAATATTGAAAACAAGGCATTGGAACACAGTGGATCAATCAGTCCTGCTCAGGTCAGTCTATCAATGGCTCAAATATCATTAAATTAATGCTCTTGTTTGCATGACATCACAGTGAAAACCCAGTGCAATAGTACAAGGATTCGTCCACCTGAATCAGCAGATAATTGAATTCTCTTGGCTGAATGTTTGAATATTGAATCATAGAAGTGAGATGTTAAGCTAGAATCTTAAGATGCTCATAAGCATGGAGGTACTTGAGATGAGAGGACAAATGGAATTCTTAGATAAATTGCTAGCTGTTGATGTCACACATTAGCATTTTTATAATAATGACGGTGTTGATGAATTATTATGTGCTGAGTATTTCATCACTGCACATCATCATTTGACTTCCAAATCTTATGTCAATAGTATAAAATCTGTTTCACTGTAACGCATCTCATAGAATTATAGAGTCATCATGGCACAGAAAGAAAATAGGAGTTGTAAATTCTTTGGGTTTGCTCTTGCATTTATTTGGCTAAGTGTCAGTTGTGTTGAGTTAGCTGGAAGGCTATTTTTTTCCTGTGAGGCCAAGTGAGAGCTCTCGCTGTATCTTGCCAAACTCACATTATCAACTACCTACCCCACCTCTATGGCACCCCCTCACCCGATTCTAGCCACGTTTTAGCACATCATAGAATTCCTATAATGTGGAAAGAGGCCATTCAGCCCATCAAGTCCACACCGACCCTCCAAAGAGCATCCCACCCAGACCCAACCCCTGTTAACTCTGCATTTCTCATGGCTAATCCACCTAGCCTGCATGTTCCTGGACACCATGGGCAATTTAGTAATTCAGCAATTCGGAATACCTTGGAGAAGCTTACAGTTGAGCCTCGAAAGAAGGTCAAACAGATCAAAGTAAAATAAGAATTAGAGCAGTCTAATTACCTCATAGATACTGCTGACATAAATGTCTGGCATTTAGCATTCACACATCAAAATCAAGACTTGAAGGCTGATTAAGTACCAAATGTCCTATACAGATATAGTCAGCATTCTCTCACAGTTGATAGAAACAAGAAAGACATTGATGGATGAAAAAAGCCTCTCTTTTATGGAAATATTCAGAACTCCAAGATCATGGTGAATTATTAGCCAAAGAACACTTGCTGCCACAATTAATAAGAATGTTGCTCATTTTTTTTTAAAAGAAAAGCTTGAGAGAGAGAGAAAGAAAAGTTTGCAGAGGACTATCAAGGAAAAGCAAGCCCTTGATAATGAGTTGTAGAGTCATGGAATCATATAGCATGAAAACAGACCTTTCAGACCAACTCATCTGTGCCAATCAGATATCCCAATCTGATCTAGCGACATTTTCCAGCATTTGGCCCATATCCCTCTAAACCCTTCCTATTCATATACTCTTCCAGATGCCTTTTAAATGTTGTAATTGTACCAGCCTCCACCATTCCTCTGGCAGCTCATTCCATACACACACCACCCTCTGCATGGAAACGTTACCCTTCAGGTCCTTTTTAAATCTTTCTCATCTCACCTTAAGCCTTTGTCCTCTAGTTTTCGATTCGCTTACCCTGGGGAAATTCATCCTATTCATGCCCTTCTGTGAAGTCACCCCTCCGCTTCCTACGGTCTAGGGGAAGAAAAGCCCCAGCCTATTCAGCCTCTCCCTATAGTTCAAGCCCTCTAGTCCCGATAACATCCTGTAAATCTTTTCTGCAGCCTCTCAAGTTTAACATTATCTTTCCTATCGAGAGGCAACCAGAATTGTACGCAGTATTCTAAATGTGGCCTCACCAATGTCCTGTACAGCTATAGCATGACATCCCAATTCCTTTACTCACTGTTATAACAAATGTAGGCATGCATGCCAAACATCTTCTTCACCACCTTATCTACCTGTGACTCCACTGTCAATGAGCTATGCACCTGCATCCTCACGTTTCTTTGTTCGGCTACACTCCCCAAGGTCCGACCATTAATTGTACAAGACCTGCCCTGGTTTGCCAAAGCAAGGTGCAACACCTCACATTTATCTAAGTTAAACTCCATCTGCAACTCCTTGGCCCATTGGCCCATCTGATCAAGGACCCATAGTACTCTGAAATAATCTTCTTCACTGTCCACTATACCACCTGTTTTAGTGTCATCTGCAAACTCATTAACCATACCACCTATATTCACATCTAAGTAATTTATATAAATGATGAACAACAGTGGACCCAGTGCTGATCCTTGTGGCACACCGCTGGTCATTGGTCTCCAGTCTGAAAAGTAACCTCCCACCACAACCCTCCCTCTCCTACCTTTAAGCTAGTTTAGTATCCAATTGACTAGCTCCCTCTGGATCCAATATGTGATCTAAACCACATTTTTGAATGCTTTGCTGAAGTCCATATTGACAACATTTACTACTCTGTCTTCATTGATCTTCTTTGTCACCTCTTCAAGAAAGCTCAATCACTCAATTTCCTATACACAAAGCTGTTTTGACTATCTCTAACTAATCCTTGCTATTTCCAAATTCATGTAAAAGCTGTCCTTCAGAAGCCTCTCCAACAATTATTGATGTAAGGCTCACCGATCTATAGTTTCCTGTTTTCTCCTAACAGCTTTTCTGCAGAATGAGGATGATCTTTTGAGAAAGAAGGTTTACAAATATTTAGGCAAGAAAACCAATTTGCCACCCAGCCTTCAGACCGTAAAGCTGCACAGGGATATCAGTTACAATCAAAAATTATACTTTATTATTAATGATCATGCACTTCCACTTTCTGATAGAGTTGCAAAAATGTTCTTGCCTGCAACGAAGCTGCCATCACACTCCTCCTCTTCTCAGACATCAATAATTGAGCATGAATATCTGATCAATATGAGCTGGGAAGTTGTGGAGAATAATTCCTCATGTGAAAGAGCCTTTTGGTGGGGTGGGGGTGTTGTGGTGAGGAAGGTGGTAGTGGAAGTAAAGACTTAAGTATTTGTGTTTAAACCTTAATGGTAAAACAGAAAACTTGGAGGAGTTATGGAGTAAAGGGTTCATAATAAACTTGAGAAGTTGGGTTCAACTGGGTTGATTTCAGAGGATAGTTGAATGTCAATAATATTGTTGTGAATTTAAAGCCATATCAGCGAATGAGATATGTTTTTATTACAGTCCTGTAGCTTCATGCCCATGTTTTCTGATGCAAGTTTTTATTCCAAATTTTGTTTCATTCACAGAATTTAAATTCCTCAGCATGGGAATTTCTCTTAGTTCAGGCCTATGAATTACTAGCCGAGTGTCATGATTATAATGTTACCACACCATTGGCAACATATATGGAGACAAGCCCATACTGCTGTGTGTGTGGGCTCCTTCAACCCAACACTGTATATTGTAGATTAGGATAGCCACCTTCTGATCTCACTGGAAGAGTTTGTTGAGTAGCCAATAGGAAGTTTATTGTATACTGCGACTATTTACACCTCATGTCTACTCCATACCTGGTCCTACTTGGATCTGATCCAGTCTCTATAGCATCAACACAGTAGGTGATGCTTAGGCACTGACTCAAGTTTTAATGCTTTTAAACCCTTGCAGTCCAGTATACAACACATGCCATCCCACCTATTGCTTTGAACATTTTTAGATGTTTAGTTAGACAGATAAAGGCAGTTCTGATTGGGTTAATGAAGGGCATCCACTCCAATTTTCTTGTGTGTGGACCTGCTGAGATTCAAAAGAAACATCTCCCCATATCATCCAACAGAGAACAAAATAAGAGAAACAATATCCATATTCAGGTAGGGAAGATCACTGTTGCTCCTCAAAATTGGATTATGTCAAAACTCAAACCTCCTAAGCACTGTTCTGTGTAATGAATGTGGAATGCATCATGAGGAGAAATACATTGATTACAAACAGAGAGACAATATGATACTTTCAATGCCTTTCTAAAACAGTACACTTATCAAATGCCTTATTTTGGCGTTTAAACCACAGCCATCAGATATTGATTGAAACTTTTGGACCATTTGCTTTTAATTTTTTAATGGAGCAAAAATAGCTGATGTTATGAAGGTTTCTCGTTGTCATGTCATTAGTAATGGGAACAGTGCCAGAATTAGTAGCACAAGCTGAGCATAGCACAAAACCAGATGCTGTCTCAGGCAAATTCAATTTCAAACCAAAAAAAAACACAGATCGTCTATTTAAAAAAAATAAATCAAGACACTCTTTATTGTTGCCCTTGATGCTTGCTTTCCACAGGGATTGTTTTATGAACGTCAATGGCCCTTTCTGGTGCCAAGTCTACTAACATTCCATAGCAAAACATTTGATACCATTATTCATTTCAGCTTTTGAAGATGTAATTTGAAAAGCTGAATATGCTTGCCATTTCAAACCAGCTCTGGCTGAATCTCTCTGTTCTAATCCTATTCAAAAACAAATTGGTACTCATCGTCTATGACTGTCCTTAGAGCAATTAAATTCAATGCATCATTCTATTACAAGAACTGGGTTCCTGCAGGTTTGTTTTACCATTTAAGAAGGGATATTTAGAATGAGATAATGATGCAGTCAATGTGAAAAGGCTAAGTTTTCTCCACTTAAAGATATTCTGATTGATGGTTTAAAAAGAGTTTGATGCAACAGACATTTGTATACAAAGCAGTGAGCCAGTTGAGAGGGATACCCAGAAACTAGATGGCATCAATAAAATGCTTCATTTGCTGCAATGTAGCAATTGTTCTTAGGGCCGGGTGCTTCAACTCTCCCCACTGGGTTGGAAGGTGGCTCAGTGTTTAGCACAGCTGCCTCACAGTGCGAGGGACCCAGGTTGGATTCCAGCCTCACGCGACTGTCTGTGTGGAGATTGCATGTTCTCCCTGTGTCTCTGTGGGTGTCCTCCAGATGCTTCAGTTTCCTCCCACAGTCCAAAGATTTTCAAGTTAGGTGGATTGGCCATGCTAAATTGTCCATAGTGTCCATGGATGTTCAGGTTAGAGGCATTCACCATGGGAAATGCTGGATTATAGGATAAGATGGTGTGTCTGGGTGGGATTCTCTTCGGAGGGTCGCTGTGGACTCAATGGGCCAAATGACCTGCTTCCACACTGTATAGATTCTATGAACTGAATAAGTAAATATTCAAAATGGAAAGACTCCATTTGTTCCTCTTATCTGACAGATTTTGATTTTAGTTTAAACCACTAGTTCAAGAAATGAAAGATATTGAATTTATATAATCCTTTTCCTGATCTCAACATGTCATAAACTGTTTTACAGCAAATGACAGACTTGTGAAATGCAGTCAATGTTGTTTTGCATGGTAAACTGCAGCCAATTTGCATACAGCAATGTCTCACAAAGGCAACTGTGTGACAATGTTCAGATTGCATACGTTTAGCTGTTGATTGAGGGCTCAGTATTGAACAGGGCACTTCTTCAAAACAGTGTCGTTGAATCTCTGACCTTCACCAAGAGAGTAAAAGGGATATTGGTTTCTTGTTTTATCCATTTGTTGGCATTGAACCACTCCACAGCTACAATTACAAAGATATTGATATTAAATGTCTTATTTGCTGCTTGAGAGGATTCCAAGCTTAACTTCAGTGAGTTTTGAATGAGTAGTTTTGACTTTCCTTGAATGAGATTATATTCTTCGGAATCATATATGTTCAACCAGAATCCCTGGAATTTTGACAAATGCATAATTTTTGATCCAAATGCAGTTTTACATTTTTAAAATATGTGGTCGCCATCAGATAGATTGTGAATAGCACGAGAAGGACAGCTAAGGATTAACTCTGAGATAATGTTGTTTTTGCAGCTGGAGAAAGTTTAATAATCCATCTAAATTGATGCAGTCAAATTGACAAGTGAAAACACAACTTGATGTAATTCCATAATTGATAGCTACCTGAGTTGCATAAAGATTAACCC
Source organism: Rhincodon typus (assembly GCF_021869965.1). NCBI lineage: Eukaryota > Metazoa > Chordata > Chondrichthyes > Orectolobiformes > Rhincodontidae > Rhincodon > Rhincodon typus. Next base: position 35,698,446 of record NC_063358.1, on the reverse strand, counting down.
TTGGTATTTAAATTCAGTTATTATGCTAAAATCCAATCTGAATTAATGTTACATTACTACCATGAAAATATGAATGGTAAAATTAGACATACTTTATATTCTCAGTTGCAAATGGTTATCATGGTGTTTCACTTTATAACATAAAATACAAATTCACATAACATACAGCCTCATTGTCATTTGCTAGTATTTGGATAAGATAGTGGAGTTGAAACTCTAGGTTGTCCAAATGTAAGTGAAAGATATGTCTTCAGTAAGAAGTCAATAGAATTTCTTCAAACTGAGTTGACATTTTTAGGAAGGTGTTGGTCTGGAATTCCCTGGGTCTGCTTGTTGGTGCCGGGGATATTAGTGTAAAACTGATGCAAGTTGGGTGTAGGCAGCTAAAATGGCTCGAAGCGTCAGTGATCAAACACAGAATTCTGAGATAGTAGGAACTGCAGATGCTGGAGAATCCGAGACAACAAGGTGCAGGGCTGGATGAACACAGCAGGCCAAGCAGCATCATAGGAGCAGAGAGGCTGACGTTTCGGGCCTAGACCCTTCATCAGAAAAGGGGGAGGGGAAGGGGGTTTTGAAATAAATAGGGAGAGAGTGGGAGGCGGATAGAAGAGGGATAGAGGAGAGGATAGGTGGAGAGGAAACAAACAGGTCGAAGAGGCGGGGATGGGGCCAGGAAAGGTGAGTGTAGGTAGGGAGTTAGGAAGGGGATAGGTCAGTCCAGGGAGGACGGACAGGTCAAGGGGGCGGGATGAGGTTGGTCGGTAGGAGATGGAGGTGCGGCTTGAGGTGGGAGGAGGGGATAGGTGGGAGGAAGAACAGGTTAGGGAGGCAGGGACGAGTTGGACTGGTTTTGGGATGCGGTGGGGGGAGGGGAGATTTTGAAACTTGTGAAATCCACATTGATACCATTGGGCTGCAGGGTTCCCAAGCGGAATATGAGTTGCTGTTCCTGCAACCTTCGGGTGGCATCGTTGTGGCACTGCAGGAGGCCCAGGATGGACATGTCGTCTGAGGAATGGGAGGGGGAGTTGAAATGGTTCGCGACTGGGAGGTGCAGTTGTTTGTAGCGAACCGAGCGTAGGTGTTCTGCAAAGCGGTCCCCGAGTCTCCGCTTGGTTTCCCCGATGTAGAGGAAGCCACACCGGGTACAGCGGATGCAGTATACCACATTGGCAGATGTGCAGGTGAAACACAGAATTCTGTCTGCACTCTACAACAACAAATAAGAAAAAATTTATGCTTGGCCCTCATGCTTTACTTTAATAACTTTACTATATGTTTTCAAATTCTGTCCATTCTACACGTGCAGAATTATAACCACTAAAACATCATCTGTTCCTTGAAGACAGCTTGTTGCTGTATAGGCAACAAGCTAAAGAATTACAAATAACTCCCCACCCTCAGATCACCAAACCATTTTGGAGGTCATTGAAAGGTGGGGAAGCAGACTTCAGTTGTGTTTGCTGTAAGTCTCCCAGTATTGTTACTTGTGCCACCTAGAGTGGGATGGTTGCCAACCATATCAGTCCTAGGTCTGCAGGACATTGCCACAAGGAATTCCACATTTTTTTGTCAGACACTCAAGGTAACACAATGCACTGTATTACTTGTTCAGTTTTGTCCTTTCCCACCAACACTGCCTTCAACTCCTCGATGTAAACGTTGCTAAAACAACACTTTGTGCTGCTGTCAAGTTACAATTTGACATTTTGCATAATAAGTGTCCAGCTCTGCTGATTGTCTGACCTGAACACTCTTCTTCTATTTAAAAATCCTCAACTCCCACAGTTCTTGCTTCACCTCTTACATGGCAACTGAAACACTCCTAAGCTACCATCATTGCTCTCATTCAATCTCCAGTTTACAGAATAGAGGTTTGTGTTGTCTATCAAAGGAAATTTACAAAACTTAAATGCCTCACCTATTTCAAGTACTGACAAAGCTCATGAGGTGGCACTCAGTTCTTGCCAGGAGAAATGACAAGGTTCACACCATCTTACTGACATTAGATTATTAATGAGGCCAAACACTGCTGCTCTGACATCTCTGTAAGGCACCAAGAGCAACACTTCAGGTTCCTATAAGGTTTAATACTCACCTTTCTTATCTTATACCATCCATTACTTCAGGTATGTTACAGGACTGGACCAATCAGGAGAATGAGGATGTTTATGTTAAGGAGGGAGATGGTGATGTTGAGAAGTATGGGTGTTATTGATGACATTATGTCTTCCTTGATGATGATGACAGCTTTGATATTGAACAATATCATACAGTAAGTCTGCACTGTAAGTTGCTCCCTGTAATGCCATCTTGGTTTTACATCATTGTGTGTTTTGTGGACACCGACGTTGCATGTTAACATTGGAGTTGTGTGTTAGTAGAATTGCGTGTTAACGTCAGTGTTTTGTGTAGGCGCTGGAGTTATACATTACAGTGATCATTTCAAAGCTACATACAGAAGTGATTAGAAATCGTATTGACATGAATCTTGGGAATACAGATAACGAATACTGTAAACCCATCTAAAAGTGACTAAAAGACGTTGGTAGCTATCTCTGGCACAGGATTACTCTATTTAGGAAGTAAATCATTAGGACAACAATATATCATGTGCAGAGATAAAACAAAATGCAGAATTTCTTGAGCGAAATGTTCCTGAAGAATCATTTAAAAATTAATTTAGCAGGAAGATCAGAGGAGCTGGAGAAGAAAACACTTGGGAGACCGGCTTTCTGAACCTTACAGTGAAAAATGTGGTAGAAAAATATATTTTCAGAGGAGGTTAGTGTAACGGCCAGTGGACTGCACCTAATAGCCTGTCCTCAGCTACCTTTTAAGAATCATTGCAAATCAAATTATACAGGACAGAAGGAAGCCTTTAGCCTACCATGTTCATGCTGACTGTTGGAAATAGCTATCCAATTATATGTAATCCAATTCCCTGTCCCTTCTCTTTAGTCCTGCAATGTTTTCTCTTCAGATAATGTGGTTTTTGTTTAAGTTGTACTGACTTGTTTTATTTTGCAAGCTAATTCATCAAGGAATGTACACTGCTACATAAGTTTGGTACAGTCTTATAACTTATACAAAAACAGAAATTGCTGGAGAGACTCAACTGCGCTGGCAGCATCTGTGGAGAGAAAGCAGAATTAATGTTTCAGGCCCCGTCACCCTTCTTCAGAACTGATTGTAGCTAGGAAAAGGCCGGTATATATGCTGAAGTGGGGTGGGTTGTGGAGGTGGGAAGAGTAAATGAAAGTGGAGCCAAGAGAGAGCGAACAACAGTTGGGAAGACAAAGGAGTGGGCAGAGGTCAGCCTGGGGCAATCAATAGCTGCTAATTGGGACCATTAGTAGCTGACAATAGGTTGCTTTGAGTAGCAGCCCTTGTGATGATAAGCGATGTTTGTGGGGTTTGGGGGAAGGACACGGGAGAAGGTGCTCAGGCCCTGAAATTATTGAACTTGATATTGAGTCCCCGAGATCTGCAGGGTCCCCAGGTGGAAAATGAGATGTTGTTTCTCCGGCTTGCGCTGTGCTTCACTGAAGCACTGCAGCAAGCCCAAGACGGAGATGGTTGGCCAGGGAACACAGTGGTGTGTTGAAGTGGCAGGCAACTGGAAGCTCAGGGTCATTTTTTGGACAGCATCTGTGCAACCCTGAACCTCCGGGTGCCTGCACTTCAACACACCATCGTATTCCCTGGCCGTCCATCTCTGTCTCGGCTTGCTGCAGTGTTCTAGCAACTTCTTCTATGTCTTCTCATGGATGAAGGATGGCACTTACTCTGTTGGTGGAACGTGCATATTTCAGCATTCCCATGTGACCAGACTGTCTCCTCCTGTGAGTGCTAGAAGTCTGTATGCCCTCTTTGTGTCCCCGTACGAGCTATGAGAAATGAATGAGATGAAAGTGGATGGCACAGCAGGTGGGGATGCCAATGCAGATGAGTGAAAGTTGTCCCGAGTGAGCGAGTAGACCTTGCAGGGGACTTGCAGGGTTATTGGTGCTGGGATGGGTGACAGCAACGGAGAGAATATTTTGCAGGGAACAACGACAGTAGCAAAGCATGACCTTCGTGGAAGAAGGGCGCAAAGCAGAGATAGAGTGAGTGAGAGGTAGCAGTTTTTTAAGAAACCTTTTTTTGTTTCAAAAATGTTTTAAACTTACTTGAATGGGAATGGAGGACCTCACTGCTGGACAGGAGGCTGTCGCATGGAGTCGACTCCCGGACTGGAGGTCTACATGGGGAGGTGAGGCACTTCATGTACTGGAGGCAAGGCCTTAGGTTTTGAAGCCCAGTGCGGTCTGGAGGCTTGTTGCCAGCACAGACTGAGGTGGAAGGACTTATGCTGGGCCTTTAATTTATTATTTTTTCTATTTTATACCAAATACTTAACTATCTGTACCTAGGTATCTTGTAGCTAAGATGGCGCTGTAAGTGGCAACATTGCAAACTTTTAACTGCACTAATGTGAGTCCACATGACAATAAAGCTAATTCAATTCAGTGGCGCAATGGGGAAAGTCATTGACCTCCTTATGGTTTTGTTGGCCACTCCTCCAGAGTGCAATATTTGTTGTGCTGTATATTCACTCTGTCATGTTACAAATAATATTTGGAATTTAAAGAGTTGGTACCTAAAGCAAATTTCTTGTGAACCATTGATCTCACTTACCTACAGAGAACATATTGTCAATGAAGAAAATCTGATCTTTGTGATGCAGAGAACATGACCCAAAAAAAATCATATCATAGATCCATTAAACTATTATGCTGTTTTTTTTTCCAGGTAAAGATAATACTAGAAAATAAACAAAATGTTTCTTTAAAAGTTCATTTTGAGGATGTTGTCACTGCTGGCAAGGCTAGCATTATTGCCCATTCCTAATTACCACTGAGGCTGTGGTAATGAGCTGGTGTCTTGACCTGGAGTGGTCCATGAGATGGAGATGTACCCACAATACTGAGTAATATGCCACATCAGCAGTGAGATAAATGATTAGCTAACAGCAGCGAAGATCAGACTTCCTGAGAGCGGCGTGCGAGGGAGAAGTACAACGTTGTAGGATTAAATGGAGGTAGAGGTTTGAGGCCTGCTTCATTGACCTTGTGGGAGTGGTATAGAGAGAGCCAGCCAGCGTCCACCCTAGGTGATATCATATTCCCAGAGTGACATGGAACAAGGGCATGCGGCTCATTGGGTGCATATTTGTATTATTCTTTGTTGTTTTGTAATATCTATTGTGGTTTATATTTATAACATTTTTATCCTGTTTCCATAATTTTTTTTTTACCTTTTTGGATATCAAATCTACAGGGTAATAGTTTAACTGTTTCTGTTCAGCAGTCTTAAACACGAGGTTCTTAAAATTTAATGGGATATGGCAGGGTGTCATACTAACTGTGGCTTATGGAATTTCTGAGATGCTTTTTGCAGTCTGGATGGCACCTGTCAGAAAGTGCTGCTAAATAGTGAAGTTTGGATCTTGAGCATTGGCTGGAGGCACAGAGGTGCATCAGTGAAGCTGAAGGCTGTGTGGATACGTGGATAGTCAATCAGCAGACTAAGAAGCTCAGGCAGAGAGGGAGTAGGTGCCAACCAGTCAGAGGAAAGGGGTACGCAGGGCAGATGGGATAGCCCCAGAGGATGTCCCATTCAATAACCGTTTCTCTACAATTGGAAGATGATGACAGTGAGGGTTCCATTGTGGAATGCAGAAAGGGAAATGCTCACAGCACTGTGGTGGCTCAGCTGCACAAGGGAGAAGGAGTGAGAGTCTAAGGGATATAATAGTAGGTGACTCGGTAGTGAGGTGTGCAGGCAGGCATTTCTGCAGCTGCAGATATGTCTCCTGGAGGTGCTGCAGCGCTGTGGCCAGGTTCAGGCAAATCACTGGACCTCTGCAAGGCATCCTGAAGGGGGACGGTGATAAGCTGGAGGTTGTGGCACACATTAGTACCAAAGATATTAGACAGAATGAGGGATGTGTTCTTGCGTCAAGAATTCAGGGAGCTGGGCAGTTTTAAAAGGCGGACATCTAGGGTCGCAATGTTTGGAGTACTCCTGGTGCCATGTATTAGTAAGTACAGAAATAGGAAAATAGGGTAGAGAGGAATGTGTGGCTCAAGAGTTGGTGCAGCAGGGACAGTTTTAGATTGGTGATTCACTGGGACCATTTCTGGGGAAGGTGGGATCTGTAGAAGGGTGAGGGGTGGCCTTATAGATGTTTATAAAATGATGAGGATATAGCTAGAGTGAATGTCAGGGTGGGGGGTTTCAAGACAAGGGGGCATATTTTTAAGGTGAGATGAGAAAAATTTAAAACAGGCATGAACAGCAATCTTTCCACACAGAAAGCGGTTTGTGTATGAAATGAACTTCGAGAGGATGTGGTGGATGTGGGTACAGTTACAACGTTTAAAAGACATTTAGATAAGTACATGAGTAAGAAATGTTTGGAGGGATTGTGGGCCAAGCACAGGAAGGTGGGACTAGTTTAGTTTTGGACTCTGCTCAGCCTGGAGTGGTTGGACCTAAGGGTCTGTTTCCATGCTGTATGACTCTATGAGTCTATGTACAAGCGGGATGGTCTACATCTGAACCAGAATAGGATCAACATCCTTGTGAGTGGGTTTGCTAGTGCTGTTGGAAGGAGTTTAAACTAATTTGGAAAGTGGAGGGGTGGAAGCGGTGGGGTGCAGTGGGGTGGGGGTTACACACGGCATTAGTATAATGGGGACAGAGTATAATATAACAAAGGAATCAAGGCAGAGATAGTTCAGCCATGTTCACATTCAAGACAGTAACGTGAGGCTGGATGGCCTCTGCTTTAATGCTGGGAATATTATAGGTAAGACACATGAGTTAAGGGCATGGATCGACATGTGCAATTGTGATATTGTTGCCATTACACAAATAGGGCAGAGGGAGGGCCAGGACTGGGAGGTCAATATATTGGGTATAGGATTTTCAGGTGAGACAGGGGAGAGTGGAAAAGAGGAGTTTGTGTTGCATTATTAATTAAGGAGTCACTTACTGGTGTAAGGGGCGATGATACCTTGGAAGGATCCTCAAATGGGGCTTTGTGGGTAAGGTTTAGGAATAAAAAGGGGGCAATCACATTGTTGCAAGTATATTCTAGGCCCCTAACATGTCAGTCAGCTATAAAGGAGCAAATCTGTAGAAAATTTGCTGAAATATGTACTAACATTAGAGTAATTTTGTGCAGAGATTTCAGCTTCTCCAACATTAATTGCGATAGTCATTCTGTAAAATGTTAAAGGCTGTGGATTTATTGAAATTTATACAGGACAGCCTTTTATGTCATCACATAGGAGATCTACCAAGGTCTGTGCAGTGCTGAATCTAATTCTGTGGGACAAAGTTGGACAGATGGTCATGGGTGTTAGTGGGGGAGCATTTTAGTGATAGCGACCACAACACTGTTTATTTTAAGTTTGTTATGGAAAATGAATAGGATGGTCTACAAAAAGGATTCTGGATTAGTGGAAGGCAAATTTTATTAAAATAGGACAGGATATGACTAAAGGAGAAGAGTATAGGCCCAACATGTCCCCTATAGGGTGAAATGTAGTCGTAACAATTCCAGGGAATCCTGGATGTCTAGGAATATTCAGGACTGGGTTAGAAGGAAATGAAAAACTTTTTATAGGTGCAAAGTGTACAAATTAATGGAGGTCCTAGTGTAGTAAAGAAAGTACAATGGGGGGCTAAAGAAATAATGAGAGCAAAGAGTGTGCATGAAAAGAGGCTGGTGGGTAAAATTAAGGAGAATCTGAAGATATTTGACAACTATATCAAAAGGAAGAGGATAGTCAGGCAAAGTGTAGAGTGTATTAGGAACAAAGGGGACAATTTGTGTGTGGAGCCAGAGGAAATTGGTAGTGTATTAAATCTAACGCATTGGATGTGTCTTCAATTAGTAGAACGAATATGTAGGTACAGAATTCAGGGAGAGGCACTGTGAAGTTCTTGAGCAGATTGACAGAGGAGGTAAGTAAGTATTGGAAGTTTTGGTGGGCTTAAAAGTGGAGAAATCCCCAGGTCCAGATGAGTTGTACGCAGGCTACTGTGGGAGGCAAGAGAGGAAATTACAGTGTCTCTGACCCAAATATTTATTTCATCTCTGGACAAAGGTATCAAAGGATTGGAGGATATCTTATGAAGTTCTACTTTTCCAGAAGGGTGGTAGGGATAAACCAGGAATTATGGACCAATGAATCTCGTCTCAGTGATAGGGAAACTATTGTGAAATTTCTGAAGGAGAGAATTAATCTTCACTTGGAGAGACAGGCTTTGATCAGGAATAGTCAGCAGGGCTTTGTCAGAGGGAGGTCATGCCTAACTAATTTGATTGAACTTTTCAGGAGGGTGATCACCTGTGTAGAGGAGAATAGCACAGTTAATATAGTTTATGTGAATCTCAGCAAAGCCTTTGGCAAAGTTCCACATAGTACAATGTTTAAAAATGGAAAGGCACATGTGATTCAGGATAACTTGGCAAGAGGGATTCAAAGATGGCTCAATGATAGGAGACAGAGTGTGGTAGAGAAGGTTGTTGTGTGACTGGAGATTGATACCAGGTGACCTATCACAGACGTCAGTGCTGGGTGTCTTACTGATCATGGTATTCATAAATGATTTAAATGAGAATGTAGTGGAGAGGGGGTGATAAGTAATTTTGAGGATGACACAAAGATTGGCCAGTTGTTAATAGTCAAGAGGAAGGTCTTAGGTTACAGGAAGGTATAAGACAGGATGATCAGATGGGCAGATCAGTGGCAGATGGCAGGAAACCCTGAAAAACATGAGGGATTGCACTTTGAATGGCAGGACACTAAGAAGCTCAAAAGAACAAGGAGATCTTGGGGTACTTGTCCACAGAAATGTGAAGGCAGCAGGACAGTTAACAAGGTAGTTGAGAAGGCATAAAGGACAATTGCCTTTATCAATCAAGGATTAGATGATAAGGACAAGGAGGTTATGTTGGAATTGTACAAAACTTTGGTTAGGCCACAGATGGAGTATTGTGTGCTCTGGTCACTGTAATATAGGAATGATGATGGAAAGGATGCAGAAGAGACTCACCAGGATGTTGTCTGGGATTGAACATTGCAGCAATGAGTTTATTGACTTTATAAGCTTGGGTTGTTTTCTTTAGAGCAGAGAGGTCTGAGAGGGGACCTGACTGAGGTGCATTAGATTATGACGGTCATGGACAGGGTGAAGAGAAAGCAGCTGTTCCCCTTAGTTGAAGAGTCAATAATGAGAGTGCATAATTTGAAAGTGGAAGTCAGGAGGTTTAGAGGAGATTTGAGGAAAAATCTTTTCACCAATAGGGTGGAGGGGATCTAGAATGCACAACCTGGGAGGGTAGTAGAGTTGGGAAACATTACAATCTTTAAAAAGTACCTGGATGGGCACCTGAAACATCATAACATTCAAAGCTATGGGCCAAGTGCAGGAAAGTGTGACTAGTGTAGATAGGTCAGTGCAGGCTCTCCTATGGTGTATGATTCTATCGCATGATCCTATTACTATTGGAGATCAGTTTTTCACTGATTAGTAGTGTAACACTGAGTTCACACGTAGTGAAACACTTCACTCAATGTCAGTAACATTATGAAGCAGACTGGGAAGAATATACAGCAAGTCAGTATCGCTGAGATGCAGACTAGAAGGAGTGTGCAGCAGTCAGTAACATTGTGAATTAAACTGGGAGAGTGTTCAGCAAGTCAGAACCACTGAATATTACAGAAAACCAGTTAGATCGTTAGATGTAAGAAATTGTGGGAGTGCTAATGATAGGGGATTCCTTGGCTTAACAGTGTTCTTAGGCATGGCTCTGGGATGGTATGTTGTTGCCTCTCTGGTGTTATGGTCAATAATGTCACAGAGCAGCTGCAGGACATGCTTCTGGGAGAGGATAAATAGCCAGAGGTCATGGTCCATATTGACATCAATGACAAAGGTAGGAAGAGAGATGTAGTCCTGCAATCAGAATTTATTGAGCTAGGTGAAATCCTAGCAAGCAGGATGTCATTTGTATTCATCTCTGGATTACTTCTAGTGCCACATGCAAGAGATATTGAGTTAGCAGATTAAGACACATTGGTCAACCCAGAAAAATAAAAAAAGAAGTGTTGGTGGACAGTGGGCTTACATGAGGCAAGAACAGGGTTGGGCAAGGCAGGCTGGAATGAAAGGTTGACAGGGAAGGCTGTAATTGAATAATGGTCTATCTTCAAAGAGAAATGGATCAGGCACAGTCAAGGTATATTCCCTCAAATGGAAAAGGTGGGGCACATAAATCCCGAGCTCCCTGGATGACAAACAAGAACAATTGTGCTTATGACAGTTGTCAGGTAGTTAATCCAATTGAGAACCAAAAAGAATGCAAATGATTCAGAGTATGTGTGGAAAAAAACGTATAAGAGAAACAAATAGCAATTATGAGAAAATACCAGCAGTCAAAATAAAAGGGGTGCTTCCATAGTCTGCAATAGGCATATAAACAATGAAAGAATGGTAACAGGAGGACTGGGCTGCTTAAACCAAGAACAGCATTTATACATGGAGGCAAGAAGCATGGCTAAAGTATTAAATGAATAATTTAGCATCTGTCTTTACAAAACAGCGAGATGCTACCCAGGTCATGGTGACAGAAGAGGAAACTCTGAGACTACAAGCCATCAAAATTGATGGATGAAGAAGTGTTAGGTAGACTGTTGATACTTAAAGTTGACAAGTCACTAGGACCTGATGAGATACATCCAAGGATGTTGAAGGAAGTGGGAGTGGAAATTATACAGACACTTACCATGATCTTTTAGTCTCCCCTAGACTTGGAGAAGTGCCATAAGAATGGAGAATTGCAAACATTACAGTCTTGTTCAAGAAATGTTGTCAGGATAAACCCAACAATTACAAACCAGTCAGTTGAACTTCAATGGTGGGGAAAGTTTGAGAAGAATTTCTTCAGAATGGAATTAGTAGTAACATTCGTAGTAGTCCCTTCACTGTCACTGGGTCGAAATTCCCTCCCTAAGGGCTTTGTGGGTTAACCTACAGCATGTGACCTGCTGTGGTTCAAAGTAGTAGATCACCATGAACTTCTCAAGGGCAACTAAGGAAGGGATATAAAATGCATCTCACGATTGAATTTAAAAAAAGTCACATGGAAAGGTGGGTTAATTGGGAAGTTTCAGGAAGAATTTCTGAAGGGGAATTCCTGCTTGATTAATTTGCTGGAATTTTTTGAGGATGTAGCAGAAAGGTTTGATGAGAATAACACTGTTGATGTGGCTTATGTGGACCTCAAGAAGGTGTTTGATACAGTGCGTCATAACAGAAAGTTATATGTCATGATGTAAAGGATCAGTAGCAATATGGTAACAAAATAGCTGAGTGATAGAAAACAAAGTAATAGTCAATGGACACTTTTTGAGGTGGAAGAAAGTTTGTAGTGGATTTTCTCAGGGGTCAGTATTGGGACACTTGTTTTTTCTGATATATATTATTGATCTGGATTTTGGTGTATAGGAAACAATTTCAAAATTTGCAGATGGCACAAAGCTTGGAAGAAGTAAAACCAGTGAGGAAAACAATGTGGAGGATAAGGTTCAATGCAGAGAAGTGTGAAGTGATGCAGGTTGGGAAGAAGAACATTGAAAGATTCTGCATGGTTGACATGCTAGTAAACTCAGATTACATGGGATTCAGAGGGAGCTAGCCAATTGGATACAAATTTGGCTTGAAGGTAGGAGACATAGGGTGATGGTGGGGTGTTATTTTTTTAGACTGGAGGCCTGTGACCAGTAGTTTGCCATAAAGTTGGGTCCACTGCTTTTCGTCATTTATATAAATGATTGCGATTTGAATATAAGAGATAATGTTAGTAAGTTTGCAGATGATGACGAAACAGGAGGTGTAGTGGATGGTGAAGAAGGTTACCTCAGAGTACAATGGGACCTTGATCAGATGGGCCAGTGGTCTGAGGAGTGGCAGATGGAGTTTCATTTAGATAAATGTGACGTGTTGCATTTTGGTAAGGCAAACCAGCACAGGACTTATACAATTAATGGTAGGGCCTTGGGAGTGTTGCTGAACAAACAGACTCAGGGTGCAGATGCATTGTTCCTTGAAAGTGGAGTCGCAGGTGAAGAACACATGTGGCACACTTGCCTTAATTGGTTAGAACATTCACTATAGGAGTTTGAATGTCATGTTGTGGCTGTACAGGACTTTGGTGAGGCTTCTTTTAAAATGTTGTGTAAAATTCAGGTCTCCCTTCTATAGGAAGGATGTTGTTAAACTTGAGAGAGTGCAGAAAAAATTTACTAGGACATTGCGTGGACTGGAGTGTTTGAGTTATAAGGAGAGGCTGAATAGGCTGGGGCTTTTCCCTGGAGCATAGGAGGCTGAGGAGTGACCTCATAGAGATTTATAAAATCATGAGGGACATTGATATGGTATGGTATATAGCCAAGGTCTATTCCTCTGGGGTAGGGGAATCCAAAAGTAAAAGGCATAGGTTTAAGGTGAGAGGGAAAAGATTTGAAAAGAAACTGAGGGGTAACTTTTTCACGCAGGGGGTGGTGCGTGTATGAAATGAGCTGCCAGACGAAGTGGTGGGGCCTGGTACAATTACAACATTTGAAATGCATCTGGATAGGTATATGAATAGGAAGGGTTTGGAGGGGTGTGGGCCAAATGCTGGCAAATGGGACTAGGTCAGATTGGGATGTCTGGTCAGCACAGACAATGTGGACCAAAGGGTCTGTTTCTGTGCTGTATGACCCGATGAAAGAAAACATAAAATAGGGGATACAATTCTAAATGGGTTTCAGGGGCAGAGTGACCTGGGTATATATGTGCAGAGATCATTGAAAGTGGTAGGACAGGTAAAGAGAGCACTTATTAATGAATATAATATCCTCAGTTTCATTAATCGAGACATAGAGTACAAAAGCAAGGAGGTGATGTTGAATTTGTACAAGATACTTGTTAGACCTCAGCTGGAATATTACGTACAGTTCTGGACATCTTATTATAGGAAATGTATTGGATAGAGAGCAGAATTTACAAAAATGTTTCCAGTGATGAGGAACTTCACTTATGAGGATATGTTGAAGTTGTTGGGACTATTCTTTTTGTAAAGAGGCATGCTGATAGGTGATCTATTGGAGGTTTACAAAATCACGAGCAGGCTGGATAGAATGGAAATGGAGAAACTGCTTCCAATTGTGAAAGGAACATGAATGAGTGGCTGTAGATTTAAAAAAGAGCAAACATGATGTGAGAAGAACACTTTTCCACACAGTAAGTAGTTAGGGAATGCCTCAGTAGCTAGGGGATGTGAAAGCCTAGTTGTATTATCACTAGGCTATTAATCTGGAGATCTAGGTAATGTTCTGAGGACCCAGGTTTTATTCAATAAAATCTGGAATTAAGTGTCAAAATGATAACCGTGAAACTTTTGCCAATTGTCAGAAAATTGGGATAAGGGTGGAAACTGCTGTCCTTACCTCGTATAGCTTACATATGATTCATAGCAATGTAGTTGACTCTTAACTGATCGCTAGGTAATTAGAAATAAATAAACACTAGCCTTGCCAGTGATGACCACGTGACTGAATAAAAAAAATGCACTGCTTGGAAATGTGGTGGAGGCAGATTCAATTAAAACATTCAAGGGGGCACTGGATGATTCTTTGGAAATAAGTTGTAAAGAATGAGGAACAAAGCAAGAGATTGGCACTCGGTAATGATGCCCATTTGAAGAGTTGGTGTAGACACAATGGGCTGAATAAAAACTGAATGAACTGCGGATACCGTAAATCAGAAACAAAAGCAGAAATTGCTGGAAAATCTCAGCAAGTCTGGCAGCATCTGTGGAGAGAAATCAAAGTTAACGTTTCAGGTCCAGGGACCCTTCCTCAGTACTGATGGTAGCTAGGAAATAGTTCTTTTCTTTCTGCAGAAGATAGGGTGAGGTGAGGGGATAAGGAGTAAATGATGGTTTGAGATGGAGCCCAAAGAGGGAGAAGGACAGTTGGACAGACAAAGGGATGGATAACAATCAGCCTGGGAGAATAAATAGCTAATAATGGGGATAATTAATGGCTACGAATGGTTTGTGTAATAGCAGATCATGTGGTAACAAGACGTGGTGTGTGGGGATTGGGGTAAGGACATGGGAGAAGGTGCCTCAAGCCCTAAAATTGTTGAACTTGATATTGAGTTCGGAAGGCTGCAGAGTTCCCAAGTCGAAAATGAAGTGCTGTTCTTCCAGTTTGTGCTGAGCTTCACTGGTGCGCTGCAGGAAGCCTGAGGCAGTGATATCGGCCAGGGAACAGGGTGGTGTATTGAAGTGCCAGAATAGGCTGAATGACCCTTTTTCTGGGTCATAGCGCTGCAGAAACGTGAGTTCCAGGCTTTGGAGTCTGGAGACACTGTGTCAAATCTGAGGTGTACATGGATAGCATGTTCAGAGAGGAGGTCACACTGCAACTTAACAGCCCAGAGGCAGGAAGGGAATTGGTGACTGGGGGAATTATGGAGAGAACATGACTTCCAAATTCATGTTAAAAACTGAGCACTGAATTCCAATGAGTGGAATAATTTAGAATGCAGCTGGTCAAATTAATTAAAACAAAAGGCAGAATGTGAAGTGTGATCAGCAGCAGCCCCCTGTGTAATTTTGTTTTTCAAAATCTCCATCTCTGCAGACCATCATGATGGCATCATGGGCTACAATCTGTGCCTGTTCCACACAGATGCAGAAATGAACACCATCTGGTAACAACCTGGGGTGGGCAAGGCAAGCTATGCAGCTGTAAATGAGTTAATCCATTTTCAAATGCCATGTGCTTATAGTAAATGATTCTGACTATCTGGTACTCCAAACCGTGAATTAATGTGGCACCACCTTGTGCCACTTTGGTAATTCTACCACAGATCAAGGCCACGCAAGGAGTCATTCCACTGCACAGGACTTTATGTGCCATGATGCCTGACCTCTGCCCGTTTCCAACAGTGAAAGCACTGTATTTGGACCATCATCAAAATGTACGAGTTATTGGGAGATCATGAAGTATAGTCTGGCTCAGTGTACTCCAGCTGTGTATACAATCTCTGAGCAGCCATCTGCAGTTAAAGCTGTCATCTCCCTTTATCTTCAGCTGATTGAAATCTGTCCCAAGTTCATTAGTTACTTAAACTCAATCTATTTCACTTTTTAATAGGACGAAGGACCCTCAAGTGGAGGAAGGGCAAAGAAAGAAAAGAAAAGAGTAAAGGAAAATGTATATAGCACTTTCCACAACCTAAAGAGCTTTAGAGTATATTAAGTGCTTCTGAAGTGTAGCCATGGCCATTATGTAGGACTCTTACACTCACCAGCTAAGCAGAATGGCCATTCTGTGCATTCTATGTAATTAAATGGGAAACTTTAATAGATTATTTAATTGCTAATAGACTATCACTGCAACTCTTTTCACTCAGAAACCTAAAGTTCATCGTTATATTTATGAACCAGTGGACATGATATATACCCAGGAAATGGCTAGAAATTTTATTAGTTAGTTACAATTTCAAAACTGTCACAGAGCTGTTAGTTGTTGACCAGCCACGTCCTTGCTCAATCCAAATTACCAGCAGACATGGTCAGTGGTTGGTTACATTTGCAATTTCACCTTCCCCAGTTGGGTGACAAACTATCCAAGCAGATCACTCACCTGTTATATACACCATTTGCAGTTGATAGTGTGGTGATTGTAATGAGGTCAGCCAGGTGGACCTCATAGAATATAAATTCCCCGATTGGGGCTGTTAATCTGGTCCAATCAGGGACCCCTGGCTGACAGATATAAACATAGGTGTCCAGGCATCCTGCTCACTATAAGAGCTGGTTCTGAGGGGGTGAATCAGTGACAAGGACTCTTCATGTGTAAATAAAGGATAAAGGGTGACTTAGTGACAGGATACCAGCCTCTGTGGAGGTATTTCAGGTTGGTCACAAGCCCAGGTTTCCCATGAATTAGTGGGTATGTCTGTACATTTCAGGGATGCCTGTAGAACATTCCTAAAGTGTTTCCATTATCCCTGTGACAGTCTCCTGCTGTGCCCAAGCTCCATGTGGAGCAATTGCTTCTGAAGCCTGGAATCTCTGATCTACGAATTACATACCTTGTCCCTTGTACCTGACTTTGAGTGAATAGTTCTTCAGTGCTGGGCAGTTGGCTTGGGAGAGGAGTCTGTATTTGTCTGCTTTTTTTTTTAACCACTGGCTTTGGAGGATCTTGCAAAGGCTCTGCTTCTGGAACTTCTCCAGAGCTTTGAGAAACCCAGTGTAGGTTGTTCAAGTCTGTAAAGATTGTAGGAGCATTCTGTACTGCCCTTAAACTATGATCTTTGTCACAAGTTTGAAATCTTAATCCCCAAATGATCCTTTCCATTGCCAACCAAAGGCTGAGCTGACATATTGGAGACCGATCACCTAAATCCGCTTTCATCAAAAACTGTGTTTCTGAATAAAGAAAATTATCCAGGGCTAAACGTTATGCTTGCAGAATCCTTAGTTAACCACATGACTGAAAATGGATCTTTATGTGCATTTCCATCAACACTGGCACTTCCTGAAAAAAATTTCAAAGAATGTGAACATGAATGCTTGTTGGTTTTACCAATCATTTAGATTTGCTGGCTTCTTTTTTTCCTGCTGTGAGTCTAATTCTGATGTAAAATGTGCAACTTCTGAGGTAGCAGTTTTGTCTTTCATTACATGCTTGCAACACAGTGGGGCTCCAAAGTATCTCTGCCAGTCCTACTGCAAGTTACCTCATGCTACAGAAGGGGTGCAACCCTGATGTATCTGATTATACGTTCAGATGCTGGTCCATATGCACCAGAATTGCATGACCTCTGCAACCAATGTAAAATTGCATGCAAGTGGAATCTTTGATGCTGTAGGTGGCAGTATGGTACCACGCTGAGGAGAAATTGAATCAATGTGTATCTCAGTTGCAATCTGAAGTTTAAAGGCATTCCATAGCAATGAGGATGTAGGACACTATGAAAGAGGTGGAATGAAGGAAAATATTTTATATATTGATTTTAAACTATCTATAAAACGTAAAATCTTACACTTTTTCACCCTCCACTTAAATGGAAACATTCTACTTTTAAATAGATAGCCTGCTCCAACCTAAAGCAAATACTGTACATTACAGCTTATCACAAAGACTGAAGTTGAAATCACTGTGCTTTCAATCACACAACCTACTAGACACAGATACCAGTTTTCCACTGAAATCCCATGCTGTCAGAAATCAGAACCCTTCCATTCAGTGTGATTTTTTTTCCTGTAATATGTGGGACGTATCTAAGTGTAATCAATAGCTAACGGGCGACTGAACATGAGGATAGAATTCAACCACATTACCTGAATAATTGGAAAATGTGTCCTTCAATGACTAGGCAATTTCTGAAAGAGCTGACTGCAAAATACTGTTTTCCCAACTCCGAGCTCTTACTGGTAGAGGTCAAACTGGATCAGAGGCCAAATTCATCTGAACCTGTCCGTCAAAGGTAAATGTGAGCAGCTGACTGAGGAGATTAGATTTGACTTAAAAAATCTTTACAAATTTTAAACAAACCTACGCATAAAAAGCTACAAAAAATATTTCCACCTTAGTGCAGTAAACAGTGTAGTTTAGATAACATCACAATGTATTTATGATTATTGCATGATATTAATTGCAATTCAGATAATGCATCATAAAGTGCAGTAAATAACACAGTCTATGGCAGAGTACGAAGAGTCAGAGAACTCAGTATACCAAACAATACAGAGTCTGTGTACACAATCTGGACTGTATACAGATTGTAATGAATGAAATATTACAGTGTGTACAGTTCCCAAACAGTGCAGCATGTAAATCTGGCATTCGTCTCTAATTGTAGCTGAACAATAATGAATAACATGTTTTGTTATTTTTAAGAAACATTCCCATCTATTCATCAAGGCGATGTCTGTCAGTTGGTAAAAGATGACTTTGTTCCTCAGCCTTGAAGTCAGGAATAGATGAGGGCCAATGAGTGAGATTCCTTCTGCTCTGACCCACTGCACCCACTATACGTTAACCATCCCTGAGACAGACTATTTTGAGTAATTAGGAACAAGGTTTTAGTTTTCCACTGTAAAATAGATACAATGCGATTCAGAGATAGTGGTAAGGATTCAACAAACTTATTTAACAAAATAGAATTGTCTACCCCAGAAATTTGCAGAGGATAGGTCATTGAGAGTGTTTAAAGACAAAATAGATTTTTAAATCATTGAGGAGTTGACAGCTGTGAGGAGTTTGCACAGAAGAAGCATTCAGGCTTGGAGCTTGATCTTGTTGGATAGTAGGGCAAGCTAGGGGATACAAATTGCCTTCCTGTGCTCCTATTTCTTACGTCCTTTTGTTTTTGGAATTGGACCTTCGATCGTTCTAAAACTGAAAGGGGAAGGAAATTCCTACAGAGAAATATGCGGCGTTGGCAGGTCTATAAAGGGTAATGGATGAGCCTGGCTCCATCTTTGGAACAGGGTTTTGAGAAGAGTTTGAAGCCTCAGCCTTACCCAGTGTGGAACTGGTGACCAGCTGTAAGATAACACTTACAGCCCCAACCATGAAGTAGCATTCGGTGGCCAATGTCTTAGCTTCCATTGCAGCAATAGCAGAAGCCACCTGCATCTTGGTGCTGCAGTGGAATGTCAGATTGAGGACATAAAATCTTAACTTGGTGCCAGTCAGTCTCAGACTGGTGCCATCATGGCTATTGCAGCAGTCTGTGCTTCAGCAGAGTCTGAGACACAGACTGACGCTGGACACTCAAAGCCTCGTGCTGCTCAAGGTTTTGCATCAAGACTATATCCAATCTTCTCCAGTGGAGGCTTCCAGCAGAAGTGTTACAGCCACTAGCATAGAACTCCTTAGAAACACTTGAGCAGGGTAAAGGTACCCTCAAAATAAGCACTAATTGGATACACTCTAGAATAGTTCAGTTGTGTGTGTATTCTTAGAAACATTGTTGGATGAAGTTATTATGAAATATTGGTTTTGCGTGTCTTCTATTTCAGGATTTTGATGAAGGGGATGCTGTCTTCCATAGCAGAGAGTTGGAAAGATGAGGAATTGTGGAGCAGTGATGATATGGGAATGATTTTAGGGCAGCCAAAATCTGGTTAATAATTCACAGAAAGCCAGTGTATTGTGATGGGTTCCTTGAGGCCTAATCCTTCTCTATCCTTTGGTTCATTATCTTGAATTCTTCAAATTGGTCTAGCTATCCCCTCACAAGACTGCAGCAGATCAGTGCACCATCAAAGACATAGTTCGTCTGATATTGTAGGACTAGCCTCTGCCCCCGAAACCCTCCACCACTACCTGACGTTCTGGGGGTCCAGGCAGTAGCAAAGGTAAGTTCCAAAATGTTGCTGATGGTGACATGTCTCTCATGTAAGCTCACTATCCACATGTGACTGGGCGCTGGAGGGAAATCATGATCCACTTCCACAGTATCGTAGAATCATGAATCCCTACAGTGTGGAAGCAGGCCATTTGGCCCATCAAATCCAGACTAAACTCTCGAAAAGCCTTTCACCCCCTACCCTATCCCTGCATTTCCTATGGTTAATCCACGTAGCCTACACATCCCTGGATACAATGGGCAATTTTAGCAGAGCAGAGCCCAGATTCAGAATAGAATAGAATCCCTCCAGAACAGGCCATTCAGCCCACTGAGTCCACAACAACCCTCTGAAGAGCATCCCACCCAGACTCACCCCATCCTATCCCTGTAATCATGCATCTCCCATGGCTAATCCACCTTACTTACACATTCTTGGGCATTACAGTCAATTTTACCATGGCCAATCCACTTAACCTGCACATCTTTGGACTGTGGGAGGAAACCAGAGCATTCAGAGATAACAGACACAGGGATAATGTGCAAACATCCACACAGATAGTGACCCAAGGGTGGAATTGAACCTGGGTCCCTGGTGCTGTGAGGCAGCAGTGCTAACCACTGAGCCATCATGCCACCCCAGTAGGTAGCCTCTGACACTGACTTGATAATGGAAACATCTGACTGGAAAAAGATGGAGTGTTGTGGCTGTTGCCAGAATCATGGGAATTAACCAACTTAATGCCCTGCAGTTACTTGCTGCCGAACTTTCCATCAAAGGAGTCTCATGCTGATTCCTTTAATCAGTACCAGTGGGGAGTGGGAGGGAGGAGGAGTACAGAGAAGGGATGTGGAATCCAACTGAATACACACATAACTGGTATTTAACAGAGGATGTGCACACACCTTTTAAGAGTCAAAACGGTAGGTAAGCTGCCCAAACTATGCTGAACATTGAGTGCCATTATGATCTGCCTGCTCTGCTTGCTTGCCTACGCTGGCATCCTTACAAACATGGCATGCACGATGGAAGTCAATCAGACACTATTTTCAAAGTCCCCCATCTCCAGTACACCGACTCTTGTAGTGCTACTAAGTCAAATTTTGCAGCCCCTGGGTTAATGGTCCATTGATAAGTGAGACAGTATCAATTAAAATAGGCTGTGGTTTTCATCATCCAATTTAAATTTAATGCTCTGTTTGCCACATAGTGGAACAATCAGAAACATTAGGAAAGAAATGACTAAATTCAAATGTAATCAGTTTGTCAATCAATAATATAACAAGTGATTATGATTCAAATCTCATGAGAAGCAATAGAGGAAAACAAATTCATGGGCATCATTTGCATTCCAAAGCCTTATAATTGATCTCCAGTCTGAATTAAGTATATCAGAGTACCCTGAATGTAATTGTCTCAGGCCAGTATAAAATTGATTCATATTTAATGTCACTCCTTGCTCAATGTGGTATAATGATATTCATGTAAACTATGATAATGTAACGTATCACATGACAGACATTAGTAAGCGAGAAGACATCAGTCTAGAATGAGCATGTGAAAAGAGAGGTTGTACATATTACTCTGGAGAACAGTATTTTATAATTTACTATGTACAAATATACATAAAAAATTGTTCCAGGCATAAGGAGATGAGACTGTTACTTAATGCTCATTGAATCCCTGCAGACCATTCGGCCCATAAATCTACACCAACCCATCCAGAGAGTATCCCACCCAGACACACCTCCCTGCCCTATTCTTGTAATCCTGTATTTCCCATGACTAACCCACCTGGCCTGAACAGCCCTGGACACTAAAGGCAATTTGACATGGTCAAAATCCACCTAACCTGCACATCTTTGGACTGTGGGAGGAAACTGGAGCACCCGAAGGAAACCCAAGCAGTCATGGGGAGAATATGCAAACTCCACACAGACGGTCATCAGCCCGGAGGGGCGGTGAATCTGTGGAACTCATTGCCACAGAGGGCTGTGGAGGCCTAGTCATTGAGTGGATTTAAGACTGAGATGGATAGTTTCTTGATGAGTTAGGGGATCAAGGGTTATGGGAGGAGACAGGTGCATGGGGTTGAGAAACACATCAAACCATGATTGAGTGGTGGAGCAGAATTAATGGGCTGAATGGCCTAATCCTGTTCTGATATTTAACAGAAGACTTTGTAATGGATGGCATTATCACCTTCATGAAACTTTCCTGAACATCAGAAATTCAGGAATCAATGTCCAGGTTAACTTTAATTAAATTGATTTGATTTGATTTATTACTGTCACGTGTACTGAGCTACAGTGAAAAGTACTGTCTTACGTGCTTTACAGGTAGATCACACTATAAAAGCTAATCAGGATAACAGAACAGAGCGAGGAATACAATGTTGCAGCTGCCGAGATGATGAAGAGAGAGAGGTCCATTCAAAAGTCTGATAACAGCGGGTAAGAACTGTTCTTGAATCTGTTTGTACATGTTTACAAACTTTTACATCTTCTGCCTGATGGACGAAGGGTGGGGGCAGGGTCTTTGATTATGTTGGCTGCTTTCCGAGTGCAGCAGGAAATATGGATGAAGTCAATGGATAGGTGATTGGTTTGTGTGATGGACTGCGTTGTGTTCATGACTGTCTGCAGTTTCTTTCGGTCTTGGGAAGAGTAGTTGCTGTACAATGCTGTGACGCATCCAGATAGGTTGCTTTCTATGGTGCATCCATGAAAATTTGCAAGAGTCTTTATGCATGTGCCAAATTTCATTACCTTCCTAAGGAAGTGGAGGCATTGTGCTTTGTTGACCATTGTATCAACATGGGTGGACCAGGACAGATTGTTAGCGATCATCACTCCTAGGAACTTGAAGCTCTTGACAATCTCCACCTCAGCTCTATTGGTGCAGACAGAGGTGTGCCCTCCACTCCGCCTCCCAAAATCAATGACTAGCTCCTTCATTTTTCTGTCCTTCATGGAGAGATTGTTGTCTTTACACCATGCTGCTAGGCACTCTATTCTCTTTCTGTACTCTGTCTCATCTTTGTTTGACATCTGACCTACAATGGAGTTGTCATCAGCAAACTTGTAAATGGAGTTGGTGCTGGGTCCAAAATGAATTACAATACATATTCAACTCAGTGCTCTAACTATAAGCAGGTGGAAAGTTTAGGAAAATATTCTAAATTAACAACACCTTCATTACTTTAAAAACAAAGAAAATGATATCGTGTGGTTTTTATGACCTCTCTCCCTTCACACGCTCATTCTAGACTGATGCCTTGTTTCATACTTATGTCTGTCATGTGAATACTACATCATAATTTACATTACATAATTTACATAAATACCATTATACCGCATTGAGTGATGTTAAATATGGATCAATTTGACACTGCTCTGACTAGATGTGGGACAATTATATTCAGTGTACTCTGATATTCTCATTTGAGACTAAAAATTAATTATAATACTTTCAGAATGCAAATAATGTCCATGAATTTGTTTTCCTCTGTTGTTTCTCGTGGGATTTGAATCATAATCACATGTGGCATCATCATCTAGCAGCATGTTGTGGGCATGGAGCTTGGGTGAATGAATTAATGACAGACCATATAATTGTTGGTGTATGAGATGAGAAATTGTAAGATATTCTTCAGCCAATGAGGATTAAATATTGGAACAACCAATCTGATTCACAATTCACATAGCAGTCAGGGTCTAACATCAATTTGTACTGTAAAGGTGAATACGTATTGTTTTGGGGATTCTTCTGACATGGGTCAATGGGTTGGCCCATCATCGGCTCCCCAAAAGCTTTCCAAAACATCAGAAATGTAGGAATCAATGTCATTGACCAGGTTGTCTTTAACAGTATGGGGCAACAAAATGAATCATAGACATGTCCAACTTAGTGCTCTAACTGTGGCCAGCTGGAAAGCTAAGTCTGAACTTTCTATCTCTTTGTCAACTACTTCGCTATTTGAGATATGAGTAATCCAGCATCCTCTCCAATGTCTTATGATCACTGGTTGTTATCCTTCTGATTCATTTCCATTAAGCTATGGTCCCCTATAAACATTGTCACTTGCCCCACCGCCCTTAACTCTCTAACCCACCCTTAGAAGTGTTGCAGCATACAACCTACATGACAGCATTGGCACTGAAACCCATCAAGGGTATACAGAAAAGATATTTTTCTTTTGTAAGACTTTTAGTTTGTTTTTGAGTTGATGACATTGCTGTTAATTTACAATATTTTCTCAAGCTCAGTCCACATTGGCGGATATGCAGGTGAACATCTGTCTGATGTAGAAGGTTGTTTTGGTTCCTTGGATGGAGGTGAGGGGGGAGGTTTAGGGGCAGGTGTAGCACTTCCTGCGGTTGCAGGGAAAGGTGTTGGGGGTGGTGGGGCTTCCACATCAGACAGACATTCATCTGCACATCCATCAATGTGGTCTACTGCATCCGCGGCTCCTGAAGTGGCCTTCTCTACATCGGTGAGACCAAGCGGAGGCTTGGAGACAGCTTTGTAGAGCACCTGCGCTCTGTTTGTGACAAACAACAACACCTTCCAGTCGCGAATCATTTCAACTGCAACCCCCTCCCCCCAACTCCCTGGGTGACATGTCCATCCTGGTCCTCCTCCAGTGTCACAATGACGCCACCCGGAAACTAGAGGAACAGTACCTCATATTCCGCCTTGGGAGCCTACAACCCATTGATCTCAATGTGGACTTTACCAGCTTCAAAATCTCCCCACCTCCAGCCTCATCCCATGACCAACCCTCCCTCTCATCCCCGCCTCCTTGACCTGACACAACCTGACACAACCTGTCCATCTTCTCTCCCACCTATCCGCTCCTCCCACCCCACTGACCAATCCCCACCACTGCCTACCTGCACCCACCTATCACCATCCCACCTACCTTCCCCAGCCCCACCCCTCCTCTCTCTATTTATTTCAGAGCTCCCTTCCCCCTCCACCATTTCTGAAGTTGACCTAAAACGTTAACTTTCCTGCTCCTCCAGCTCCACACTGTGTTATCCATGTATTTGTATCAATCTATAATTGGATGAAATACAATTGACTTGTTGTTGTAGGTGTGCTCCAGCTCCAAACAATTTAACCCTTCACCCTCCTAAAGACCAACATGGAAGTATCCATATAGTTATGTAATTTATGTATCACATGGTACATCTGTCTGTTGTGTGCACAAAGTCAACTATCTTCTTTTTGACTGAAAAATGTGGGCAGTGTTCACTTTCTTTCAGCATTGCAGTTGGCCAATTCATACTTTGGTTATCTTACCAATTACATTTTACTCAAAGAGACTTTTGCTGAGGAAATAACTCCACAGAGGCCAGTATCCCATCACCAAGTCATCCTTCATTTACACGTGGAAAGTCCTTGACATTGATTCAGCTCCCTCAAACGCAGCTGTTAGAATGAACAGGATGTCTGACACTCCTGTTTTTATCCTCAACTAAGGAGATTCTCACCTCCTTTTTTTTTCTTTATTTTATTTTTCCTTCTATACCGCTACACTCCTGCCTTACAGTAATAGTGTTACGTTGTGTGTGTGTGTGTGTGTGTGTAAGCGCAGGAATCAGTAAAAACACAACGTGCAAAATAATTTTATTCGACATTTCCACCACCAGGAAAAACATCCA
Organism: Rhincodon typus; assembly: GCF_021869965.1. Classification (NCBI taxonomy): domain Eukaryota; kingdom Metazoa; phylum Chordata; class Chondrichthyes; order Orectolobiformes; family Rhincodontidae; genus Rhincodon; species Rhincodon typus. Next base: position 35,673,288 of record NC_063358.1, on the reverse strand, counting down.
TGCGACCAGTGAACCAGCAACAAGCAAAACTCGGAACGAGCAATGCTTATGTGAAAAAAGTGAAGGGGAGGGCAAGGATCAAGTCAAAATAGAATTGAAAGGGGAAATAAAGCACTCCGCCCACCATGACACCCACCTCTCCTTAGAGGCATTGAGAGTGTTAGTGGACAGACACTCCTGTTCTTATCTATTAGCCAGAGCTCCCTGATTGGACCAGATTAACAGCCCCAATAGCGACATATTCTATGAGGTCCACCTGGCTAATCTCATTACAATCACTGCAGCTGATTAATCAGTTTGTAACAAAATCTCATTCAGTCTCTAGCTCCACATTTGCTGTTTGTTTGTGATAACACCTATTCAGCGAGAATATTACCGAAGTAACTGAGATTGTGAATCCTGATTAAAAAAAACACTTGAGCCTGAACAAGCATGGAATTGAATTTAAAAGCACATCGAGGTCAGAAGTTATTGCAAGCCCAAAACAGACAGATGAAAACTGCAATGTGAGCTTCCATATGTCTCCCATGAGCACAGTCTTGACAAAGATGTAACCCAGGCCTTATCCTTGACACCAGCAATATCAAGAGGAATGAAATTGTTATATATCATGTCACTGGTTTGTTAAAGCAGTACAAATTTCATTCCACAGCGCTACACTCTCCCCACAAACCTTTTTCTTTGCTTCCAATAATGTGAGCATTTTAACGTCTTAAAGTGTTGAATCTATCAAATCAAACTCTCACTCCAACTACCAGCCATTGTGAAAAAGGCATCCACTTCACCCTTTGAGGTGTATTTTTTAATTCAGTCGTGGATGTGGGTACAACTGGCTGGCTAGCATTTATTTTCCATCGCTGGTTGCTCCTGAGAAGGTGGTAGTGAGCTGCCTTCTTGAACTGCTGCAGTCTATGTGCTTTTGTATTCCTACAACTGCAGGTTTGTCCAGTAACAACTGTTTTCTGACATTTTCAGATCCACAAAATTGTCCTCAACCCCAAAGAGTTCACAGAATTTAGTGGAGTCCAAACATTTTTGAACTGTTTTATTTTAATATGGGAGAGTCTTTGGGCCAGTGATACAATTAAATTACGTTTTACTCCTTTCAGTAGATGTAATAAAATACTTTGTGTTGACATGCTCATGCTTACCATTTGTACCTGCTTGCATCATTCGTGATCCGTCTTCTCAATTTTTTTGATTGAATCATTAACAGATGGTAGAACAGTGATGATTCTTCCCTGAGTGGAATTCTAAGTAGGGTATAATGTGATTCCATAACTGTATCTCCTTCAGGGCTTTCCATATATTACAAAAAGTCACCCACTTCAGAAGAAGAACTCTAGTTGCAATGCTTAAATCTCTCTTTTCTTCATTGGCCCCTCTTTAGTTTTTTTTTGTGGAAGTTATGCTAAAAAGAATTATTTTTTTCTGAGATAGTTCCAATTAAAAGTCTAACATTAGCTTGGATATAGTTTCAGAGCAATGTCACAACAAAAGGTTACATTCACAAAGCCTTCTCCTCCAAGTTCAGAGAATCCCTACAGTGCAGAAGCAGGGCATTGAGCCCATCAAGTCCACACTGACCTCTGAAGAGCATCCCAACCAGACATATCCCCTACCCTATCCCTGTAACCCTTCATTTCCCATGGCTAATCCACCTAGCCTGCACACCATGGTCAATTTAACATGGCCAACCCACCTAACCTGCACATCTTTGGAGTATGGGAGGGAACACTCAGAGGAAACCAATGCAGACACAGGGCGAAGGTTGTTCGAGGGTAGAATTGAACCTGGGTCCCTGGCACTGTGAGGCAGCAGTGCTAACCACTGAGCCACCATGCCATCCTATTTCTTCCACAAATCTTACATATGAATTTAAACTCCATTTTTCATAGTTTTTAGGAGTGAGCACTGTGCAAATAGTAGCAAGTATTACACAGTCACAAATTCATCCAGATGTTTGGCTTGAGATCCTTGCAATTTGTGGGGCGTGGGGGGCCAGCAGGTAAAATATATGAATGGAACTTGTTTCTGTGGTGTTCCAAGCCTTATGCTATGAAGAAAAATTCTAGGAACCCCGTGGATCATTGGCATATTCCTTTCATGAGAATGACTCCCATTCCCAGGATTTGTGGCAGGGTTAGTGGGGGACAGCTCAGTAGGTGGGAGTCCTGTTTTGCCACAGTTGTAGCAGAGAAGTACCTGGTCACCAACTTCTAGAGCAATGTGTCAAAACAGGCATGAAGACATGGTTGTATGACTCAACTTTACAGCAGTAGAATGTTTTTGGTTTTGAATTTCAGTGATCTTATTTAGGGTTTTGTGAAACCCTTGCTCAAAAAATCCTGAAAGTTTATTGTTGAAAGTTTTGGGGTTCTTTTGAGCTCACAGCCTTTGCAAATAACATCTCCTTTATATCTATTCATGTAACTTTGTTCTTAACAATTTCATAATTTTGATAACTAGACAAAACTAAAACCAGGGTACTTACAATAATATCTTAGCGAAGACAATTTCCAAACAGGCTGTCAAAAAATGTTTTCAAAAGAGGCAGATGTTGAGAAAAGCCTTAAAGGGTGCAAAGAGGTTTAAGAAGTGTATTTCAGAGTTTTGAGCCAAGATTGGTTGTTCACCAGCAAATAGCAAAAATGGAGATGAGAAAGAGGGCAGAGTCAGAGGAATATAGAATCATCAAAGGCTTGTAGAACTGAAGATGGTTATAGGGATAGAGAGAAGTGAGTGAATGGAGGAACTTAAGCATGAAATCTTCAAAACCTGTCACCTGATGACACCTCATCCATTGGTATTAGTACATTTGGGTACTGCAGGAACTATGAAGCACTGAATTAGATTTAATGAGACTTCAAGTTGGGTAAAAATATTCCAGATGTGTATACTTCTATCAAGCAGTGATGGGAAAATTACCATGAGCACTCAAGTTAATACCTAGAGATTTGTTTTGCTGGCCAATGTACCCAAGAGCTATAAGAATTGTAAGAATTTCTGTATTACTTGTAAGTAATTCCAATGCCTCTAAATCAACATCTATCTCACAAAACTGTTGAGATTGGACAATTTCCAACTGCAAATTCCAAAAGTACTTATGCCGCATCTTACTTCTTTATCTCCAGTCTTCAGACAAATTTTACTCCATCCAATTCTTTTCTCGAGCAGAAGCTGCACCTGACATTATCTTTCCACAACTAGACTCTTGTGCTGCAGAAATCAATAATTCCCAAAGACACTTTTATCCAGTTGCTAATCCAAAAATAAGCTATGGAAACAGAAAGGGTTCTGATATTGTGGATCATTCTGACACCAAGAGTGAAAGTAAAGTCTCATTTTACAAAATACAATTTTGAACAGCTTGATTTTTTAAAACAAATAAAATCACTCACAGGATGAGGACATCGCTGGCTAGGCTAGCATTTATTGTCCATCCCTTATTGCCCAGAAGACAGTTAAGATTCAAGCACTTTGCTGTGGGTCTGGAGTCACATATAGGCCAGACCAGGTAACGATGGGAGTCTGAGATAACAAGGTGCAGAGCTGGATGAACACAGCAGGCCAAGCAGCATCAGAGGAGCAGGAAGGCTGACGTTTCGGGCCTAGACCCTTCTTCCCTGAAGTGCCTTTGATTGAAACACCCCCTCCACTCGCTGAGGGAAGACAAGATGGTGACACGGCTTTACATGCTACATAACATGGCAACAGACCAGTCTACAACTTGGCTGGTACCTGAAATGGTGTGATGAAGCCCTTAAATGGTGATTAAATGGTCACTCAAATCCCTCATTTGGAGGCAGTAAGTCTGACATTGGCCTTTCCCATTTTAATTTTGGTGGAGGCAGATTAAGCAGTGGGGTTCATGTACAGTTCAGCTTACCTTCTTAATTACCCTTTCTCCCCATCATATCTAAAGCTGATTTGGAGGTTGACCTTCCAATTGGAAGTTTGGCTTTGGGACCTGCTATATCCCTTTTCTGATGTGTACTCAACTGTATCAGGGAAACTCCCCTATCCCCACTCCCTGCTCCTCCTACTAGTGCTATATAAATTGGATTTGATTTAAATCAACATAGGACTTACAGGTAAGATATTTTTGGATTTCTTTTACCACTGCGAAGCCTTGTGCCTCATGAGGAGTTTGGGGAATTTGTTGGTGTCAGAAAAGAAGCAGTGCCGGATTTTCTCCAATATTTCAACGGCGTTTGAGACCCTGCCAATAGCAAGTCTGCTCTAATTTATCATTGCAATTCCTGTTAGGGAGTTATATGGCAGTACCACTAGCAGAGATGGAAAACTTGCAAAGATTGAGGACCAGGAGTAGGAGATGGATGGTTTCTGTCGAAAGTCTTCAGGAGAATTTCTCTTCTATACACCTCAGCCAGGAGCAATACCTGAGCTGTTAATGATTTATCAAGGAGGTGGCAAGTGAACTGTGGGATACTGAAATTATATGATTGGCCATGATCATATTGAATGGCGGTGCAGGCTTGAAGGGCTGAACTGCCTACTCCTGCATCTATTTTCTATGTTTCCACATGAGGTGCAGACATATTTCAATACTTGCTAACTACATGTGCATGCAGACGGTCCGTGGCACATTTCACGTTAGACTGCATGCCACAATGATGTTAATGAGCAGACAACAGGCTTCCTGCATCGCCTCAAACAAGTATAGGATAGTGATGCATTGCAATCCATGCAACTGAAACTGACACAAGCTAATTTTTTAGCCCATTGTGTTCTAGTGGGAATTGGAGAATGCTATTACTTGGAATTTTGGTATTTAACTCTGAAGCCGGTGCTTCAGTTAAACATCTTTCCTTTGGAAGATTTTGTACTCAAAAGCTCATGTGAAGTTCAGACTCATTTCAAATGGGAAAATTGAATCTGACAATTGGAATGGCCATTCCATCATCAAATCCAAGACCCTGATACTAATGGGGACAGGTGTCTAATCCAAACAAGTTACCCTTGAATGAAAGTTTTCAACTCTGATGCAACTGAGAAAAACACGAAGAACTGCAGATGCTGGAAAACAAAATCAGAAATTGCTGTAAAAACTCAGCAGCATCTGTGGAGAGGAAGGAGAGTTAGTGCTTCAGGTCCAGTGATCCTTTTCCAGAACTGGACTGAAGGTGGTCTGAAGAAGGGTCACTGGGCCCAAAATATTTAATCTGCTTTTTCTCCTGTTGAGTTTTTAACGGCAATTTCTGATGCAGTTGGTTTAGATTGCCAGTGTATGTAAAGACGACAATCAGGCATATTGATGCCTGATGTCTCTTGCATATTAACGGCCATGAAAAAAGATTCAACTTTCTTAAACATAGCATTAATAATGCACATTGCCTCATTGTAGTTCCTCAGGGTAGTGTCCTAGGCCCAAACATCTTCAGCTGCATCATCAATGACCTTCCTGCCATTATAAGATTAAAGTCGCCGATGATTGCACAATGTTCAGTACCATCCAATACTCCTCAGATACTGAAGCGGTCCATGTTCAAATGCAACAAGATCTGGACAATATCCAGGCTTCGACTGACAATTTGGCAAGTAACATTCATGCCACACAAATGCCAGGCAATGACAATCTCCAAAAAGAAATAATCTAACCAGCACTCCATCAAAGACTACCTCACCATCAAGATCTTGGAGGTTACTATTGACCAGAAACTCAACGGACTTACTTATATAAACACAGTGGTCACAAGAGCAGGTCAGAGTCTGGGTATACTAAGTAGCTCATCTCCTGACTCCCCAAAGCCTGTCCACCATCTACAAGGCACAAATCAGAAGTGTGATGGAATATTCCACATGTGCCTGGATGACTGGAGTTCCAACAGCACTCAAGAAGCTTAACACCATTCAGAAAAAAGCAGCGTGATTTACTGGCACTACCTCCACAAGTATCCACTCCCTCCATCGCTGAAGCTTGGTAGCAGCCGTGTGTACTATCTACAGAAATTTACCAAAGATCCTTAGATAGCACCTTCCAAACCCAAAACCAGTTCTATCTAGAAGAACAAGGAACACCACCATCTGCAATTTCCACTCAGAACCACTCACCATCCTGACTTGGAAATATATTGCTATTCCTTCACTATCACTGGGTCAAAATCTCAGACTTCCCTCCCTAGAGACATTGTGGGTCAACGCCTAGCACATGGACAACAACAGTTTGAGAAGGTAGTTCCCAACCACCACCTTCTCATAGAGCAACTAAGGACAGACAATAAAATGCTGCCCCAGCCAGCAATACCCACATCCCATGAGTGAATTGAAAAAAAACTTCTGTGGTCAAACTTTTGGATGCCTGCACATTAGATTCAAACTCAAACACAACAGGTCTGGCAGTGTCTGTGGAAAGAGAAAAAGAATTAACATTTTGAGTCCAGTATTACCCTTCTTCAGAAATGAAAAGTGTTGCAAAATGATTATTTTTGGGATCTTTAGATGGAGGGAAGGAGGAGCAATGAGATGATGGACAGACCCAATGCAAAAGACATGATAAAATCCAAAACAACTGCAGATGCTGTAAATCAGGAGCAAAAACAGAATTGAGGAAGGGTCACCAGACCCGAAACATTAACTCTGATTTTTCTTCACAGATGCTGCCAAACCTGCAGAGATTTTCCAATAGCTTCTGCTTTTGCTGCAAAAGACATGATGCTGGTTGTATTTTGCCTTTAAGTTAACAAATCTTTTTTTCATTAGAGACTTCTACGAGAGTTACTACAAACAAATAACAAAGAACAATACAGCACAGGAACAGTCCCTTCGGCCCTCCAAGCCTATGCTGACACAATTTGCCCTTCCATATTAAAATTGTCTTCACTTACAGGATGCATATCTCGCTATTCCCTTCCTACTCATGTATTCTGGATTATATTACTAGATCTCTCCTTTGCCAGAATTCCAGTATTTAGAGGATTATCCTCAGTCCTCATCTCCGTCCTCTGAAAACAATGTCTGAGCATCCGGGACGATGCAAAAAGAGATTTACAAGGTTTACCAGAGTTGTACTTGTCGGAAAGGATTAATGAGTCAAGTTGTCTCAGATGAAGCATAGCCTTGAAAGAGGATTTTAAAATATGATTTTGCAAAGATTTGGTTGTGTAGACATGGATGTTTCGACTTTTGGCAAGATCAGAACTAGGGGTCATAAATATAAAACTCAATCACCTCTGTGTGATATAAATGAATGTTGTCTGTTGATGCTTCATCCTGAGCTGTTCTTCATTGCAATTTTTATCAGTGGTAGTTTGCTGCTCCCTTCCACTGTAAGTGATAGAGTAAGGAGGCAGGTCCCAGGTCTATCTCTACCGGAAAAGAATTAGAGCCATCTCATTGGCACAATTCTGAACTACACACTAGCTAACTGGGCTCACTGCACTCCTAAATATAATTTACTCAATGAAAAACATAATTGGTAATTCAGGAGAAATTTGAGATTATTACATTGCACAATCACTGTCGCATAAAGTCACGATCAGCATTGAGTCAGTGTCTTTCAGCAGACACTTGATTTATACATGAGGGAGAAAGAAGTTTCTCTGTTTCTGAGCTGTAAATTCAATGTAGTTTTGTGTAACTGTCCTGCTTTAGATCAAGGCTATTGACTGACTATTTCTTCAAGGAAGTGCAAGAGTAGATCAGCTTGAATAATCCTAGACATTCAGAACTAATGTAAAGTTTAAAGGTAGGAAGCCAGGTTTGAAAATGGGATTTTATGATAACAAAAATAAAAAATGTGAAGATTATGAAGAGAGTTTACAAATTCAATGCAGATGAATTACCCGTGGTAGGAAAGGTTCCAGATATTAGGGTTCAGCAATTTGCATGCATCAGCTGCAGCTCAGTGTAGCACTCTCAGCACTGAGGCAGTTGCCTGTGAGCTCAAAAGTTATACTCCAAAGCATTGAGCACAAAATCTGGGCTAACATGTCAATGGCAACAGCGATGGAGTGGTGCACTTTCAGAAGTGCTGCTTTTCAATGCTCAATAAAATTCTCAGCTCACTCAGGTGGAATGTAAAAGACTCTATGCCACTATTTTGAAGAAGCGCAAGGAGTTTTGCCTGGTGTTTTGGCCAATAATTATCCCTTAACTTAACATCACTAAAACTAAATATCTAGTCATTGTTTCACAGTTGTTAGTGTGTCCTTGATGTGCATAAATTGTCTACCATATCTTTTACATTGCAACAATGACTGCAGGTCAAAAATGCATTATTTACAATGAAGCTCTTCGGAACATCGAAAGGTCATGGAAAGTGGTATACAAATGCAAATTCTTTCTTTTTTCAAGAATTAGATATTGAGAAGTATGATGGAACATTTTCACCCAAATGGTAATAGAACAATGAATCTAGTTTCCAGGAAAACCAGTGAAGGAGGTAACACAGAGATCGTAGGAACTGCAGATGCTGGAAAATCTGAGATAACAAGGTGTAGAGCTGGATGAACACAGCAGGCCAAGCAACATCATAGGAGCAGGAAAGCTGATGTTTCGGGCCTAGACCTCCTAGGCCCGAAACATCAGCTTTCCTGCTCCTATGATGTTGCTTGGCCTGCTGTGTTCATCCAGCTCGACACCTTGTTATCTAAGGAGGTAACACAAGCTGACTTAAGAGACATTGCACGTATTTGAGGAGAGAGTAGAGAAATAGTTGTGGGATGTAATGAGAAGGTTCTTGGAGTAATTTATTCTGATGAGCTTATTGCTGTCAAAAGTCTTCTCGTAGTTCTAAAAAAACTCTTATGTTCTTGCACATGGTAATTACATGCCCAGTTACTGCCCAACATTAAAGTAACATTGACTGCTCATTCAGATAGTAATTTACTGCTTCAATTGAAACAGATCAGCAAACAGAAATTACCCACTTGACCTTTGATGATTAGTGTGACGTACTTAGTGCTGGTGACAAGCAGAGAAAGGAGGTACACAACCCTACTTCAACATGTAAATCAAATCAAAGAGCAGGAACTTTGTGTTTTTGTAAAAAAGAACTCGCATTTGTATTGCACCTTTCATGATCTCTGGAAATCCCAAAGGTGATTACAGCCCATGAAGTACAGTTTTGTAGTGTCATCACCATTCCAGCGTAGGCAGCAGCAATTTAAACATAGCAAGATCCCATCATGACATGAGAATATTAACAAGTGATTTGTAAAGGAGTGTTTGTCTGAAGGGACATGTGGTGTTAAACCTGGATTATGTACTTAAACAGAATTCACAAACGTTGCAGTAAATGGTACACTGAGTTATTTTTAACTTACTCTCAAAAATGATATCGTCAAAATTCTATATTAGCATAACATGACAGGAAAGTACAATGTTGCAGCATTTACATCAAGAACAGGGGCTCCCTTTCAACTAAACATTTGGTGAGGCCAGCGACCAAGTTCTGGCACTCGTTATGGAAGAACATTTTCGGTATTCAATGTGCAATCACATACTAATAGCAACTGCGATAGGATTCCCAATTGGTCAGGCATGATATAATGAGTTATAAGGATTTGAAAATGAGATTGAAAGAGAAATTATTTTGTGCAGTGAAGCCTGTATTACAGGAAATGGATTGTTAACTGGAAACCTGTATTATGGGAGTCAACTGGAGGTGACAAGTGGATTTCTACGCTAGGGTGCATGGAAAAGGTTTGGGCCAGTGCTTTTGTACACAATCTGAACAAATCAAAGATATTGCAGCACAGAAACAGGTTATCCCATCTCTTGCTACTGGATCTTCTATAAAACAATCTACTATAATCCCAAAATAAAACAAAGAACTGCAGATGCAGAAGATCTGAAACAGAAACAGCAATTGCTGGAGAAACTCAGCAAGTCTGGCAACATCTGTGGAGAAAAAGCAGAGTTAATATTTCTGGTCCAGTGATCCTTCTTCAGAACTCTACTCTAAAAGCTGGTCTAATTTCAGTTGCCTTCCCCTTCCCCTCCATTTCATTTAACATACTTTGATTTAAAATAAAAATTCTGTTTTCTTTTTAAATAATATTTAGCCATGTCCCAATATGAACATGTTCTGAGACATTTCATGTTTGAATATTGTGTAAAAGCATAGAATCTCTTTCCTTGTTTTTCAAATTACAATGCAGAATTCAACTCCATTTTGTTTCTCATTCAACAACTTCATACATGAGGAATAATTAAGTCCACTGCAAATAGTTGAAGCAGCAATTGTCTCCGTTAGCAATGGTGGATCAAGTGTACATTTATTCGGAATCAACTTGCATCAAGTGCCTTCTGTTCACAAAGAGAAGAGAATGGCTGAACTGAACCCTAAGCCAAGACTGGAATGATTATCAAGTGAATGAAAGCTTTCTTCTCCTTGTGTTTTTAACCGTAAAACAATTAACAAAGAAAGAAATTATGTGCAATTTCTTTCCATTGGGGAACCACTTTCAGATTGTGTTGTGATTCTTTTCTTTGAGTTCAGGATTTTGTAAGCTGCAGTCCTCTCTGAAAGCTCACGTATACTGTAGTTTGAACATGAAGCCATCCTGAAGGTATGCTTGAAGGTATGAACCTATAAAACTGCCACTTGGAAAAAGACTGGAAAATAAATTCCCTGAAGCATTAACATACAATTCATAGGTAACTTATTATTAGTGTTTTGTTGCTTGGTTCCAATACTTGTACAGTCACACCTAGCTGAATGATAACCTGAAAAAAGATGTTTAGATCATCAAACAGTTGGCCAGTGCACACTAACTACCTCCATCTGGTATATCAAAAGTAGGGAGTGAGGTTATAGGGCTGTAATATTGATTGCATTTCATTTCGCATCAGTGAGAAACTGTAAAGTGCTTTGGATGTGAGGAAATGTGAATGGAATTTAATTGCATCTTATAAGACCATCTCAAGTAAACACCTGCAGTTGTTACAGAACTAGCATTAAAACACCCCTAATTAGTTCCAAAGCTTATTATTTCATCAGCCATCAGATGATAGTCAGTAAGCTGTAATGTTTTGAAATTCACCAATTCACAGAGCTCCAACAACTCTTGAAGGATTTATGTTGTTCCTCTGAATGTTTGAACTATGTCTTTAAAGGCCTTGTCTAATAATCACTGGCTGGAATCATGAATGCCAATGTGGCACTATCAATTGTTAATTTTATTATTTAAATGCAACTTCTTACATTTCATTTTTTCATTTTCTAAAGTGTAAATGCATGCAGCCATGCCAATGTGACAAAACAAGGCATTTTCTTGTTCATAATCGGGCATCAAATTGATTTCTTTATTCCTGCAAAGATACATACAGTGCCAACATCACACTCACAAATCATGTTCCAAATGCACTTGACCCACTGTTTTAACTTGTTGGCTGTGTTTGAAGTTCAAGAGAAGGATAAAATCATTCAGTTCATATGCACACATCAGGGGATATTTTTCAAGCATGTTTAACTTGTTATTTTTATTTTCCAATTTTGCAATTATTTACGTCTGTTCAACTCAGCCACTTTTTTTGATAATCTTTATCAGTTGGTCTAGTTTAAACTGGGGATTAAACTGTCAGTAGCTTTTGAAGACAGTCAGTCTTTCTTAGCTTGTATCAATGTTGTTTGCTTTAACTCAGCATCTCTGCTGCCGAAACCTTTATCCACGCTCACCTTCATTTATGGTCTCAAATTTGCCGATGTGTGCCTCCCTTGTTTTCCATTCTGCACTCTCAGTTAGCTCAAACTGATTCAAAATGGGGCTAGCTGGCATATCTCTTCAGAGCTGTCACCCACATTATTTTTCCCAGTTCCCCAATGCATATTTCAAAATACATTAACTCAACTTTAAATGCTCCATGGCCTCATATGGCTTTGTCTCTGCCACACATCCCTTCTCACTCCAGTAAATTATTTCACACTATGTTACATAGATTCCACAACCCAAATCTCATTCAACCTCAACCCACTTCCTTCAACTTCTGTCAGTCACTCTCGCACTCCTGTCCTAAATTACTTCTATCCTCTATTGTTTTCTCAAAATCACCAGCATTTTGACCAAGTTGTTAGTCTTCCTTCTTACCCTTGTGCTCCAAAACTCAGTGTCTTTTTCCTTATCACTGACAATGATTCCTTTCTATCTCAGAATTGCCTGGCATATTGTCCACATGAGTATTGTGAGCCTTTGAGGAGTTGTTGTCTCAATAGTGGAACTGGGGGAACAGAGAAAAACAGTGATGCATAATGGGAAGAATGAGAAATGCATTCAGAGATTGGCCAAAAGGTCCCCTCTCTGCTGTGTCATTCTCTAATTCTATGATCCTATGTATAGGTTGAAAATATGGCCCATAAAGTTGGTCAGAGATAGCAAGATCTCAGATGCTGGAGTCAGAGTCAACGCTGCGTGGAGCTGGAGGAACACAGCAGGTCAGGCAGCATCAGAGGAACAGGAAAGGATATATTTTAAAGGGTATATTTTAAGTTTCAGAACTCTGACATATTCTGGGAATTAAAAAGTCTTCATATTGCTCTGTCTTTGTCTTTTGCCAGATTTTATCTCTTTTTAACTTACTCATATGTAAACATATGTTTGTTCCAACTAATCTGGAAGATGCCAATTGTCTTTGTAGCTGATGTTTGGGTTAGAATAATGCCAACAGCATGGGTACAATTCCTGTACTGAGGTACTCTTGAAACTTGCCACCTTGTCTTGTCCCTGAGATTGGAAGGGAATAGCAGTTGGCAAACCACCGTAGACAAAAGAATACACAAATACCATTCAGAAGACAATGGATCAAGGACTGGCCTTTGATTGGAATAGTAATATGGAACTTTTGCTTCTAAGTAAACAACATTGAAGTATTTTTGCCTCTCTACATTTTGTCGGCTTCCCTGCAGATTCCATCATTTCACAAACTGGAACTCAGATTCTACAAGTTAACTAATGAAAAGTTAAAATTTGGCACTGAAAAGCATTGCTACAAGGAACTGAAGCTCTGTGGTGTAAGAGCTGACCTAGTTTGCACATTCTCCCCGTGTCTGCGTGGGTTTCCTCCAGGTGCTCCGGTTTTCTCCCACAGTCCAAAGATATGTAGGTTAGGTGGATTGGCCATGCTAAATTGCTTATAGTGTCCACGGATGTATAAGTTAGGTGGGTTAGCCATGGGAACTGTGGGGATAAGGTGAATCTGGATGAGATGCTTTTCGGAGAGTTGGCATGAACCCGATGGGTTGAAAGGCCTGCTGCCACACTGTAGGGATTCTATGAAATAGGAGTAAAAACTCAAGTAACTGAAAATATAAGTTGAACAGTATTTAGACATTGTTACTTTTAGCTTACTTATAATAAAAGTTTTAAAACCTGATAGCTTGTGTCATGCTCTTATTGCTAGTCACTGGAAATTAGAAAATCTTTCTAAAATTTGTTGGTTTCTATGGAGATTCTAACAGCAGGAGAGATTGAATGATTTAAACATAAACATACTGGGGCTATGATTTTGAAGGCAGGAGGCTAATGCAAATAGTGTCCACATTATTTTACTGCATTATTTATTTGCCCCAGTTATGTGTTGAAATTACCCTGAATTTAATATGGAAATTGAGGGCCTGTTTGACCAACGTCTATGCTTCAGCTAAATTTGAGCGACTGCCAGAGACCACACTCAAAAGGTGATGACTGTAATTTTTAGTGCAGTCTACAATACAGTATCACTGAGTTCAAATACAATGCACAGTTGACATTGAACAATCACACAGTTTAAAAGCTGTAAAGCAAACTGAAAATTGAAAACCAGGATTTTTTCGTACGGCTCTCGATTCAGATATTATCAAAGGAAAAGAAGGGGGCTTAGAGACGTTGATACTTCCATAGCAACCATCCTTCCAAGTTCCTGTTTCATTTGTAGATTAGCAGGTAGTGAATAGTACTGCTAGCACAATCAACTGGAGGCTGTCATTTCTCTGCATCAGGGCTTAAGGCAGCAAGCATAAAGAACAGTATTTAAACCACCCCCAAGGTTGGTGTGAGGGAGGGGGTTCCATGATTTTGACCCAGCAATACTGAAGGAACAGTAATATATTTCCAAGTCAAGATGGTGATTGTTTTTGAGGGAGCATGCAGGCTACGGTGTCCCTATGCATCTGTTGCACTTGTCATTCTTGATGGTATGAGTTGCAGGTTTGGAAGATGTTGTCTGAGGATCGTTGGTGAATTTCCATAGTTTTCTTGGTACTGAGCATTGGTGGGTGAAGTGAGTGAATATTTAAGGATGTGACACTAATCTAATGGGCTTCTTTTTCTTGGCCTCCCGAACTCCATATCCCTTGATGTCATTAGTCTTCAGAAATCTACTAATCTCTACCTTAAACATGCTTGCATAACCACTTGGGGCAGAGAATTCCAAAGATTTACCAGCCTCTGAGTGAAGAAATTCTTCCTTATCTCATTTTTAAATGGTGTACTCCTTATCCTGAATTATGTCCCCAGAGTTTAGAAACATCTTATCTGCATTCATTTTGTCATGACCTGTAAAACAAAATTGCACGTTTCAATTAGATCACCTTTCATTCTAGAGAATACAGATGTAGTTGCCTCAATGTATCTCATAAGATAAAAATCCCACCGTCCCAGAGACTAGTTTACATTCCCTCTATGGCAAGTATATCCTTCCTTAAATAAGACCAAAACTGGGTACAATACTTCAGGCACAATGTATACAACTGCAGCAACATATCTTTACTCCTGTACTCAAACACCTTTGTTGTGATGCCAACATGCCATTTTATTGATCGTTGCACATGCATGTTACATTTTAGTGACTAATGACAAGGACACATAGCTCTCTCTGTAAACCAACACTTCCCAACTCTCACCACTTTAAGAAATATATTGCCTTCCTCTTTTTTAAACAAAATGGCTGCTGTCACACTTGTCCAAATTATAGTCCATTAGCCCTGTTCTTGCCCATTCTCTTAGTCTGTCCACATCTGATTGAAACTTCCTTATATCTTCCTCATAACTTATATTCCCAATTTATTTTGCATCAATATTTTGGAGATTTTGTAAGTTGTTTCAAGGAGCTTATTGTTGAGATTTCTAAATTTACTGACAACTAACTTTTCATTGTATTTAATTTTATGATATTTTCTTTTAAATTGAAAAAAAATTGCCATTGCACAGCACTTTTCTCTACCATTAGATGTCCCAATTTAATCCAATGAAGTAATTTTTAACATGCTGTCATCATTGCATCAAACAAATGCAACAACTAATTTACACACAGCAAGTTTCTGCAAACTGCAGCTTGATAATTAGGAACTGATAGGTTTCTGTGATGTTGCTTGAAGGGTGTGTATTGCCGAGGACATCAAGGATAATTTCCTACCCTCCCCCAAAATAGTATGTTAGATCTTTTACTTCCATTGGAGAGGGCAGAGAGGGACCATGTTTTACAGTCTCATCTAAAAGGCAGCATATTAGACACTATTTCAATGCTGCACCAGCCCAGATTTCTGTATTTAATCAGATCAGCCGTGATATCATTGAATGGTGTAGCAGGTTTGATGGGCTGAATGGCCTATTTCGGCTCCTATATCTTGTAGTATTATGGCCTCTAGAGTGGGACATCAACACATAAACTTTTGAGTTAGATGTGAAAATGCTACCAACTGAACTATTGGATAGGCTGAGATAGTAACATAGAAGAGTACAGCACAGGACAGGCCCTTTGGCCCATGATGTTGTGCTGACCTATTATCCTACTCTAAGATCAAACTACCCTGCATACCTTACATTTTACTATTGTGCATGTGCCTATCCAAGAGTCGCTTAAAAGTCTCTAAAGTATCTGACTCCATTAACACTGCCAGCAACGCATTCCACACGCCCACCACTCTCTGTGTGAAGAACCTACCTCTGACATCTCCCCTATACCTTCCTTCAATCACCTTAAAATTAAGCCACCTCGCAATAGTCATTTCCACCCTGGGAAAAAGTCTCTGGTTATCCACTCTATCTATGCCTCTCATCAGCTTGTACACATCTATCAAGTCACCTCTCATCCTTCTTTGCTCCAATGAAAAATGCCCTAGCTCCCTCAATCTATCCTCATAAGACCTGCCCTCCAGTCCAGGCAGCATCCTGGTAAATCTCCTCTGCATCCTCTCTAAAGCTTCCACATCCTTCCTATGCATCCAGAACTGAACACAGTATTTCAAGTGTGGTCTAACCAGAGTTTTATAGAGCTGCAGCATAACCTCACAGCTCTTAAACTCAATCCCCCTGCCAATGAAAGCCAACACACCATACGCCTTCTTTACAACCCTATCAACTTGGGTGGCAACTTTGAGGGATCTATGGACATGGATCCCAAGATCCCCCTGTTCCTCCATGCTGCCAAGAATCCTGCCATTAACCCTGTTTTCTGCATTCAAATTTGACCTTCCAAAATGAATCACTTCATACTTTTCTGGGTTGAATTCCATCTGCCACGTCCTTGCTCAGCTCTGCATCCTGTCAATGTCCCACTGCAGCCTACAACAGCCCTCCATACTATCCACAACTCCACCAACCTTTGTGTCATCAGCAAAGTTACTAACCCACCCTTCCACTTCCTCATCCAAGTCATTTATAAAGATCACGAAGAGCAGAGGTGCCAGAACAAATCCCTGCAGAGCACCACAGGTCACCAAGCTCCAGGCTGAATACTTTCCATCTATTACCACGCACTGTTTTCTATTAGACAGCCAATTCTGTATCCAGACAGCCAAATTTCCCTGAATCCTATGCCTCCTTACTTTCTGAATGAGCCTACCATGGGGAACCTTATCAAATGCCTTGCTAAAATCCATATACACCACATCCACTGCTCCACCTTCATCAATGTGTTTTGTCATCCTCGAAGAATTCAATAAAGCTTGTGAGGCATGACCTGCCCCTCAGAAAGCCATGCTGACTATCTCTAATCAAACTATGCTTTTCCAAATAATCATAAATACTATCTCTCAGGATCCTTTCCAATAATTTGCCCACCACAGAAGTAAGATTGACCAGTCTGTAATTTCCAGGATTATCCCTATTCCCTTTCTTGAACAAGGGAATGACATTTGCCACCCTCCAATCTTCTGGTACTACTCCAGTGGACAGTGAGGATGCAAAGATCTTCACAAAAAGGGCAGAATTCTCTTCCCTTGCTTCCCGTATCAACCTTGGGTATATCCCATCTGGCCCAGGGGACTTATCTATCCTCATGTTTTTCAAAATTTCTAGCACATCCTCCTTCCTAGCATCAACTTGTTCGAGCATATCAGCCTGTTTCGTGTTGTCCTCACAAACGTTAAGGTCCCTCTCACAGGTGAATACTGAAGCCAAGTATTCATTAAGGACCTCCTCTACCTCCTCCGACTCCAGGCACAAATTCCATCCACTATCTCTGATTGGCCCACCCTCACTCTGGCCATCCTCTTTTTCCTCACATAAGTATAGAACGCCTTGGGGTTTTCCTCAATCCTAACCATCAAGGCTTTTTCATACCCCCTTCTAGCCCTCCTAAGTCCATTCTTCAGTTCCTTCCTGACTACCTTGTAACCCTCTAGATCACTGTCCGATCCTTAAATTTATCTGCCTACATAGACACTTACAGTAAATTGAATGACATAATACAAAAAGTAGGTGAGTTCCCCTTGCAAACAGTTAGGCCTTGATCAACACCAAAAAAAATGTTTATTTGATCATTCGTTCCATTGTTTTTAAAATGTGCTACCTTTCACTTATCAGATACCATCTTTGTCAATATTACAATGGGAGGTGCACTACAACAATGTTTCATGAGATAGGAAGGGCTTTGGAATGTCACATTATGAAACGTGTTACACACAACACAAGTTCAGTTGTTCTTCTTTCCTTTTCTATTTAATGATAGTGTCTTAAATGTGACAAGTGCCTGTCGGCTTTGAAATCTGGACCTCAGTTTTCAAAGCAAGAGGAATAGTTTAGAGTGAGACAAGATGGCCCCTCAGGCCTGGATATCTTCCATTTTTGTCATTTATTATGCTTGAACCAGAAGCAGATGTCTGAGCTGTAGTATATGGTGCTTAATGTAATATAACGTCGTCTGAAACTAATGGCTTCAGCTCTTGGGTCTAGCACAGGACAGCTCTTGGCACAAGCCTGAATTGAGAATTTGAGGTGTAAACCAGCCATTGTTGCAGCCTATGTGCAATTATGATTTTCCTTTACTTTTTCTATTTCTGTATACCGTGAAACCTTTGACATTTCTTGGCTCCTTGTGACTCCTTTGCTGTTTCAGTTGCAGTAGGTCATGTCTACACTGAAATGTGCAGTTTCCCAGAGACATTGGGAAGGTACACTGTCAATAAAGAATTGTGGGTTAGGAGGAACAGAATGTCTGTCAAAACGTCCTTCAGAGACACCAGATGATAATGATTAGTCTAATTCAGGCCATAGGCTGTTTGTCTATTTTGCCTAGTACACATTCTTCATCCACAAATCATAAAAATTTGAGATAGTATTTATGATTATTTAGAAAAGCAAAGTTTGATTAGAGATAGTCAGCAAAAATGTTCCAGAAAGTTGCTAAATAGCAAATAAATGGAATAGATCGCTGTTAACTGCACCTCATTAAGTCAGAAGTTTCATATCTATAATAAGCCCTGCGAAGATGCATATTCAGTACCTATTCTACTTCATACACTCTTTAATGATCCAACTTTAGATCACTATAACCCATTAATGTAGGTTAGCGAGATGCAATCTTTCTCTCTTTCTGCTAAATTGTGATTTATTTGTTTGTTTTTCAGCAAACAATGTTCAATGGACTCTTTTGGGTAAATATAAGAATTACTGTCACTAAGGGAATGTTTTTTCTAAACAACAATTGTAAATTATATTAAGCCACTGAAGTAAGAAGACATCTCATTGCACTTCTCGGAGGCAATACGAAACAAATCATGGTACTGAGCCACATGAGCAAATATTAGGACAGGTGACCAAAGCTCAATATGTTTTAGGAGGTGTCTTAAAGGAGGAAAGTGAAGTAGAAAGATTGAACGTGAGGTCTCCAGAGGTTTGGGATAGCCAACTGAAAGCTTGGTTGCCAATGTTAAAGCAATTAAAATTGGGGGGGATGTGGGGGGTGTGCGGTGGCGATGAAGTAACACTCGAGAATGAAATTAGAGATTACAGTGTTAGAGAGGGGAAAATCCACGGCAGGAGTTGGAAACAAAGATGTGAATTTTAGAATCAATGTTGAACTGGGAGTCAAAGTAGGCAAGCAGGTATCAGGTGATCAGTAAAGATATTCAGAATCAGGCTAAATATAGGAGGCCAGAAAAAAATTGCATGAGACGTGTGAAACTTTGAGCTATCCAACGTTCCTTGTCATTTTTCTTTCTGCTGTGCAGACCTCCAAGGTCCATCAGCAGTAGTGGATTCTGAAACTAGAAGAAATGTATCCGCATCTGATGTCATGTGGGGATCTAGCCCTAGCCCTAACCCTGACCTTACAGCAGATTAGAAGGAACATTGGTGGTACCCAAGATTTGAATGAGCATTTCAACAATGGAACAGCTGAGGCAGGGATTAAGACAGGCAGCACTACAGAGGTGGAAATAGATAGTCTTAAAGATGGTGGAGACGTGGTCAGAATGATCAGAGGTCCATCTCACGATTAAATATGACACCGAATATGTGAACAGTTTGACTCAGCTTTAGATAGTTGCCAAGGAGAGGGATGGTATCTGTGGCTAGGGAACAGAATTTATAGTGGGGACTGAAAGACTGTGGCTTCAACTTTCACAATATATCACAATGTTCCACTAATTATTGAGCAGTTTAATAACCTAGAGACAGTAGATGCATCAAGGCAGGTTGGGATGAGCTACAGTTCAGTGTTGTCAGTTTACATCAGGGAAAATTATGGGTTTTCAGATGATGTCACTTCTGCGAAACAGAAGGGAACAAGGAATGGATCCTTGGGGGACACCAGACGTAACTATAGGAACATGACACAAAGCTATTCAAGCCATTATCTGACTACAGTTCAATGGATAAGAATGGAGTCAGGAGATACAATCTCATTGAACTGGATGATAAAGTAGGTGCAATGCAAATTCAGTGAGGGCAAAAAACGATTAGACATTTTCACAAAAAGACTAAGGTGAACATTTCATGTTTGAGTCGAGAACATTTAAACACAATGCAAATTACAGTCAAAACATAGGGAAATGAAATCAATCTTACTTTGAAAAAATGTACTTTGAAAAAATGTACTTCAAATAAGCGGGGATAACAAGGCGTAGAGCTGGATGAACACAGCAGGCCAGGCAGCATCAGAGGAGCAGGAAAGCTGACGTTTTGGGTCTGGACCCTTCTTCAGAAATTTCAGCTTTTTATATCACTTGTAATCTTGGAAAGTGTTTAACTTTAAACTAGATTTGGATTTGATTAGTTTTGGAGCATTATTCCTTACTATCAACGTTCTGAGAGAAACATTTTGATTTGTTCCACTAATTACAAAAAAAGGCCTGTGATCATGTGAGATAACTCTTTAATCAGCAAATGACCTAAACCATTTGCAGTTGCATATGTTTAGCAGCCAGTATTGGACTTCTTCAAACAGGGTGAATTATTTGATGTGGCAATGTTTATGTTATCTCTTATAATGTGAGAAACTGGGTGTGGATATTTTGGTATTGAAGGATCCAACAGACTTTTATTACAACTAATTATTATATGCAGACACTGCACTCTTCAGTATATGAAGGTTGTGTTCATGTTCTCCCTTTGAGTTAGTCATGACCATAGTGGCTATACATATACTATTAGATACATTCTCAATAATCTCATCCATGCGCTGCTGAAAAATTTCTTGACCAACTGAGAACCCATATGGTAGCAGTTAGAAACAATTGTATCCAAATACCCTCTTAAATGTTGTACGCTCTTGGAATTTTTCTTCTAAATGGACAGAGAGCAATCCCGTACTTTGCATTTTGCTTAGAAAAGAACCTTACTCTGACAAATTAAGGATTTAATACTTCTAGTATTGGCATTTTGTATAGGCACAGAGGTTAAGGTTCCTTAGAGCTAGATAAATGCTTATGATGCCGTCTTTCTTTCAAATAAATGCAATTTACCTGCACCATTCTGTGTGGTGGTCAACCTTTTGAATTATTTCAACTTGCTCTATTGCATTCAGTTCTGCTCAAAGCTTCCCCTGTATGTGTACTTCCTTGGAAGATCAATGAATGGGGTCACATCATTCTTAAGAAACAATACTGTATCATTCTTAGATTTTTTGATCATGTCAAATCCATCTGATACAGGCACTTGAGATCATTAACTGTCTCAATTGTAATATGTGCAGCATGTTCTGCTACAGTGGATGTGGTTCGAATTTTATGAATTGTGACTAACGTGAGCTCTGTGCATACTGGTAGTTTTGCCACTGTAGGACCATTGGTATATACCAGGTAGAAAATTTCAGGAAACCAAAATGAGCTTGGGTATTGGCACTGCAGTGTGGTTGCACTTTTGCATGGAATCAGTGAAACATCATACGGTGTGAGAATCTCTCTCATCGGCCACACGACCGACAGCCACTTGCTGAGGTACATGTCTTTCAGGATACGTAGTGGTGAAACGTTGATACTTGCCTCTATATCAGTTTTAGCACTTATTGTGTATTGTCCTGCCTTTTCAGGACATATGAATGGTTATAAAAGCTTCTGATCACTTTCTGCTACTCATCTGTGTGTACAATTGACATGTGAACATGTGAAATAAGAGTGGAAGGAGATGATTCAACCTCTCAGATCTGCTCTGCCATTCAGTAAAATCATAGCTAATATTTGTGTTGCAAATTCAACATTCCCATTTTTACCCAATAACCTTTGATCTCTAGATTAACTAGAAATATTCAACTGCTTCCTTAAAAATACTTAATGACCCTTCCTCCACTGCCTTCTTAGGGTAGGCGATGGCCTAGTGGTATTATCGCTAGACTATTAATCCAGAAACCCAGCTAATGTTCTGGGGAGCTGGGTTTGAATCCCACCACAGCAGATGTTGGAATTTGAATTCAATAATTAAAAAAAAATTGCTGGAATTAAGAATCTACAGATCACCATGAATTCATTGCCAATTGTCGGAAAACCCCATTTGGTTCACTCATGTCCTTCAGGGAAGGAAATCTGCTACCCTCACCTGGTCTGGCCTACATGTGACTCATGCCCCACAGCAATGTGGTTGACTCCAAATTGCCCTCTGAAATGGCCTAGCAAGCCACTCAGTTGTACCAATTGCTTCTCAGGCAGAGAATTCCAAAGTCTCACAGTCTTTTAAGCGAAAAAGAATTCTCTCACTTCTGCCCTGAAAGGGTGACCTTCAGTTTTAAAACAGTGACTCCTAGTTTTGGACTGACCCATAAGATGAAGCTTCCTTTCCACATTCACCTTGTTAAGATCGTTCAGTATTTTATACACTTCATTCAAGTCACCCCTTGCTCTTCTGAATTCCTAGCTCAGTCTTCGCAATCTTTCCTCATAAGACAACCTGTTCATTCCAAGACCATATCAATCAAGAAAACCTCTGCTGAACCACCTCCAATACTTTCACATCTTCCTGAAATGAGGAGACCAAAAGTACACATGGTATCAAGATGTGGCTTCACCAATGCCCTGTACTGCTTAAGACTAACATCCTTACTTTTATCAGAGATAGTAGGAACTGCAGATGCTGGAGAATCTGAGATAACAAGGTGTAGAGCCGGATGAACACAGCAGGCCAAGCAGCATCAGAGGAGCAGGAAAGCTGACGTTTTGGGCGTAGACCCTTCTTCAGAAAAGGGTCCTCTACAGCATCGTATTAGCCTTCTTGACTATTTGCTGTATTACCACGCAAACGTTTTGCATGGAACACCTAAGTCCTTCTGCAACTGTAGGGGTTCTTGTTTGCAATTAGTAATTTGCTGATTTTAGGTTGTTCGAATCACCCCCAGATCCTTGCTTCTAGGCACTGAACTAATTTATGGAATGCAAAATGAAAAAGGCAGTAGACAGGTGTTTCAGGGCAAAAGAATCTCTGCATTTTTTTACATACAAAAGGCGAGAAATAAAGGCAAACGTAATAAACAGTGAAAATGACACAATCAACTATACAGAGGACAGTAATTAAATACGTGTTTAAATTAAATGCAGGTTAAACACAATTAAAAGCTAAACACATAAACTTTAGTCAGACTTCCTACCCTTGGGGTCCCCTGCACTGTCACCACCCATTTTCCCCTCACTGCTCGCTAGGTTGGAAACTTTGGGGTCTCGGGAGTTTAAGCTCAACACTGGGGAAAAACATGATTTTGAAATACAGCTGGCTGTTCCCGCTTGGCATACCTGGTGCCTCGATGAAGACACCAGACGGTGCAGGTCTGAAGTCTGGGTTGAGTTGTTGATACGGTAGGACATGTAGTGGGTTTATTGGGTAAGTACTTGGTTTTCCTTACTTTCTGGTGGATTTGCAGGCCCGGCTTTCACCTCAGGATGTGTCTGAGGCTTTGTGATGCCAGTCTGGTTGGTGGATTTCAGATGTTTCGGCTCTTAGGTCTGCTGGTCGCGGTGGGCTGCCATTGGTTACTCGGTTCGAAAGAGGCCCGTGTCAGTAGGTTTCAGAATTGCTACTGGGATCCCCCTTCTGGAGACAGCTCTTGGAAATAGCTGCTGGAATTAGCTATTGGGGGAATAGCTATCGGGGAGATAGCTGTCTGGGATCCCTCTTCTGCAAATAGCTGTGAGGATAGCTCCTCCAAGTGAGGTTAGGGCCTGCAATTATGCAGATTGTGGACCTCTTATCTTCACACCAAATCTGCATTTGCCATTATGTTACTGACGCTGTTTTTGAAGTCATTGGCTTCCCAATAGCTAAGAGTATGTGTGAATGTATTTTGATTGAAGTTGAAAGTCTGGTATCTGTGCAGACTCGTACTATCTGTGCTGAGTAGCCTGAGGTGTAAAAGTTAGCTCCAATCTAGAGCATTAGGTCTGGTTGATTGTTTGCTTAGCGTGGAGGTGTAAATTGGAATTCCAGGCTGAACAATGGCTCCAGGCAGCTATCTCTATGTTAGTGTATTTTTCACAGTGTTCAGCCCAGTTGTCCCTTTTCCTTTTAAAAGTTGGGAAAAGTCCAGGGCTTTGGTCCAGTATTTTAGACGATGGGGATTTTTGCTCAATCCTACAAACTCAGAATGTTGCAGTCAAAGAGTCACAGAGTCATACAGCGTGGAAACAGACCCTTCAGTCCACCTCATCCATGCCAACCAGATTTCCCAAACTAAATTCGTCCCATTTGCCTATGTTTGGCCTATATCCTTTTGAATCTTTCTTACTCATGTACCTGTCCAAAAGTCTTTTAAATGTTGAAACTGTACCGGAATCTATCACTTCTTCTGGTAGCTCATTCCATATATGAACT
>NC_063358.1:35559176-35593836 GCF_021869965.1 Rhincodon typus | reverse complement strand
GAGGAGCAGGAAGGCCGATGTTTCAGGCCTAGACCCTTCTTCAGAAAATGGACATTTTCTGTAGAAGGGTCTAGGCCCGAAACGTCAGCCTTCCTGCTCCTCTGATGCTGCTTGGCCTGCTGTGTTCATCCAGCTCTACACCTTGTTATATAAATGCAGGTCTTTCTTCGAGAGATCACAATAGTTTAAACCTTTATTCATTGTGTGATATGGCACTTGATCATAATGTATTCAGGATAAATTATGGTGTAAAGCTTAGTGAACTGAATGACAGAATGTTCGTCTGCTTGGAATCACAATTCCAAAATGGCAACCGCACAATGCTGGCAGACAGCAGGTCAAGAAAATCAATCCTTTCTTTTTTAAACAGAGACCACAGACAAAACAATTTTGAACACAGTTTGATACACTCGCCAAGGTCAGATGACTGCAAGCTGAGAGTCCTTTCAGGAAAAGAATGACATAAATTGGAAAAAGCCCACTGAAATAAATAATGCTGTTTTTTTTTGCAGCAAGACCCAAATAGATTATGTTTTTCATTCTCCTGAAAAAGCAATAGTTGCCACCTGAAGTAGGGCAGGTTTTACATGTCCAAATTGTTCTACATAATGGATGGATAACTGACTGCTAAAGTATAGGCAAATCCTTTAATCAGGTCTCAAACAGGATGAATAAAAGACTGAGTATTGGTTATTTACCATTAGGCAGATATGTTTTCAATTGGCATTATATTGGGAGGAATTGACAACATTATTGGTGAGATTTGCCTTGCCACTTCTTACAGTAAGGTCATGATTTAGGGGCAGTGGTCATGGTAGGTGAGTGGGGGATGGATATAGTGGTGATGATGAGGGGCAAGGAGGTGATGGGGAGTTTGATGGACCAAGTAAAGAAGCATCACTCAACACTCTTCAAGATTTTAAGATGTTGTAGAAATAGACAGAAAAATGTCCATTCTAAATTTCCCCAGCTTGTGAGGTATTTACACCAACTGAGGCCAGCTTTTTGCTTTCTTTCCTTATAAGTGAAATTAAAGTAATAAGTAGCTATTATTTGGTAAATCTGCATTTTAACAATTAATCACTAAAATGGCTTAATGTTTTGTTTAAGTCCCTTTGTGCTTCAGATTTCTGAAGCTTTTCTCCATTTAGAAAATAGATTATGTCTCTATTTCTCCTGCCAAAGTGCATAACCTCGCACTTCCCCACATTGTATTCCATTTGCCATGTCTTTGTCCACTCTCCTAGCCTGTCAAAGTCCTTCAGCATTCTCCCCACTTCTTCAATACTACCTGTTCCTCCATCTGTCTTTCTGTTATTTGCAACTTAGCAACAATGCCCTCAGTCCCTTCATCCAGATCATTAATGTATAATGTGAGTAGTTGTGGTCCCAGCACTGACCTCTGCTTGCTTGATTTGATTTATTATTGTCACATGTACCGAGAAACAGTGAAAAGTATTGTTTTGCGTGCTAACCAGACAAATCATACCTTACATAAGTACATCAGGGTAATAGAATAGAATGCAGAATGTAATGTTACAGCTACAGAGATGATGCAGAGAAAGATCAACTCCAATATATGAGAGGTACGTTCATAAGTCTGAAGCAGAAGGGAAGAAACTGTTCCTAAATATATTGGTATGTTTTTTCAAACTTTTGTATCTTCTGCCTGATGGAGGAGGATGGAAGAGGGTATAACTGGGGTAGGAGGGGTCTTTGATTATGCTGGCTGCTTTCCTGAGGCAGTGGGAAGTGTATACGGAGCCAATGGAAGGAAGGCTGATTTTCATGATGGATTGGGCTGTGTTCACAAATGTCTTTAATTTCTTGCAGTCTTGGGAGAGCAGTTGTCATACCACACTGTGATGCATCAGGACAGGATGCTTTCTGTGGTGCATCCATAAAAATTACTAAGAGTCATTGTGGACACGTTGAATTTCCTGAGCCTTCTGAGGAAGACTGGGCATTGCTGTGCTTTCTTGACTGCAGTGAAGACATAGATGGACTCTACTAGTTACCAGCTGCCATCCTGAAAAAGACCCCTTTATCCCCACCCTCTGCGTTCTGTCAGTTGGCCAAACCTCTTTCCATGCTGATATCTTGCCCCTGACAGCAGGAGCTCTTATTTAGCGGCCTCTTGATCAACACCTTGTCAAAGACCTTCTGGAAATCCAAAAAGACCATATTCACTGGTTCTCATTCATCTAATTTGCTTGTTACCTCCTCAAAGAATTCTAACTGTTTTGTCAGGCATGACATCCCCTCGATGAAGCCATGCTGACTCAGCCTTATTTTACCATGTATTTCCAAGTTATCTATAATCTCATCCTTAATAATAGATTGTAAAATCTTACCAATGACTGAGGTCAGGCTAACCAGCCCATAATGTCCAATTTTCTGCCTCCCTCCCTTTTTAGACAACAGTGTTATATTAGCCATTTTCCATTCCTCTGGGGCCCTTTTTGACTCCCTTGGTTCCTCCACTGTTTCTTTGCTCCCCATTGCTATTTCTCCAGCTTCACATCCCAGCAGTCCAATATCTACTCTTGTCTCTCTCTTACCTTTTAATATCCAAAAAAACTCCTGTAATCTTTGTTATTTTATACTACAAGCTATTTTACCCTCATATTTCATCTTCTCCCCCCTTATTGCTTTTTTAGTTGTCCTCTGCTGATTTTTAAATGTTTCCCAATTCTCCAGCTTCCCACTAATCTTCAGCACATTGTATGTTTTTCTCTTTTGCTTTTATGCTGTCCTCGACTTCCTCTGTCAGCCAGCGTTGCCTCATCCTCTCTGTAGTATGTTTCTACTTCCTTGGGATGAATTTCTGCTGTGCCTCCTGAATTACCCCCAGCAACTCCTGTCATTGTTGCTCCAACGTCTTCCCTTCTAGGCTTTTCTTCCAATCGTCATTGGCTAGCTTCTCCCTCATGTCTTTGTAGTTATCTTTACTCAATTGTAATAACGTTACATCAGATTCCAGCTTCTTCCTCTCAAACTGCAGGGTGAATTCTATCATATTATGGTCAGTGTCCCCTAGGGGGTTCCCTCACCTAAGCTCCCTAATCACGTCTGCCTCATTACACATCACCAAATCCAAAATTGCTTGTTCCCTAGTGGGCTCTACCATAAGCTGCTCACAAACGCCATCTTGTGGACAGTTCACAAATTCCGTTCCTTGGGATCTGCAAGGGACCTGATTTTCCCAGTCCAGCTGCATATTGAAGTCCCCCATGATTATTGTAGTCGTGCCTTCCTTAAATATCTTTTCTATCTCTTGACTTATTATTTTCTCTACATCCTGACTACAGCTAGGAGGCCTGTATATAATTTCCATCAATGTCCTTTCTCCTTTGTGGTTCCTCAAATCTAACCACACAGATTCTCTGCCTTCCGATTCTATACTGCTTCTTGCTATCAAAAAAATTTACTTTCTTACTAACCAGGCAACCCCCCGCCTTCTGTGCATCTGCCTGTCCTTTTGATAGTACATGTATCCTTTGGATATTTGGTTCCCAGCCTGGATCCCTTTGGTGGGAGTCTGGCCTCCTATTTGGTGCAGTGGCATGTGGCATTGGAGAAGGCAGCTGGTGCTGTTACTTGTAATGATCCTTCTGTTGCTGGCGTTGCCCCTCTTCTTCCTCATTAAAGGTTACAGACAGGTATGCTTCCAGTTGGCATTATTTTGGGAGAAATACCAGTAAGGTAGAGCTGCACAAATTGTTCCCAAGCTGCAGTGACGATTGACATCAGGAATTACAGAGATGTTACCATACTGAAGGAGGCCATTCAGCCCATAATGTTTGCAATGACTCTTTGACCTTTTTTGGTTTAATTCCAATCTCCTACCTTTTCCCCACAACCCTACCCATTGTTTCTATTTTTAAAAAAACATCTAATGTCGTCTTGAGTATCTCAATTGGACCTGCCTCCACCACATTTCAATTCAATGCAATACAGCACAGGAACAGGCCCTTGCCCCCCCCACCAAACCTCCCTCTCCCCCACCAGCCTGCACCAATTCTAATTGATGTTTAGACCTACTATTTATTGCTTATGTGTGGTTTGTATCCTTCCGTTTGCCTCCCATTGGTGTGTCTATCAAGATACACCTTACATATTGCTAACGTGCCTGCTTCCACCACCTCCACTGGCAGTGCATTCCAGGCACCCACCACCCTCTGTGTGAAAAACTTTCCCCGCAATTGTCCCCTAACCTTTCCCCCCTCACCTTGAACCTGTGCCCTCTTGTGGTTGACCTTTCCACCTTATCTATGTCTCTTGTAAACCTCTAGACAGTACATTCCAGTCCTGAAACAATAGTCTGTGCGAAGAAGACCTGATTCTAATGTCTCTACACAATCATTTGAATCCCTGTCCTCAAAAACATGTGCATCTGACACAAGAACAGAATGAGGCCAGAGCAATAAGGATAAATTGCATCCCGGGAAAGCCTGGGACATCCCAGCAAATCTGGCGTGATTGATCACCCTGATTCCTTCATGCTCACTACTCCTTCTGCGACTTTATACACTATGTGTTCCTAGACTCCATGACCTCAACTGCCCAAACCTCCTGCCCCAGCTATTGATTTCCCAACACCATGAGCCCACACAGGAGCAATGTAAGCTATGAAGGCTTTCTGCTCTGAATGCACCTGCATTTTTAAAAGGCCAGGGGAAAAATGCATTTTAACAAAGGACACAATCGCACGATTGCAACATATTTAAAGTAAATCCGGAAATATAACAAAAGCACACAGAAATGTAACAAAAACACACAGAAAAAGGTAGACACTGTAAAGAAAATATCACCAATATATCAGACTAATCTCGAAGAAAACTAGGGCTGGACTCACTTAATTATTACAAATCAATGGATCTGATAACATACTGTGTGTTAGACCAACCAAAACATACTGCCTCCAATGCACCAAGAGGCATTCGCTAGTCAATAATTATTGTTACTGGGTTAGCATTTTATTATTGTCTTGCTCTCTTTTGTAAAGCACACACACATACACAAATAAATCAAATATATATTATTGATAGAATACCATTTTATTTGTATTGATTTTTGATATAGTAAATAGGAAGAACCTGTTTCCATTTGTAGCAGTCAGCAACCCAAGGATACAGATCTAAGATGATTTGTGAAAGAACTGAGTGCAAATCAGACTACTTTTTTAAAAAAGCAGTATGTTGTTGATGTTTGGATATGCTGGCTTTTCCAATGTTTGTACAGGCCTCATCACAGATTGAGGAGCTCAGTGTGTGCCAGGAGATTTTATTTCTGAGCTCTGGTCCTCCACCAGTTCTCTATGGTTTATGACTTCTCTTGCAGAATTATTGCTCTCATTATCATAGTGGACAAATGAAGTTAGCAGTTATGACATGCACATCACTAAATATTCCTCCAGTTCTTGTATTTTCTTCTGAGTTTATGATCTACTTTGTTACCCCAGCTCACCTGACCTTGTTTAAGGCCCACCACTTGGTAGTGGTTAACTCTTTAACTTGTCTCCAAAATTTCATCTCAGTCTTTGTGTCTTTTGAGGACTGCATGCCAAGCTCCTAGTTTCCTGGTTTTATTCATAATTTCTGTCAACATCCTGCAAACCTTCTTCACAGTCTAATTGGGCCTTTTGCCTCTGGATTTATTTCTGTTAATGTTCAGTTCAGGTTACTTTTAAGTGACTTTTTTGGAGCACACTTTGCTTATAGACACTAAATTAAGTCTCCTGGTAGTTCTGTGCTTTCTATATAAAAGACATACATGACCATAATAATTGGGCCCATTTATCTGGAATATAGAGTGTGTGTCTTCCAGTGCACTCATCACAGTTATGCTCCCAGTTTTGAGAAGCAATTATCCATTCTTCCACCACCTCGAGCAGGATGCAACTCCTAAACACATCTTCCCCTCTACTCCATGGTCAGCATTCTGCAGGGACCATATCCTCCATGACACTCTGGTCCACTCCTCCATCACCCTTAATGTTGCATCACTCCCTAATGGCAATTTCTGATGCAATCATTGAAAGTGCAACACTTGTCTATTCACTCCATTGTCCAAGGCTTCAAACACTCCTTCCAGGTGATGCAGTATTTCAATTGTATTTCTTTCAATCTATTTCACTGTATTCACTTCTCACAATGTAGTCTCCAATACATTGCTGAATTTCGCATTATTGTTGTCTTGTTTGTGCCTTGTTTAATTTGATCTTAGCAGAGAGAACCCATTCTCTTCCTTTCATAACTTGACTTACACCTGTTTTACATCACTTCTTCTCTTTCTCTATCATTAACAACCCCTTTGTCTTTTGCACCGGGATTTTGTCTCTGTCAAAAGTATATTAAAAAATTCCAAAACTTTTTATTCTGTGTCAGAGACATACTGTACTTAAAACATTAACTCTGTTTCTCTCTCCACAGATGCTACCAGGCTGGTTGAGTTTATTCCGCAGTTTCTATTTGTTTCAGATTTCCAACATTTGCAGTATTTTGCCTTTATATCTATTCCTTTTCCCCATTTTAGCCTTGAACATAATTGAAGGATTGACTGCCTTTCAGCACTGCCAATTGTTTTCCTTTCTTTTCTTTATTTTAAGCTTACAGCTATCTGTTCTCCCTCTTTCTGTCAAAATCAAGTCAACAGTTTTGAAGAAGAGTCACACTGGACTCAAATTGTGAACTCTATTTCTTTCTCCGCAAATGCTGCCAGACCTGCTGAGCTTCTGCAGCAGTTCTGTATTTGTTTCAGATTTCCAGCATCTGCAGAATTTTGCTTTTAGTCTTAGTCACCTATTATTTCATAAGCTTTTATTTAAGGCTGGCCAGGGATGCTAAAGAAAGCCTTTGAAGCTCCCATGGTTACTGTTACAACAAAAAGGTGGTTAGCCCTTCAACAGACTCAGGTATGTGTGGTCTATCTAATGTGTTTTACTTTCCATTGACCCAGCAGTGCTGTAACCCCTCCAAATTACTTTAAATGTCAGGCAAGTAAATGACAAGCGAATAATACAACCTGGTCTCTGTATTCCACAGCAATCAGTTATGAGTTGTCTGTGCATCTGGAGACTTCTAACCACCATAAGAATTCTACCTTTTAAAAAGGATCATGATGGCCTTTTCTCCCGTCTTAACTGGAGAAAATACGTGGCTCTAAGGAATTTGTGAGACCATATTAGCAAAGCGCTATGAGGTACGGCTATCAGATACTAAAAATGAGAACACATTTTCGTGTTGTAAGATTACTATCAATCAGCTTGTCTCTCAAGGCAAGGGTCAGTAAAGAGTTAGAATAAAGGGACCTCTTTATTCTATGTCTCCTAACTTACTTGGTTCGCAAGCAGCAAGGAGAAGGTTCACTCTCCACTTGATTTCCTTCATTCTCATTCTCTATGTAAAATGATAATGTAAAGCCAACAAGGAAACGCAATCATTTAAATCACTATAAAGTATGCTCACAGTAATTTTCCAGTGGGAACTGGATATGTAGAAAAGCAATGGACCATAAGGCAGATCAGCTTCCCTTGCCTTTAGGCCATCAGTGAGCTAATTATTTTTAAAATGACACAAGGGACAAAATAGGCGAAGAGTTGAGGAGCTGGGACATCATCAGGCCTCATCTGAAATGCATAAAGTTATGAGTTTTTGCATGCCTCAGCTGAGAGGCTGTTGTGGCACGCTGGTAGTATCTCCACCCTCGAGCTAGCAGGTTCAAGTCCTCCCTGCTCCAGAAGCGTGGAAAAATGTCTCTGAACAGATTTGATTTGAAAATGTCATGCCTGTCTTACCTTTCCTTCCATAGTGAGGTACTGAAAGAAGCAGCACATTCCAGCTACTTGCATAGTGTTCCAATATCCACAAGCGGAGGCAATGGTGGGAGTTGTATGCTGTTAGCTAGTTCACCTCAGTGCAGTATGATGATAATCCTTTCTGGAATTCAGATGTCAATAAAAGTTCAACTGCACAAATTCCAAGTTTTATTTATTTATTTAGAGCATTATGGATATTATCAGGAGGAAGCTTTTGCCAGGCATAAAATTGAAGTCTCTTAGTCATTGCCAAACTGGGAACTTAATTTCACAGGTAGCTGGTGCGAAAGGGTTAATATTGAGCCGCCAGTGTATCTCCGTCCATGGTCCCTTTTTATATTATCCATTCCAACATAAGAACTAGACATAGGCAACATGACTTTGAAAGACTCAAGAGATGTTTATTGCAGCTCACTAATATATACAAATGTTACATTCACAGGCATATCCTGATCAAGGCTAGCATTAAACTGTTGAGTTACAAAGAGTAGCATGCTTTCGACAATATGTCACACTTTAACTGACCCGAATTTACATGGAGTCTGAGACCTTTGTAACCTCAGGTCAGGTGCTATGATTCGGTGGTAATATCATGAGTGTGTTTCTTAAACATATACTGACTGTAAGGCAGTACACAACACTTTCTTCATAGCCCTGTAATTATTTATCCTTTTCAAATAGTGCATCTATCTAATGTCATTTTGAAAGTAACAATTTAATTTGTTTTCACCATGTGTTCAGGAGTGCAAACCAGATCAGAATAACTTATTGCATGAAAAAACACTCTCCACTTTTTCCTTTGATTCTTTTACCAATGACCCTAGATTGGTGTCTGGTGGTTACTAACCCTCCTGTCAGTGGCAACAGCTTCTCTTTATTGATTCCATAAACACCATGATTAATGATTTTGAACACCTCTATCAAACTTCTTCTTAACCTCCTCTGTTGAGAGGATAACATCCTCATCATCACTAGTCTAACCACGTAAGTCCCACCTCCCTGCTATGATTTTGGTAAGTATCCTCTGTGTCCTCTCTTCACTTCAGCAATTGAACTACCCTATCTATATTTCCAGCATTTTTGGTTTTGTTTTCAAAATTCCAATGGATGCTTTCTCTTTGTTTTCACTTTTGGTTCACAAGTGTCAAATATTTTTGTAAATGCATCAGATTCCTTTCACTGAACTCATTGTTGACTGCACACAGAAATATTTCCTGTTGCCTGTGCCATTGAATTATTCTGGTCAGAGAAAGTATTGAATGACAGTCAATATAGTGGCATTTCTATAGAAGAGTCCACAAAATTCTGTAGAGGTTAATTATCTTGTTCCTTAAAACCATGAAATGCTTTGGATGAAAAAGATTCCTCTGAACTTTTCTTCTTAACATGAAACAATGTTAACTTAATAACTCATTGGTTACTGAGGAGATTATTTTAAATAAGCAATGATTGAATGATTTTTTTAAAGATTGAGTGTAGTCACCAAACTTTAGAAAGTGCATTGTGTTCCTCTCACTGAAGTCCTCAAGTCCCACTTTCAACTGTCATAGATGACTTGTACTGTTCCACATGTTGCATATTGATAAATATCAACTGAGGTCAGGTTTTTTTAAACATCCATTTATAGGATATGGATATTGCAGGCTTGGTCAGCATTTATTGACTGTCCATAAGTGCCTTTGAGCAGAAGATAGTGAGCATTTTTCTTGAAGCACTGCAGTGCATTTGGTGTAAGTAGAACCACAATGCTATGGGGAGGGAGTTTCAGGATTGTGATCCAGCAACATTTAAGGGGCAGTGATATATTTCCAAGTCAAGATTGTCAGCATCTTGGAGGGGAATTTGCAGGTGGTGGATTTTCCCATGTGTCTGCTGGTAATGAATGTGATTATGGATTTGGAAGGTGCTGTCTAAGAAGCTTTGCAGTGCATTTTGTAGATGGTACTCACTGCTGTTACTGAGCGTCAGTGGTGGAGGGTATGAACAATTGTGAATGTGATGTCAGTCAAGTCGGCTGCTTTGATCTCGATGGCATCAAGCTCCTTTTGTGCAGTTGGAGTTGCACTCATCCAGGCAAGTGGGGAGTATTCCATCACTCTCTTGACTTGTTCCTTGCAGATGGTGGACAGGTTTTGGAGAATCGGGAGGCGAGTTACTAGCTGAAAAGTTCCCAGTGTATGGAAGTGAGTAAACATGGTGGATAAAATATTGTGACATTTGAAATTAGCTCTGTGGTTTTGTTGTTCTATCAGACAGAAGTGTAACATTATCCACTTTAATCTGGACGCTGTATGTGGCTGACTTTGCTCCCATAGAAACTCACAGTCTACCTGTACATCCTCCCCATCATCACCCATTGATCCCTGTGGAACAGTTAGCTTTATGCGTGTGTGAAAGAGAAAGAGAGCTTGAGTGTATAAGAGGTATGAAAAGTATTCTAAAGATTTAGGTCAACAATAATTTACATGGCATAAAGTTACAACATGAAAACAAACCCTTTTATCCAACTCATCCATGCCAACCAGATATCCTTTAGTAATCTAGTCCCATATCCCTCCTATTCATATACCCATCCAGATGCCTTTTAAATATTGCAATTGTACCAGCCTCCACCATCTCCTCCAGAAGCTCATTTCATACACACACCACCTTCTGCATGAAAATGTTGCCCCTTAGGTCCCTTTTAAATCTTTCCCCTCTTGCCTGAAACCTATGGCCACTAGTTTTGGACTGCCTCCCCTAGGAAAAAGACCTTGGCTATCCACCCTATCGATTGCCCCTCGTAATTTTATAAACCTCCATAAGGTCACCCCTCAGCATCCGATGCTCCAGGGAAAACAACCCCAGCCTATTCAGCTTCTCCCTACAGCTCAAACCTTTCAACTCTGGCACCATCCTTGTAAATCTTTTCTGAACCCTTTCAAGTTTCACAACATCCTTCATATAGCAGGCTGACCAGAATTGAGTGCAATATTCCAAAAGTGACCTAACCAATGTCCTGTACAGCTGCAACATGACCTCCCAACTCCTATACTCAATGAACTGACCAATAAAGGCAAGCATACCAAACACCTTCTTCACTATCCTGTCTAACTATGACTCCACTTTCAAAGAAATGCGAGCCTGCACCCCAAGGTCTCTTTGTTCAGCAACACTCCCCAGGAACTTACCATCAAATGTGTAAGTCTTGCCCTGATCTGCCTTTCCAAAATGCAGCACCTCACATTTATCTAATATAAACTCCACCTGTCACTCCTTGGCCCATTTGTCCGTCTGATCAAGAGGCAGCATGTTCTGGATAGTCAGAAAAATACTCAAGCCAAAAATTGTTGAACTAAAATAAAGTGACACTGACTGTATTGATAACACATGAAAGGAGGTAGTGGTATAAAATGTTCCCAATGCATAAAATTGGTCTAAAATATCAAGAAATGACCATTTTAAAGGTTCACAGCAATTGTGGAAGCTGAGAAGTATTCATGCTGAGCCACTGCGACTGTATCAGGAATCCCAAAGGCCATGTTGCCTACCCTACCCTGTGATTAAAGACATCTTCTCAGGACTAAAGAAGAACTTGGAGATGGAGAGGAGGGATCCAGTAGTCATCATCTATGTTGGGACCGACTACATTGGTAGGACTAGAAAGGAGGTTTAGCTGAAATATTTTGAGTGGTTGAGCTAAATCAAAAAGTTGAACCTCCTAGGTATTAATCTCGGGATTATTACCTGAATCACTGGTAAACTTGAAAAGTGCAAATAAAGTCAAGGCATTAATACGTGACTCAAAAATTGGTGTGAGTGGGATGGGTTTCAGTCTGTGGGGCACTGGCACTGGGATAGAGTGGAGTTGTTCCAGTGGGATGGGCTTCACTTGAACCATGCAAGGACCAGTGTTTTGGCAAATTGAATAACTGGGGTTGTATAGAGGGCTTTAAACTAATTGAAGGTGGGTAGTGGTTTTAGAAAAGGGAAGTGTGTAGGCTTGCTAAACAAGAGGATATGTCAGAATTACAGAGCAGTTATTTGGATAATACCCAATACCCAGTTTGTGACAGGAAGGGATAGAGTATACAAGTATAGAAATATAGCAGAAAATAGGATCAAAAGTGAAATTAAGAGTACAACAACAAAATTAACAGGTTTTTACTTGAACATGCATAGTATTTGTAACAAAATCAATGAAATCAACTACGTAGCTGCAGGTTAATGAGTATGATCTTGTAGCTATTTAAATACATGAATAGAAGGAGATCAAAGCTGGAAACTAAATATTCAAGGATTTGTGAGTTTTCCAACAGACAAGAAGGAAAGAAAGGGTGGTGAGGTTGCATTGTTGGTATGGGATGGAATAAGTATGATAGCAAGAAATGATCTTGAATCAGAAGATGTAGAATCCATTTGGATGCAGGTAAGAAATTAAAAGGGGAAGAAAACATTGTCTGGAGCAATCTATAGGACAACTAACAGTAACTACATGGTGGGACAGGGAATACAACAAGAGATAACGAGCGCATATAAAAATGTCGGTACATTAATCATGGCTGACTTTAATCGTCATGTAGATTGGGATGGCCAGATTGGCAGAGGGAGCCATGAGGAAGAATTCATAGAGTATATTCAGAACAGTTTCCTGAAACAATATGCTGAGGATCAAGAGACATTAATTTGGTCTCGCTCTCTTCTCTCCTCTTCCACCAGCTAGCATCGCTCAAACCCTGTAACCTCTTGTTGCTATCATTTCCTGCTGCTCTTTCAATCAGGGGATCTTGTTTACTGCAGATTGATTCAGTAATAAGCAGCATCTCAGAGATTCTGTCCATTCAATTTACAGTGCTGACCCAGGGATTTCCCGTACATTTTGGAGGCAGGTTTATCTCAGCAAGCAAAGCATACACCCCAGTGATTAGTACGAATTTCCATGCCTTGTCCTTCTCCCACACCAGGCCCTGCTAATGCCCCTGACTAGTTCAGTCAAATGCAACTGTAAATGTTGGAATTCTGAAATGAAAACGCACAGAAGCAGAAATACACAGCAAGTCTGGCAGCATCTGTGGCAAAAAAATGTCATAACCTTTCATTTGAACTGAATGTTTGCTAAAACCATCCAGAGACATTTGCCATTTAATAGATTCAACAGCTGCCTCACTTGGCACTGCCTGAAGGTTCTGCGATCATTGAAAATGGGTCCAACAAATCCATCTGAGGCTTTTTTTATTAGTTTTTGTGAAGATATATAACAACATACAACGCATGCTACATATGTTAAAGAAAAACAAAAAAAGATAACATTTATAAATCTACTGGAATTGCCCATTAGATAAAACTCAACTAAATGCCTGGAGTGATCATTCTTTATGAATAATACCACAAGCAATTCAGATAGGACAGTCGTCTAACTTTACATTGATTGATTGCCATGGGTTTGTGAGGCTAGACATGTACAAGACTTCTGACACTTTCTGTAATTAAATTCAAGCTATTATTTTCCTGTGTGGCAGGCATAATTAGCCAATAATTATAAGTATTCCTCATTGTCAGAGTTTAAATTAGGAAAATTGACACACCAACTAAATGGACATTTCCCCTCTCCTGCTTACACTCCATCATATATAATACGGAATTAACCCTGGAGAATGCCCAAAGATGCTCCAGTGGGCACCACGGTCTTTTAACTAATCCAACTTTGTATTGAAATGATTTATTCAATTGTAGCTTTGACAAGGAGCTAGTAATTAGTGACTACTTTTGTTTGGTTTGAGACTTGCAGTATGAATTACTCGAGGATGTGTCAAAGCTGTAGATGCTGATTACAAAGCATTACAAATGCAAACATGATTCTCCTTATCACCATTCAATTGTTTGGTTTTCTTGTGTAACCAACACAGCTGTACTGTTCACTAGGTTTATACCCAAGTCCACAAACAGAACAAACATTAAGATTTTATAAATTAAATTCTAGACAATTATAATTAAGGATGTGGGCATGATTGGCACAGTCAGTATTTGTTGCA
This sequence comes from Rhincodon typus, assembly GCF_021869965.1. Lineage (NCBI taxonomy): Eukaryota > Metazoa > Chordata > Chondrichthyes > Orectolobiformes > Rhincodontidae > Rhincodon > Rhincodon typus. Next base: position 35,580,006 of record NC_063358.1, on the reverse strand, counting down.
CAAACATAGGTGCCTTGATAGAACTGAATGGCCCTCTAGGTCACTTCAGTGGGCAGTTAGGAGTCAAAGACCATGGGGCTGGACTTACAAATAGGCCTGGCCAAGTAAGGACAATGGTTTTCATTTCTCAGTGAACAATTCAGCATTTCTTCAGGTTCAGAATAAAAATGGAATCTTGTGCCCAAAATCTCTATTTACAAACCTGTTCACAACATACATGAGATGTGTACCTCACGAGATAGATTACTTCTTCCAAGATTTTCTTCTCTGGTGTGTTCACCAGAATTTTATCTGTTACTTGAATTGAAATGTTCATCAAAAGTTGTTGTGATGTTGCCATGTGTAATTTGTTTCTTATTGATTTGTTGACTATGCCAGATATGATCTAATACATGATCTTCCCATGTAGTAGAGGAATGTGATGCCATGTTCTGCAATTAATTTGGTGTTCAATCCTGAAATCATAGAAGTCTAAAATCATAGAAATTCTGCTTTACATACTTGCCAATTTTCTGATACATCAAATGGACCCGATACCTACAATTTGTTAGAATGATAGTTATTGGTAAATTTTGTTACATTGAATGATTGTCGCTGAGCACTTGATTACTGTAAAGATTTGGATTATTAGGATTTTGACCTCCTTGTGCCGAACTCATTTTGTTTTCTTACTGTACTCTTTGCTCATTGAAGCTGTCATTAAATCTTTATTGTTTTAAGGATTGTTGTATATCTAAACACCCTCCCTAAATGCATTGTTGGTCTAGCCAAAACACACGGACTGCAACATTTCATGAAGACAATTCACAACCACCTTCTCAAGGATAATTAGGGATGAGCAATAAATGCTGGCCCAGCCAAAGATGCCCACATTCTATAAACAAACAAAATCAAAACAAAACTGAAAGCTTTTGAAATTTTCTATTGTCAATTTCAATGTAAAGCTTGTTTTCCTTTAATATGGTGCCAATATAGAGATGAATATTTATTTTTCTGGCTCCTAACTGATCTGAAATACAGAATGAAAATTTCTTGAGAAAATTATCATTACATTTTTTCTCTTCTCCAGATGATCTCTGGTCTGTTTCTTGATCTTCACCGCTGCCAAAGTTTTCTAAGTAGTGTATTCCGTATCTACCAGTATGATATGCTTTGGTGCAAGACTAGGAATTTTGGATTTAGGTCAGATTGATTAAGAAGAAGGCAAAAGCAAAAACTGCCATCAGAATTAAGCTTCCCTAAAACTCTGTTTATTGTGTTTTTATGCTAAACACTACTAGGTATAATAATGAGATGTACCAGACTCAGACATTACTGTTACATGACTAAAATTGTTTTTTATGCATGTTTGTCTTGCCTCCAACACTAACTCCACACACACTGCTCTATTTATGCTCAGCGATGTACAGTTCTATGACATCATCAGATGGTTGCTCCAGGGTCCTAAAGCCCTTATGCAATATCCAAGTTTCTGAGGTGTACAGGCAAGTGGATAGAATAGCACCTTATGAGTTTTTTTTTATTCCTGTTGTAAGCTTGAATTTTCTTGTAGTTGCCATATTGTTCATCTTCAAACAAAAGCATTCTGGCCATCTCTATCTTTCTTCTAATTCTGACTCTCATCTGTCATCTTCTGTTACTGTTTGTCTAAAAAGATAGACTTTTCTACTTGTTTCAGTGTGAAACCATCCTTATAATTTCTATTGATTTTATTTTTCATTTTTGACATTCATACCTAATACACATTTCAAAATTTTAGGTTATGTTTGGTAGGCACTTGATTATTTCTAAGGTTTTAATTATTAGGATTTTGATCTCCTTGTGCTGAACCTATTTTGTTATTGTTTGACAATCTTGTTGATTGAAGTTGTCGCTGAATCTTTATTGTTTTAAAGATTGTTGTAGAACTAAATAATCTGTGAGAATTTATAAGGCCTCTTCCAATTTTGCAAGTAGCACTGGTAAAAGTGTATGGCAAGTTTGATGTATTCTTAACTCAATTTTTTTACCCAGGGAGCTACATTTCACTCTCTGAGTATTTAATCTGCATAGAAACTGAATTATTTTCATGATAGTACATAATCTTGTCATATATTTTTCTTCATTTGAAACATATTGTATTGTCCCCCTTCTTGCCAGATCCTCACTATGTCATCCCAGTATAGGTTCTGGATAAATCTCACATCCATAACTTTCAATGTCACATTTTAGCAGCATGTACCTAACTTTCAGATACAAATATGGTCTATCATTTTTCATAGTCTATGAAGTATATGCAAATTCTCTTGTTTATATCCAGATATTTATCAAATAATACCCTTAGGTTTAATATTCCCTCTCTTATTTTCCATTTGAATCTCAATCCAGGCTGCATTTCACATAAATATCCTTTAAATATATTATTATTTCCTTCTATTAGAATTTTCAAGATCACTTCACTAAGGTGACTCATTAAGCGCAAAGTTTAAAAACAATTACACTCCATTTCTTTAGGTTTCTTGAAAAACTTCACAAGGAATCAATGTCTCAAGATACTTGAAATGTAGCCTTTGGTACATATTTCATCACAAATTTCTATTATAAATTCTAATTTTGGTTCCCCAGGGCTTTTAGATATTTTGTTGTCACCTCATCTGTGTCTGGAGCTTTAGCTGTTCTTGCGAAAAGATGTAATCCAAATATTATTCTTTAAGTGATTATGCATTTGGCATCAAATTGAAAGATTAGAAACATACAATGTGGAGAAGTCTAATAGCAAACCAGAGGATTGGGGAAGTTAAAAAAAAATGACCAAAAAGAAATAAAAATGGGGGAAAATAGCCTTTCAGGGCAAACTTGAAAATAATATCAAAATGGACAGCAACAGCCTCTTTAAATATGGAAAAGGAAGAGACAAAACAAAGTGAATATAAGCCATTTAGAGAATGAGGCTGGGGAATAATAATTGGGAATCAGGAAATGACAGAGCAGTTGAATCAATATTTTGCTTCAGTCTTCACAGGAGAGACATAGAGTTATAAAGCATGGAAACAGATCCTTCAATCCAACCAGTCCATGCCAAACAAAATCCCAAGCTAAACTAGTCCTACCTGCCTGCTCCTGGCCCATATCTCTCCAAACCTTTCCTACTCGTGTGCTTATCCAAATGTCTTTTAAACATTGTAATTGTACCCATATCCACCACTTCCTCTGAAAGTTAATTTCACATGCGAACCACTCTCTGTGTTAAAAAAAATGCCTCTCATGTCTTTTTTAAATCTCTTTCCTCTCACTTTAAACATGTGCCCCCTAGTCTTGAAATCCTCCATCCTAGGGAAAAGACAACTACCATTAACCCTGAATAGCATTCCAAAATTACAAAATAATCAAGACGCAAAAAGGAGGATAGGAAATAAATATCATAACTATCACTAAAGTAAAAGAAATGCTCAGGAAACTAATGGGACTAAAAACCATTAAGACCACTGGATCTTAGGGGCTGCATCCTAGGATATTAAAGGAAGCTACAGAGATAGTGGATTTACTGGAAGTAATCTTCCAATAATCTTGAGATTCTGGAACTGTTCCAGAGGATTAGAAAATGTAACACCTTTATTTAGAAATGGAAGGATACATTAAAACATGAAATTATAGGTCAATTAGCTTAATGTTTGTTATTGGAAAAATGCTATAGCCTATTATAACAGATGTAATAGCAGAGCATTTAGAAATACATAATATTATTAAGCAGGGCCAGCATGGCTTTGTGAGGGGGAAATCATTCCAGAGAAATTAACTAGAATTATTGAGGAGATAACAAGCAGGATAGATAAAGGGGAAGCAGTAGATGTAAAATATTTGGATATTAGGAAGACATATATGAGGTATTATACATTAGGTGCTGGAGCTATTATGTTTGCATAGATACAAGATTGGCTAAATAATAAAAGACAGGGAATGGGTATAAGGGAACAGTTTCAGAATGCAACACATAAATAATGGTGTGCGATACAAATCAGTATTGGAACCAGAATTATTTATAATGCGTATTAATGATTTAAACGAGAAAAGTGAATGTACTATAGACAAGTTTAGAGTTGACACAAAAATATGCAGGAATATAGAGCATAATCTCAGATTGAAGACAGAAATGAGGAGGAATGTCTTCTCTCAGAGGGTAGTCCTTTACTATAGATGGCTGTTGAGGCTAGATCATTCAATACATTCAAGGCTGAAATAAATGGATTTTTAATCAGTAAGGGAATCAAAGGTTACAAGGAAAAGGCAGGAAAAAGTAGTTGAGGATTATCATTAACTGATGTCCTGGTATTCAACATGGAGTTTGTTTGGAGCAAGCAGTGAGCTGAATCTGCAAAATGCTTACTCTGGTTTCCTTGTCCTGTTTTCCAGGCATTCAGGATTTGGTAAGATGTGAGGCTGAATATTAATAAAGCAAGTTGTGCAGTTCGCAAGGAATTCAGTAATGATTTGAATTAATATGCCACTGGTGTCCAGCAGGAAAATCGCCGCAATGCTCATGAAAAACATAAAAGATGTTACCTGTTACTGATCTCATTGAATTGAACAGCAGATGGGCTGAATGGTCTATTTCTGCTCCTACATCTTACGCTCTGGCGGTGTTTTTAAAATATCTTGAACTATTAAACAAAGTATACTTTGCTGGGAAAGGCACTAGACACAACAGCAAAAAGGATGCACCTACAAGGGGTAATGAGATTTATTCAGGCTGGAGTACGTTCAGAGAGAGGTAGCATTGTCCAGTTTGAGAGTGGAATAAAATTATTGCATTTTTGAACTCAGTGAGGGAGAAATTGACCTGTCTGAAGAACAATATTCCATGTGTTCTCTCACTCTTTCTTTGCTAGCCCTCTAAGCAAACTAAAAACCCACCATAAGCCATCTTTACCACTGATGGAGAATATTTGTTGGAATATAACCCCTATCTCCAGCAAATGGAATTGAGTTACGAATTTGTATTCAAGGAAGACACAACGCTGCCAATAGCTTCTGGCGCAGAAAAACTTTCAAGTGCAGACGTGGATTGGAGATGTGCCTTGACGGTTCTTAGAGGTTGGCAAATGTCAGATCCCAGTGTCCATGGACTTGGGTGCATATGGCTAGTCCCCATGGAGCATGACAAAAATAGAAATTACTGGAAAAGCTCCGTAGGTCTGGCGTCTGTAGAAAGAAAGCATAGTTAACGCTTTGGGTCCCTCCTTCAGAATGGAGCATGGAGCATGCCTCGAGATGTTGGTGCCTGGTATCGAACGTGGAGATTGTTTGGAGCAAACAGTGAGCTGAATCCGCAAAGTGCTCGCTCTGGTTTCCTTATTCTGTTTTCCAGAAATCTAGTTTGTCTGATGGATTTGGTAAGACATGAGGCTAAATATTAATAAAGCAAGTTATTCAGTTAGCAAGGCATTTAATTAGTAATGATTTGAATTAAGTACTACTGGTGCTTAATGAGAAACTCACTGCAATGCTTATGAAAAGCATAAAAGATGTAAACTGTTACTCCCAATGTTCAGATGAGACTTGCCTCACTTGCCACCCAATTCTTACATGCTTTGCACTACAGCCCACGTCACTCAGACACCTATAGCATTGCAGCCCAAGTGATTTCTCAGCGTTACTGTGGCTCTATGATAGTATTCTATGGAGTCAAATCATTGTACATTTAACTTCACTCTAAAGAACTGAGCTCCTAATGGAAATTAGTATTCCAGTACATTAGTAAGGGTGTGCTGTATTTCAGATGAGGTGTTAATCTGAGACTTTGTTGGCCTGTTGAGTTTAATCTAAATATTCCATAGTACTACTTTGAAGAAAAACGTCAGACTTCTTCTGATATCATGTCTAACATAAATCTATTTTTGAATATACATTAAAATAAGTTATCAGGTCACTGATCACATTGCTGCTTGTTGGATATTTTTTGGTGCAAATTGCCCATTGTATTCACTACTTAACAACAGTTATTGCATTTTAAAAGTAGTCTCTTGGTTGTAAAGAGTCTTGGCTTGGCTTAAAGATGTGAAAGATCTGTATAAATGCTATTTTATTCTTTTCATAATCAGGAAGGGGAATATTGGATTTTTTTTCTGGCACTCAAATCAGAGATCTTAGAGGTCTTAGATCTTTCTTAGCTCTGCAATGGGGCATGCAATTATTGAGTGAGCCCACAGAGTGTATCAATGATCCAACTCTTATTTTGAGTTTTTTTGCTCAGTTTTTTTTCCCACTCTTTGGAGAAAATACATGCGAATTAAGGTATTGAAGGTAATTGCCAACTAAAAGATTTTTTTCAGAAAACAAATGCGTTAATTTGAATCAAAACAAAGGGAATACTGAATATTTAAGTTTCAAAATGGTCATTGCATTGTTCATTTAATGCATTAATTCTACTGTATGAATTCATAGTATTATTTATGTGATAGAATCCTAAATATAACCAGTGCTCAGAATGTAACTATTTTAGCATGCCGCTGAAGGAGCAAAGCTTGTGTTTTTATTTTGCAATTTACAACTAATAACCATCTCTAAGTGATTTACAGACAATGACTTTTAAATATGATCATTGCTGTAATATAGTAACGGTAACAACCAATTTATGCACAGGAAGCTTCTTACAAACAGTAATAATCTGTTTTAATGATATTGTCACGGGATGTTTTTTGGTGAAGACATTATTCTAACATTTTGACAAACCTTGGTTTATCCCTCAGCTGGATCAAGATTGGATACTGCACTTTAATAAGTATGTCAAGGCCTTAGAGAAGCTACATAAAAGACTTACTGGAACTTTATCAGTGATGAGAAATTTCAGTTACACAGAGATGTGAGAAATTGGGATTATTCTCTTTAGATAGGATAAGGTTTGGAGGAGATTTGTTCCAAAACCATGAATGGATTTGACAGCGCAAATAAAAAGAAACTATTTCCAGTGGGCAGCGGGAACAGTAATCAGAGGATACAGATTGAAGGAGACTGGCAAAAGAATTAGGGGCAATATAAGGAAGAATTCTTTATAAAGTGAATTATTGTGCTTGAGAATGCATTGCCTACAAAATGATTAATAATAACGTTCAAAGAAGAACTGAATAAGTACTCAGAGTGGAGAGTGTTTATAGTGGGAAAGGAGTAAGGGGCTGATATTAATTGAAATAAAGAACTGCAGTTGTATGATGAAGAGTCACCCAACTCAAAAAGTCAACTCTGCTTTCTTTCCACACATGCCGCAAGACCTGCAAAGTTTTGCCAGCAATTTATGTTTTTATGACTGCTATTAATTGGTTAGCTCTGCCAAAAAGCCATCATATGGACAAAGGTTCAACTGGCCTCCTCACTGCAGTAACATGAAATGACTATGTTTCAAGGGATTGGTAAGTGTTTGTCCTTTTAACAACTTGAAATTATATCATGCACTTAATGTGTTCACAATGAAAGAATTAGTCAGAAAATGGGTACCATGCTAAAGCGAGAGCTATTAGGATGATTGTGGGATTGGAGGAAGATGCAGAGATAATAGAGAGTCAGGCTGTGGAGGGACTGTAAAGTATAGATGAAAATTTTGAGTGGAGACATCCATTGCCACTGACCCAGAGATTCTCTAGCTGTTACTGGTAACTCAAATAGGACTCTGTTACCTAACTACTGTGAACCCATCCCATTAAGTCAGCACTTGCTAACGCTCTTAGCACTAAACTCTCACTCATGTTAATCAGCATCCCTTGGTTGAATGCTGAACAAATGTTGTTTAGACTTGTACAGTTAAACTGATGGCTGCATTGTTTTATTTGTCTGGAACTTAACATCATAAGAGCATGGAAGCTATACATTTTCACTTTATTTCATACCTTGATTTGCCCTGCTGCTATCCTTTGCCCTCTGGCATATCAAAAAACTTGGGCTAACAATTGCCCTAACATGCTCTCAATGTTGACCCTGTTCCCATCCCACTCCCACCAGCTTCAAAAGTGTTCATGGGAGAAAGAAGATGATTGTAGAATTATATGATTGTCATGAAAATAAAGATAAACATTCTCAAAAAGTATCTTCAGATTATTATGTTAATTTCTGTGATTACATGATTAACAGTTTGCCCTGAATTTCCCATTGTGTCCATTTTTAGTGACAATTTGTGAGACTGTATTATGAATATTCATTTTTGGAAGATTTTGGAGTCTCTGCTCTGTGTGATCAGTGGTGTCTAGCAGACATTGGAAACACAGATGTTACAGAGAAATTAAATCACAACAAGCTGTTAACAATAAATATGCATTGCACTCAGTCAGAAAGATTGCTCAATTCAACTCTGCCTCAGGCTTTATTCTTCTTCACATTGTCTCTGTGCTATCTCTGCTCCCAATGTCCAGTTTTGTCACAATGCCATGCGACAGTTACCACGTGAATGGCCTTCATCTCATCACTGAAACTCAAGACACTTTTAATCTGTATTGATACTGGAAGGCTACTGAAATACTGGTCTTGGCAGCTATTCACAAACCAAACATAAAACTGCCAGCTGTTTGAAGAATGACTGAAAAGTGCTCTTTCTAGTAGCTACATTTTAAAGTTTCTGACAATCCTATATTTGACTGTAGTCACTGTTTTTAGTCACTCATGCACATCCCACTCTTGGCTGAATTGTCCAACTCCTACAGTGATGTCTTGCTTCCAACAAGTAAAATAATTTATCTTTGTGATAGATATGACTTTTGTGTAAAATATAATCTTCATGACTGCTGCCCGACAAAACATGTCTTGCAATTGCCAACTAGATGTAAGACTTTTAAAACAAAATTAAGAAATATTTACATTTTCTGTGGGGCAGTAGTGTTCTCCTCCTATCTTTACAGTGCTGCTGATTGTCACAACTTTCAAGCCCAGCCCACCATCATTTCTCTCGCAAAATTTAACTGATGTGCCCTGAAATTTACTTTTTTTAGTGCTGGTGAGATTTGTGTGGAAATTTGCAGGCACTGCTCGTGTCAAAGATGAAATGTAGAGGTCTAATTTTGGAATAGCCTCAGACAACTCTTTTATAGTCTCAAAGATCTACATCCCAAGCTCTTCAATTGTTTTAGACACAGCTCAACTTCAAAGTAATTCTTCAGTATCAGTAGATACATTCACGTGGGGAAAAAGTGTAAAACAAAACAATAATGCTTGAAAAGGAGAGTAGTGGTCATACTGAAGCTCCATTTTGAAATGCGCAAGTCAAATCAGAACATGTCATTTGCAAGATTTATCATTTTGTTTCCTTCCAGGTCAGTCAGTTAAAATAACAATCGACAATTGGAAATAATGCTTCGTTTGCAAGTAAAGCGATCTTGGTTAGGTAACAGTAAGTGTTTAATTAGGAATGATAATTTGTCTGATCCAATATAACAAAATATGAACGTAGATTTTACTGTGAAATTATATTGCACACAAATAATGTTATTTGTATGTGATAAAATTTCACTGTAAAATTTATGTTCATAATTTGGAAAATTGCAGTTGACTCACATTTGCATTTATATTTTTACTCTGCAGCCCTCCAAGATCTCTGTGATCTTTCAGTTTTGACCTGTTGCATATTCCCATTGCTTTTCCTTCACCATTAGTGCCCATAGTTTCAGTAAACTAGATCCTAATCTCTGGAATTGACTCCCTCTTCCTCCCCACCCAGCTCATAAACCTCTTTATTTCTTTTTTGTTTTCTAAGTTATGTCTTAAACCTGCTATTTCAACCAAGATTTGGGCATGTATTTTATATTTATATGTATAACTTGGTGTCAAAATGTGTTTGATGACAATGATATAACACAATTTGGGACATATTACTATCACAAAGGAACAGTATAAATGCAAAGTTTGTTACAGATTTAGCATTCTACAAAACTACAAATGCTTACATTTCACAAGAGTTTCTCTGTACCTCTAAATGGCTGACCTATTAGAGTTCCACTCATCGTTCATTGAAGCTGCAATGTGCCAAATTTCAGTCTTTAGAATTAACTTCTGCTAGTGCTTCTGCATTTAGTGACAATCTTTGACATGGTGTCATGAATATTCATATTTGGCCAATTTTAGAGTCTCTTGTTCTTTATGATCAGTGGAGTCTAGCACACCTTGAACACACAGATGTTGCTCTGAAATTAAATCATGGAAAACTGTTAACAATAAATGTACATTGTTATTCAGTCAGCAAGATTGTTCAGTTGAGCTCCTCTGTGCCACCTCTGCTCCCAACACCAGGTTTTATCACAATGCTTCTCTAGAATTACCATGTAAAGGATCTGCATTACATGACTGAAAATGAAACTGCTTTTAAATTGCTAATACTGAGGTTCCTGCTGAAGTGTACTTTTTGGCAGCAGTTTCTAAATCAAATGCAATACAGCTGAGACTCTGTAAGACTGATCTCTCAAATAGTCAACAACCACTCTTATATTTGTTATGTCTGCCATAAACTTATTATTTTAACTATCACAACTCTTAGCCATCCTGTCTCTTCAAAGAGAACACACAGAGCATTTGCATTGCTAAATGTGCTGACTTTTTCCATGCACATCCTTATTTTCCCTCAGCATTTGAATTTCAATTCCATGTCTTAACGGTTTCAGATAGAATACTCTTGTGTGAATTAGTTAGGACCTGAAAGGATAAACTCACATCACAAGATGATCTCCACTCATCAGGGATATAAAGGACTATTCCTATGAGGAACTATCCAGTTGTTACTAGTTTGACTGTTGTTATTCCAATGCTGAGTTCTATAACAGCTAAACAACATGTTTACTTACTATTAAATCTAATCCGAAGTCTTACAAGAAACTATCATGTGACTTCAATTGAATTAAAATAGCTAGTAAATTCAATGTATTGAATATATGCTGTTCAGCAAGACTGAACCTTTCTTCAGCTGAAGACTTTGTCTAGGCATCCTTCCCCATTTGGTATAAGCAACTAAAACTAATAGCTATAAGGATTCTTGGCAGTGATTTTACCCAAGGTACTTTAAATGCTTCCTGTTGTCCAGTGGGAGGACCTAGTCCAAAGGTTTAAAGTATCTATTATAGGTCTCCATTATTATTAATACAGGGGAGCCACAGGACAGAGCGACTTCTTTCCTCTAACTCACCGAACAACAGTTACAGCATATTATATGCCCTTGGGCGACTGTCTGTGTGGCCTTGGGCGACTGTCTGTGTGACCTTGGGCGACTGTCTGTGTGGAGTTTGCACATTCTCCCCGTGTCTGCGTGGGTTTCCTCCGGGTGCTCCGGTTTCCTCCCACAGTCCAAAGATGTGCAGGTTAGGCGGATTGGCCATGCTAAATTGCCCGTAGTGTTCAGGGAGGTAGAGGGTGTATATTAGGTGGGTCATAGGGGGATGGATCTGGGTGGGATGCTCTGAGGTTCGGTGTGGACTTGTTGGGCTGAAGGGCCTGTTTCCACACGGTAGGGATTCTAATTCTAATTATACAGTACCAGTGGATGACAGATTTTGGTGTACAGAAGAAGTTACATCCATATTTATATAATATGATTTAGACATTTCTTTTTGGTCAGAGATTGCCCACTCCCTGTTCTTAGAACTTATAACATAGAACAATACAGCAGAGGAATGGACCCGTTGGGCCACAACGTTGTGCTGAACACGTTGCCACATTAAACTAAACCTTTCTTCCTGCTCTTGGTCCATATCCCTCCATTCCTTGCATATTCATGTGCTTACCTAAAAGTCTCTTAAACACCCCTACCATGTCTGCCTCCACCACCACCCCTGGCAGTGCATTCCAGACTCCTACCACTCACTGTGTAAAAAACTTGCCCCTCACATCTCCTTTGAACTTTCACCTTCTCAGGGCGGAACGGTGGCTCATTGTCTCAGTGGTTAGCACTGCTGCCTCACAGCACCACCGACCTGGGTACGATTCAAGCCTTGGGCAACTGTCTCTGTGGAGTTTGCACATTCTCCCCGTGTCTGCGTGGGTTTCCCCTCGGTGCTCCGGTTTCCTCCCACAGTCCAAAGATGTGCAAGCTTCCCCTCCCCCATTTCTGAAGAAGGGTCTAGGCCTGAAACTTCAGCCTTTCTGCTCCTCTGATGCTGCTTGGCCTGCTGTGTTCATCCAGCTCTACACCTTGTTATCTCAGATTCTCCAGCATCTGCAGTTCCTACTATCTCTCAAGCTAGCTGGATTGCCATGCTAAATTGCCTGTAGTGTTCAGGGATGTGTAGATTAAGTGGGTATCAGGAACATGGGTCTGGGTGGGATGCTCTGAGGGTTGGTGTGACTTGTTGGGCCAAAGGGCCTGTTTCCACACTGTAGGGGTGCAATGATGATGATTCTCACCTTAAATGCATGCCCCCTAGTTTTAGACATTTCAACTCTGGGAAAAACATTCTGTCCATCAACCCTATCTATGCATCTCGTATTTTATAGACTTCTATCAAGTCTCTCCTCAGCCTCCACCGCTCCCCACTTGGCTTCTTGCTTAGTCAGCTTGGTCAGTAATCTCCCACTCCTGTGCTTTTGCAGACATGTTTGTGCTATGTTAAGTCAGGCGGTCAGAGTTTACCTATTTCCTGCGCTTGGCCAAAAAACTTTGGGCTACCTTAACCCTTTCACTTCTGATGGACTCAACATCAACAACATATAGCAAACACAATGATAAAACTCATCAGGTCATGATAAGTCTTTTCTTCCAGCCTTTGAACATGCTCTTTCATTTGAAACCCATTTTGGCTATGCTGTATTATTGACACTATTGCCTGTGTTCCAGTGAAATCCTCCGTCTTGTTCTTTCTAAAGCTCCAATACACCATTTGATGTGCTTTCAATTAGATTTGACAAGTGAGGCATTGAAATGTTTTTCTAATCCCTGCAGTGCACTACAGAAGCCCATAGAAAGTCTACAGGCAGCGAAAAGTGCAATGAACAGTTGGTGCCTTTCACTTGAGACTGGCTGCCAAATCTAGGCCACAATGATAGCTCCAGCAAACAATAGCTGAATTTGATGCATCAAAAGAAATGATGTCATCATGTCAATACTTGTGTAATTCTGATATCCTCTGCATATGAGACTACTGGATATTAACATCATTGTAATAGCTTTCTATCCCTCATCAAAAACTGTGTGTTATAATCCATAAAGAATGCCTCTTAACCTCACAACACATGAATAACAAAATCAAAATTCTTGATTGGGCCATTGTGGGATAACTATATGTCATACGTTCTCACCTTTACCCATGAGGCTGTCATTTGCATCTGTTCAGTCCCAGTTAAAACAAAACTGGTGTGATTTTAAGAATTGTTATGCTCTGTACATAGATGTTACCTGCTGTGTATTTTCAGCGCTTTCTGTTTTTACTGTACTATATTCAGGGTTTAGCTATTAAATATAAGCTGTTATCTGAACTCCGTGTTTGAATTTCACTTATATTGATTATTTTCTGAGGAAACTGCTAGTTTTAACTTTGAAATTGAGTAATATTAATTACTCAATAGCCCCTCTCAAAATGTGTTATTTACAAACATAACTTATGAAGCTATAGTCCAAAAATGTTGAGTAGCTTCACCAACCCTGCCTGAAAATCAAGAACAGGGTTGTCTAATAGTGAATGTATACTGTTCATAATTCTGAGCACAATGGAATAGCCTATGTCAGTATACCGGAGGCCTTGGATGATGTTCACACTTGATAGAGTAGTTAGGGAGGAACTGTTTTCTGTTAGCAAGATAGTTGATGCCCAAAGGAGACAAATTTAAGATAATTAGCAAAAGAGGCAAGGAGACGAGAAGACGTTTTTACAGAATGAGCTGTTTTGATTTAGAATGTGCTGCATGAAAGGGTGGTGGAAACAGATTTAAAAGTAATCTTAAAAAAAGAATTGGATGAATTAATAGAAACCATGTTAAAAAGATACAAGGCTATAGAGAAAGTGTGTGGAGGTGAGATTAATAGTGCTTTCACAGAATTATGGCTCCATGGGTCAAAGAGCTTCTAAGGTTTTGGAGTAGATCTGTAGCTCGGGTTGTGGGTGTTGAGGTTGGTTGGCTCGCTGAGCTGGTTTGTCGTTCCGCAGGCATTTCGTTACCGTGCATGGTAACATCCTCAGTGCAGCCTCTGATGAAGCGTCGGTGTGTTTTCCCGCCTGGCTTTTAAACTCTGGGGTCCGTTGCGATGGATTGCCTCACTTCCGGGTTTCCTCCACAGTGGAATGTATATGGGGTCGAGTTCTATGTGTTTATTAATAGCTTGCTTCGTGGAGTGCCATGTTTCCAGGAATTCTTGTGCTTGTTTCTGCGTAGCTTGTCCCAGGATCTTGGTGTTGTCCCAGTCGACGTCGTGGTTCTCCTTGTCCATGTGGATTGAGATGAGTGAGTACTGGTTGTGTCTTTTTGTAGCCAGTTGGTGTTCATGTACTCTTGTTGTTAGTTTCCTTTCTGTTTGTCCGATGTAGTGTTTCTCGCAGTCTCTGCAAGGTATCTTGTGGATGACATTGGTCCTGTCCATGGTGGGGAGTGGGTCTTTAGTTCGGGTGAGCACTTGTCGTAGGGTTGATGTGGGTTTGTGTGCCACTCTGATGCCCAGTGGTCGTAGAAGTCTTGTGGTGAGTTCTGACGTGTTCCTGATGTAGGGTAGTGTTATGAGTGTGTCGGGGTGTGTAGAATCTTTCTGATACTGTTCCTGTAGGCATCTCCTGACCCAGTTCTTTGGATATCCATTATCCTTGAACACTTGGAAGAGGTATTCCTCCTCCTCTTGGCGTAGTTCCATGTTACTGCAGTGTGTTGTTGCCCTTTTAAATAGCGTTCACACGCAGCTTCGTTTGTGTGTGCTGGGATGGTTACTATTGAAGTTCAATACCTGGTCTGTGTGTGTGGCTTTTTGGTGTACTTTCATTTGCAGTTCCCCATTTGTCTTGCACTCTACCATGACGTCCAGGAATGAGCGTTGTTTGTTCTTCTCCTCCTCTCTGGTGAATTTTATTCCGGTGAGGGTGTTGTTTATGAATTTGTGTGTCTCTTCTAATTTGGTCCATTTAATGATGACAAAGGTGTCGTCTACGTAGCGTATCCAAGGTGGACCTGTAGTGGTTGGTGGCACACCTAAGCAAAAGTGTGTGTCTCACTGAAACCTGCCTGTGCTGATCCAGTGCACCCAATTCAACATTAATAGGCTACTTAATGCTTATTGGGCGGGTTACCAGCATCAACAACGGTGGAGACAATGGAGAAATATAGGGGAGGCAATGGCCTAGTGTTATTATTACTAAACCATTTATCCATGTACGCCAGGTAATATCTAGAGAACCACGGTTTGAATCTCGCCTTGGAATTTGAATTCAATAAAAATCTGGAATTAAGAGTCTAATGATGACCATGAATCCATTGTCAATTGTTGGGGAAAACCCATCTGGTTTACTAATGTCCTTTAAGGAAGGAAACTGCCAACCTTGCCCGGTCTGGACTACATGTGACTCCAGACCCACAGGTATGTGGTTGACTCTTAACTGTCCTCTGGACAATAAATGACTCGCCAACGACACCCTCATCTTGTGAATGAATAAAAAGAAAGATAGTGCTGTTTATCCAATGGGCCTTGGATGACACAAAGCCAATAGACTCTTATCTAGAAGGAGGCCATAACCATTGATTTAAAGAGGCACCCTGACACGGGACTCTGTCAGATGGAGCTGGGGTGCAAGTTTTTGTAAGAAATATTTAATTATTCTGAAATACTTGGATAACTTCAAAGAGGTGTGTGAGATATATTATTTCAGTTTCTTACTTGAAGGGAAGAGTTTATATCTTTTGGCAACAAAGAAAGAGGCATAGAATAGATTGGAAGTATAAGAATAAACATGGGTAACAAATAGCAGATCCCTAATAACTGGCTTTTTCGCTCCACAGATGGTTGGGAGAAAGGATCTCGGCAAAAAGGTAGGAAGAAGGGCAAGGATGGTCCCAAGGTTAAATGACAACTCTCTGTGAATCCTCATCCAAACTAGAAGCTGCAGTCAGGATGTTTTAATGCCTGCTGATGGTCAGAGGAGACCTTCCATCCTGCATAGAGTTTGCAGCGGAGATTAGAGGCCTGGATTCAGTGTCAGAAATGATTCAATGATCCTTTAGAATCAGCACAAGTGAGTCAGGGTTGCAATGTGGAAATGAGCAAATGTGCAAGGTAATGGGAAGGCACGGTCTGGCTATTATTTTGATTAATGCTCAAAGTTCAAGTGCAGAGGATCCACCAATATCAGCAGACATGGTGCTGAGGCCATTGTGGGGGTATTATTGATTTAAGGGGTAGGAAGACATTGTTTTGAGCACTGTTCATTGCCTGATAATGTTTTGGCAAAAGGTGGAGGACTCACCATCCATAACTGTGGAGGAATAAGTGTCCCTGAGAATGTACATCATCAGACAGTCTCACTTCACTGCAGGAGAGGAGGGTACCCAGTACCAGGAAGAGGAACAGGATGGTGGCCAGTGTTGCATGTTCTGAGTTTTGGTTAGGAATTTGGAGATGTCCATCCAGGTCATAACCGCTGCGGAGGAAGTGTTGGAGTTTTCCGCGACTAAGTGGCACTGCACCATTGAGACAGACAAATTTGAAGGAAGAACAAAGGATGATGAGATTGCAAGGTGTATTTTCTTCAGCTGTGTGAGAGAGAGTACAATATGGTTTTGGAAGGATATAAATCATGCTGTGCTTATAAGGTGAAATTGTGAAATGTAAATGAACACATAGAAATAGCTCATAAATTTTCATATACATTCTTTTTGGAATGTTGCTCCTTGCAAACATTTTGATTTTGAAATATGGCCTGAACACTCTCTCTTTCTGCTCCTGCACAGTTGAACCTTTGAATGTTGCTGACTCTAACCTCTGAGGTGACGACGTAGCTTCAAGGAGTCCAGTCCTCTCACTTTGCACCA
Source organism: Rhincodon typus (assembly GCF_021869965.1). Classification (NCBI taxonomy): domain Eukaryota; kingdom Metazoa; phylum Chordata; class Chondrichthyes; order Orectolobiformes; family Rhincodontidae; genus Rhincodon; species Rhincodon typus. The sequence continues at coordinate 35,563,068 of NC_063358.1, read as the reverse complement.
AGAACATAGAGGGTGCAGTGAGTTAGCGTGAAGGGATGCAAAATCTGGTGAGGACACTGCACAAATAGCATGTGAAGCTGCCGTACAGTGGAGCAGGCCTGTGGCAGTCAGAGGAGGGCAAAAGGTGAGCCTCAAACTGAGTCTCAACCACTTAATGAGCCTGTAGAATCAATCAAAAGACTTCCGATGCTGAATGCATAAGATGTGCGGAAATATGGTGGAGTTACAAGATGGGCCGCGTGGTTTGGCAAGAACTTTAAAAGTGTCCATCCAAGCCAAGAGCACTGTGATCATCTGGTAATTTGACTTCTTTGCTTCCTTTTCAGACAGATTGGTGATTTCCTTGGACCGGCAGACCCATCAGAAGTGATTGTCGGGATATGGACTGACCTGCACTCCATCATGATGTCTCTGCACTCAGGGCTCCAGAGCCAGGTGACAAGTGAGCTAGGAGTTTGGACGTATGCCCAGCTCCTCTTCCCTCTCTGCAAAGCAGTGAAGTTAGAAAAGACCTCATGGCAGAGACTAAGCAGCAGCTAGCACCTTTCAGAAGCTCCTTTCAGATTACCACTGGTAGCTATAGCCTTCCAGCTTTGCTAACAAAACAATTACCCCAACTACGCAGTGCCTGCAGGTCCTCCTGTCATTGCACAGGAGACTTCCTCTGTGCCTGCATACTAATGGCCTCAGGCCCCTCGACGTTATCTACTGAAGCCACCCAGGCAAGGGAGGAAAACACAGCAGCCTCTCTGCACTGCAGATGAATATGAAGAGGAGTGCCAAACTATCAAACACAGGAGAGAATCAGCAGTACACCACAACAGTTACATCTTTGTTCACATGGCTAGGTTTAAATTTATATTTTCCTCTCCAATGCCCAATGGGAAATTAGGAAATAAATTGTGTGTTCCATAGACATCATGCAGAGTTGCAGTAGTTTATTTTTGGCAGGAAAAAATGTAGGTAGATGAAGTCGAAGAGAATTGTTATGGGAGGTGAGTGAAGACATACCCAGGGGTAATGAATGGAATTTCTGATTGTGGTGACCGGACGTGTGAAACCCATTTCCAGGGGGAGGTGAGATAGCAGGACTCCAGACAACTCAGTGGGCTCGATTGTGTGACCTACTGCAATCCAGCAGGAGTAAAGCTTCATGTGGCTCACAGCCTTACAGTGCCCTCCATCTCTCCTTGCAGTGGTCTGTCCCCGTCCCCCTGGCATCTTCATCAGGAGTCAGATATTGTGCTGAGGCTCCTTCTCCTCACGGTGTACCATCCAGCACATGGTTGTGCAGAGCCTGACATACAATGACCATCAATAACACTCAGACTGCAGTATAGAGCAGAGCTCCTCCTGATTTATTGTGGAACTGAAACCCTCTCTTTGGCAGACCTTTTGTCTGTTCAATGACAGTCATAGTTTTGCCATGGTTCTCATTGTAACCTTGCTCCCCTTCCATCCTAGAGACCCTGACCATTGACACAGATTCCCCTGCCATCATATCCATTAGATCCCATTTAACATCAGTAATAAAACATCAACTCCAGGTAGTAGCACATAGGTAGTAAGTGGTCAATTATTAGTCATTGAGTCATAGAGATGTACAGCACGGAAACAGACCCTTTGGTCCAATTCGTCCATGCCGACCAGTTATCCTGGATAACTCTAGTCCCATTTTCCAGCATTTGGCCCATATCCCTCCAAACCCTTCCTATTCATATACCCATCTGGATGCCTTTTAAATGTTGTAATTGTACCAGCCTCTACCACTTCGTCTGGCAGCTCATTCCATACACTCACCACCCTCTGCATGAAAAAGTTGCCCCTTAGATCCCTTTTAATTTTTTCCCCTCTCACCTTAAACTTATGCCTTCTAGTTTATGACTCCCCGATCCCAGGGAAAAGACCTTGTCTATTTACCTCATCCGTGCCCCTTCTGACTTTATAAACATCTATAAGGAAACTAGATTAAAAAAGGAAACTAAGTAAAGTAAGGCATAGAAAACTTTCCTGCTCCTCTGATGCTGCTTGGCCTGCTGTGTTCATCCAGCTCTACACCTTGTTATCTCAGATTCTCCAGCATCGGCAGTTCCTACTATCTAAGTAAAGTAAGCTCAGTTTTAAAAAGAGATTGTTACTTTTTTTTAATTAAATTTATGCATTTAAGGTCCATTTGAAATGGATGTCAACATTTTCCTTTCATGAGAGAGATGCTTCGTTACAGAACTAAATAAACTGAGATTCATAATTCTGCTGGGGTGGACTAAAATCCTGTATGTTGCTATCAGACCAGAGATTTAGGATTTACAAGCAGCAAATATTATTTTTTCATTCACAGGATGAGGGCATCGCTGGCTAGGTAGCATTTATTGCCCATCCCTAATTGCCCAGAGGGCAGTTAAGAGTCAACCACATTGCTGTGGGTTTGGAGTCACATGTAGGCAAGAACAGATAAGGATGGCAGTTTCCTTCCTTAAAGGACATTAGTGAACCAGATGGGTTTTTCCTGACAATTGACAATGGATTCACAGTTATCGTTAGACTGTTAATTCCAGATATTTATTGAATTCAAATTCCACCATCTGCCCTGGTGGGATTTGAACCCAGGTCCCCAGGACATTATCTGGGTCTCTGGATTAACAGTCCAGCAATAATACCCCTAGGCCGTTGCCTCCCCAATTATATGCAACGTAGTCAAAGTGTCCATAACAAATATTAATGAGAGTAGTGTTGTATGGTGACTTTAGTGAATTGTTAGACGAACAGAATAGAATGACAACTATGTAATTGCATCAGAGATAGTAGGAACTGCAGATGCTGGAGAATCCGAGACAATTGTAGTAAGTTTAAAGATCCTGAAAATAAGTGGATCGCATTTGCCAAGCACTGCAGAGAAAAGCAGACACTATTTGCTCCAAAATCTTTTTAATTATTTCAACATGGTAACTTCTGTTGAAGGAAACCATCCCGGTCACAAGATTTATGAAAGATAACTCTTCATTTTAATAAAAAAGTTTACACAGTTTCATAATCCTGGAACTCTCTTTGTAAACAGCACTGTGGAAGAACAATAAATGTTGGCTTTACCAGTGATTTTCACAAATCAAGATAGTTTAAAAATGGCCTTTGCTTCTGTTTGTTCCTGCTGCAGTATACAATCAGCCTATTAAAGAGAATTATTTTGTTGTCTTTGACAAGTGGATTGTTATGTGGCATTGCTAACTTATAGTCACAGGCCTAATAAATGGATTGTTTCATGGACTCACCCAGGAATATTGCAATATACTTCACTGCAGAGCATCAGAGCAAAGATCTAAGCTGCTGATTCTTCTTACAGAGAGCGTTCTGATCATAAATATCCTGGAGTACAGTTACCAAATGGAGGCTTTTTTCACAAGAAAAGGATTTTTAAAAAAATCCATAGGAATCATCTATTGAATAGCTCGATTTTAATAGATTCCTTTATTTAATGCGGAGAAGTTAAGATAGCCTCACTTCTTAAACAGCATTACCTTTGAAGAAAGACAGGCAGCAAAGTATCAGGTTCCCATAGAGAACACTTCAAGTTGTCACTGGAGGCCATGATTATTCCACTGATGGTGAATACTGGTCCTAGTTGGTAAGGCAGAGGGAATTTAACAATTCTTTCGTAAACGACTTGCCTTTAGCTGATTAAATTCAAACACAGGAGCATACGTTAAGCCTTGAAACTTGCCGAAATTAGTGAAACAGATTGCATCCCTGTGGGGACAGACTCTACCTTGTTCAAACAGTTTGACTTTGACTGAGATAGTAGGAACTGCAGATGCTGGAGAATCTGAGATAACAAGGTGTAGAGCTGGATGAACACAGCAGGCCAAGCAGCATCAGAGGAGCAGGAAGGCTGACGTTT
>NC_063358.1:35543324-35558776 GCF_021869965.1 Rhincodon typus | reverse complement strand
GCTGCTTGGCCTGCTGTGTTCATCCAGCTCTGCACCTTGTTATCTCAGATTCTCCAGCATCTGCAGTTCCTACTATCTCTGAAACAAAGATATAGTGTTGCTGTTCCCTTGAGTGGACTATGATGCTCTCCCCCATGATGGGTTTAGTGACTGGGAAGGGTGGAGGTGGGATAAAATCAGGCAGGAAGGTGGAAGGTGGGAACCTTACAATTTTCCTGCTATCTTCCTGATTAAACTAGTGGATGGCTTTCCTGTCCTGTTGCTAATTGAGACTCTTAAGTGGACAACCAATGGTGTCACCGTGCCAACACTAGTACTAAAACAGAGGAGGTTAGAGGGTGCACCATATAGAGAATGACAAACAAACCCTGTTATAGTGGTTGTGGGCCACCAGGGTTTTTCTTTTTATTCAAGTCAACTGATTGGTGACCAGGCTTTGGGAAAGTGTTGGGGTGGGGCTGATGAAGAGAGCCATCCCTTTGCCCTTGAAGCTGAGTCTTTCAACCTCTCCAGCATGATCCACACCCTGCAACTCCTCTCCTGGGTCCTGTGATAAGGCAAATTTTATGTTGGCCTTCATAACAAGAAGATTTCAGTGCAGGGTTACAGGGCCCTGGGAAGACCACATCTGGAGTATTGTGCACTGTTCTAGTCTCCTTACCTGAGGAAGGGTGTTCTACCTATGGAGGGAGTTTACCAGACTGATTCCTGGGATGGATCTGTTCACACTATATTCACTGGAGTTTAGAAGAATAAGGGAGGCACCTCATAGAAACTCATAAAAATTTGGCAGGACTATACAGGGTAGATGCAGGAATGATGCTCCCTATGACTGGGAACTCCAGAACAAGAGGTTAAAGTTTAAGGATATGGGATAGGCCATTTAGGACTGAGATGAGGGGAAATTTCCTCACCCAGAGAGTGGTGAGGCTTTGGAATTCTCTGCCACAGAAAGTAATTGAAGCTGAAACATTGAATGTTTTCTAGAAGGAGTTAGAAATAGTTCTTCAGGCTAAAAGGATCAAAGAGTATGGAGAGAAATGGGAAGAGGCTACCTGTTGAGTTGGATAATCAGCCATTTTCACATTGAAAGGTGGAACAGGCACAAAGTGTTGAATGGCCTTTTTTTTACATTACCAAGGAGATCAAAACAATACACAATAGTTCAGGTGTAGCATGGCCTCAGGTTGGATTGTACTGCCAGCAACCACAAGCTCCATAGTCATATCACCAGTCAATAGATTACAGGCCTCTGATTGGTCAGCAGCTCTTGGCAGGTGCTGTTGTGATAGATACCTTTACATATACCTTTACGGGGACATGTCTTAAGCCACAGCCAATCATTACCTACCTCAACAAGATCTGATGTATTAACTTCATATCTTGTTAGGTAGTTGGAAGTAGCAGTGATAGCTGCCAAATGCACTGAATTTCACTCCCAGTAAATTTCATGCATGCTTTTGCTTTTCCACTCCTTGAGGTAAAAAAAAAATGGCAAGCATGATCAAATGAGAGTCTAAAAATGAGATTCTTGGCATTGACATAAACTTTTACAATTTAGTCCTTCTTTCTTTGATCTGTGATCAAAGATTTAAAGGACAGGAATTTTAAATGCTTTGACAGCTCGACAGCTCCATTTGATTGGTCCCCTTGACACTTTTGACAAATTTTCTGGGTCGTTAACTTTCACAGATCATCTTAGTAGATACGTTTCACAGTTTTGGCTGTTGGTTTTAACAGGTCAGTTGACAGTTCCAATGAACTTGACAGTGATGGATTTATGCAACATTTATCCTCATTTATGTCTAATTTTAACAATTCCAATGGGCACCTGCTAAACGCCAAAACCCCACTGGGACCAGATCTAAAGAAGTACCTTGCCTCTCCAAAACCGTACCTTGGCCTCAAAACATTAGCTCTGTTTCCCTTTCCACAGATGCTGCCAGACCTACTGAGTTTCTCCAGCAATTTCTATTTGTGTTGGGCTGAATCTTTCACTTTGTTAGCTAAGTGTGAAGCATCAAGTGATTTGGAGGGATTCCTGCAGTGAGGCCCAGCAATATTTCTCACTGTATCTTGCCAAACACGCCTCCTTAACTACCTACTCAGCTCCTGTCATATCTGATTCAAGCCATTGGTCCTCAGGACTGAAGACAGGAAGAGAGGGAATGGGCTTCAGTTGCCCCTACCTCAGGCATTCTTTGTGCCAGCCCCATCAGGTCATTATTCACCTGGATAAGAACTAGCATTCCCAATTAGTCCTTCTTGGGGAAGGATGTTTGCAGGAAATGTCAGAGAATTGGAAGATGACACCATGATTCTCTGACAGGGACCTGGAGGTTCTGGTCGAGGCGGTGTGGTAAATGAGAAGAGTTCTTTTCCCAGAGGAACAGCTCAGGTTGCCACACCACCAGACTCAGGCAGTGTGCTTCCAAGTCACCACCCCAATCAAAGCCGCCTCCAAGGTGTAGAGGAACATCCAGCAGAGCTGTAAAGAAGGGCATTGACATTCTTCACCGCACCAGGATAAGTGCCGCACTCTTCAGTGCAATTGCACACTCACTCTATCTCTCCTATTTCAACCACCTCCTGCAAAGGCCCTACCCTCTCACTGCTGCCTGCAGCATCTTCCCTTATCATCTCTTATATATCCCCCTCGGCCTAAAGCCTCCCACATCACTAAGCTTGTGTACCCTCTGCACACCATACTCAGTCATTCAGGACACCTCACTACCTTTTAACAACTTAGCCTATGACTAACAATGATATCATTCACTTTCTCCTCACTGAATTCCTTGTTATCTTGTTACACAAGACAGTGAGAGTCTGTGCGGGTGGTGGGGTGTCTAACGTGACACTCCTCACAACCCACAAAGAAGGAGACCTGATCCTTGCAAGAGAAGGCCAGTGTGCTCTTCAAGGTTGATGTCACACCCAAGTCCCACCAAATGAATAAGTATCACTCCTCATTCGACTGTAAGTCTCACATTAAACACATTGTCAGTGCCATTGTTTACACATCACTTTCTAACCACTGGCCGCAATGGCTCCTCTCTCATGTCTTACAGGCACCACCCACATCTCCACAACCTCTGTAGTGAAATGGCTGGATCACCCAGAAGCCACTTCCTTAACCTCTGAGTAGGAGGGTACCGAGAAAGCACCAGCAAGGCTGCCTCCTACACCCGACATCTCCTCAGAAACTGGCACCTCGTGGGGAAGTGAGTTTAGAGAGTGTGGGAGCACAATCTGGTGAGCACCTCACTGTGACAGCTCTATAGCTGGACGAGGAAGGAATGTCTGAGGTCACTGGCACTTTGGGAGCTGCCAGACACTAGGTATCTGCACAGGCCTGGGCAAGGCAGGACCCGTGGTGTTGGCAGCCAGGGACTTTGTCTACGTAGACAGGGAGGAACAGGAGCAGCAGACAGGAATGTGGGACACAATGACCCTCATTGTGCAGAAGTTGCTGCAGCACAGTGAGTCATGCAATTATCTGGCTGTTTCTATGGAGAGGTTGGAGCTTGCCATGGAGACACAGGCCTAATGCCCTCAATGTCTCCTGGAGAGGTGTACACGTCTCCACCCCAGCACCCAGCCATTGGTCCTCAGGACTTAAGACACGATGAGAGGGGATGGGCTTCAGTTGCCCCTTCCTCACAAGGAGACAGGGCAGGGCCAGGGGTCATCCAGCTGGAGGATTAGTCACACGCAGGCCCCTCGCAAGACTCCACTCAAGACACTCCGGATGTGGCCAGGCCCTCCACCTCCAGATGCCACATTGCTTGGAAGCTCACACTGAGGGAGGGTCTGCATGGTGTCCAATTACCTTGGGCAAGAAGGCCTTTAGCATGTCTGTCTCATCCAGATAAAGGCACTGTCAGGGTCACCTGACCGAACCCCCAGGGCCAATGGCTCCTCGGCTCAGCAGGCTCCCTCTACCAGCTGGGAGAGGAAGAAGAAAAGATATTGAGGGCAGTTTGGTGACATGGTTGACAATGCACTATACGTGATTTGGTAGTTTTTTGTTATAAATGTCAATGCTTTGACCTTACATCTATTTGTTTGTCTCTCACTGTAACCCTAAATGTAACTGCGCTATCAGGAAACATGTACCATGGATCAATGTCTGTGTTGAGAGCCCACTGCATGTACAGTGCAATGTGGGACATTGCAGCTCATCCCACAGCAGGTGAGACATCTTACTTGCATCTATGCTGTCTGCCATTCAAGTATCTGTCAAATTTCAATGAGATCATTTTTCATTCCTGATACCCTAGATAACAGAAGCCCATTTTGCCCAATCTCTCTTCATAGAAAGAAAAGGCACCAAGTAATAACAGTCTTCTCTGTCATTTCTCTATTCTCCATTATAAGTTTGCCTGTATTTATCTAAATGATTCCTTTTTAATGTACAAATTTAAAATTTTACAGTTTTTTTTGTGTTATTCACTTGTGGTATAGGCCAGCTTTTAGTGTGCATCCCTAATTGCCCATCACATTGTTACAGGTCTTGAGTAACATATAGGCAAGGCCAAGTATCTCCATGGGCTCTTGTCCCATGTTCAATGAAGTAGCTTTTCCAATTGCCATTTCAGGACATAGTGTTCCGTCAAGTTAATTAGAAATGGAGAACTCTTGCCCAATTCCTCTCATATTTCTGCTTGTTTCATGTCATACACTCCAGAGGAGCAGGCTAGAAGAAAATCAATTTTTTGCAATACCTAATCTGTCTCATTCCACAGCCAAAGGTGGCACAGTTCCATTTAGTCCTTTCAATTTTCAGCATGAATAATGCTCACTGACCATAACTGATGAAAGGCATCTCCATTTTACGGAAATAGAAATTCAGAAATGTTCTGTAGCCCTTTTCCCTACATGGTTGTTTTATTAAAAGAGCACTAAACAAAAAAAATCCCAAACTTTCTACACTGTTTGTTTGGGAAGAGAAAATTCCACAAGTCACTTTGTCACATTACCACCATTTAAAAGTGATGTAATTTTTAAAATCTGATTACTAGATTTATTTAGGATATCTGGTCGGCATGGATGAGTTGGACCGAAGGGTCTGTTTCCGTGCTGTATCTCTATATCTCTAAGACTCTATGATTTTCATCATTCCATAATGTCTTCAGGACACAAGGTATAACAGCAGTTGGGCAAATAGAGATTGCAGATCAATAGATTTCTAGGTACTAATGACATCATCGGATGTGGGGATAGTTCAGGAAGATGGCATTGAGGAATTTGATCTAAGGATGGCAGAGCAGATCCAAGGGAATTCCAGACCAATCAGTTGGTGGCATCTCTATGACCTGTCAGCATCACAGGCTCCACCTACTGGAAACCCAGATGAATGCTCTCCACTGAGATAAGTCAATGTTGCTTGGGTGGATTTTGAGGTGTTGGGGATATGGAGAGAGAGAGGGGCAGCAAGGTAGGAAGAGAGGGAAGGGAGACCACCCCCTACCCTTGGTCCATTCCCTTAATCTCATGAAAATTAGTTAATGAATGCCAATGGATTCTCTCCCCCTCTGTCTCCCCATCTCACCCTCTCCCCAACACCCCTACGATGCCCCCAACAAACTGACAGCCTGCCAATGCTTGTTTACCAGTTGAGTAGGCTGAAGTAATCTTGAGGTAATTACAATCTATAAGATAGCGAAACCTTGACAACAGATAGCCTCGGACTCCAAGGATCACTGAAAATGATTCTGAGGATGATAGCCAAGGCGATAGCATGTAAGATCCATGAGCAGATAGTCTTTTGGGAATGTCAGAAACATAAGATTATCAAAGAAAATACTTAGCCTTTACATTCAGCATAATGAAGCCTCATATTGCACCCTTTCACTTGTGGCATGGATGTTTCCTGAGGAGGTCACTGCCATGCCTATAAATGGAGCTTTGAGGTTAATGACATTGTTCAATTGTACTTGTCGAACTGATAGTTGTACTTTGGTGGTTCACAATCAAAATGTCATTGCTCCACTTGGTGTAGAACTCTGCCACAAGTAACACCTATCAAGTCAAGTCGCCTCAGTCTTACCAGACCACAGGGTTGGTCTCTCATTAGAAAGAGACAAGTGTTGTTGATTTAACCTGAGGGCCACCACACCTCAGGTGAGGAGAGAGCTTGAGAAGGAGAGTCCCTCATGGTAACTTTATCCAGTGTGGGGATTGAACCCATGCTTTTGGTATCATACTGCTTCACAAACCATCCAGTCAGCTGAATTAAAACACACACACACACACACTCTTGCTCTCTCTCTCTCTACCCCCACGATTATTCCCCAAAACTACTAGGACTGACAAACAAGAAACACTGCCCACTGATTTTCATTCTTTTCTTGCAACTTTCTGTATCGTTTTGCCTAAATAACACCTTGTCCTTCTGGATGGGTACATAGGATTAAGCATGCAATAGCATTCAAAATTGAAGTGGTAGAAGACTGCAAGGAACAGGGTAGGGTGGGTGATGGTCTAGTAGTATTATTGCTAGCCTATTAATCCAGAAACCAAGCTGATGTTCTGGAGACCCAGGTTTGAATCCCACCATGGCAGATGGTGGAATTTGAATTAAAAAAAACAGTCTGGAATTAAGAATCTACTGAACACTATGAAATCATTGCCGAATGTCGGAAAAACTCATTTGGTTCACTAATGTCCTTCAGGGGAGGAAATCTGCCACTCTCACCTGGTCTGGCCTACAGCAATGACAGCAATGTGGTTGACTCTCAATTGCCCTCTGAAATGGCCTAGCAAGCCATTGTAGTGCAAATCGCTACAAAGTCTCAAAGAAATGAAACTGGATCAATCACCTGGTATTGACGTAGACACCAGAAAAGACAATGGCAGAAACAGCCCTGTCGACCCTGCAAAATCCTCCTCACTAACATCTGGGGGCTGGTGCCAAAATTGGGAGAGCTGTCTCACAGACTAGTCAAGCAACAGCCTGACATAGTTATACTCATAGATTCATACCTTACAGACAATATCCCAGGCACCACCATCACCATCCCTGGATATGTCCTGTCCCACCAGCAGGACAGACCCAGCAGAGGTGGTGGCACAGTGGGATACAGTAGGGAGGCAGTTGACCTAAGAGTCCTCAACGTTGACTCCAAACCCCACGAAGTCTCATAGCTTCAGGTTAAACATAGGCAAGGAAACCTCCTGCTGGCTACCACATACCGTCCTCCCTCAGCTGATGAATCAGTACTCCTCAATGTTGAACAACACTTAGAGGAAGCGCTGAGGATGGCAAGGGCGCAAAATGTACTCTGGGTGGGGGATTTCAATGTCCACCACCAAGAGTGGCTCGGCAGCAGTATTACTGATCGAGCTGGTCGGGTCCTAAAGGACACAGCCGCTAGACTGGGTCTGCGGCATGTGGTGAAGGAACCAACAAGAGGGAAAAAACATACTTGATCTCATCCTTACCAATCTGCCGGGTGCAGATGCATCTGTCCATGACAGTATCGGTAAGAGTGACCATCGCACAGTCTTTGTGGATACAAAGTCCCACCTTCACATTGAGAATAACTTCCATCGTGTTGTTTAGCACTATCACTGTGCTAAATGGGACAGACTTCGCACAGATCTAGCAACTCAAGACTAGGCATCCATGAGGTGCTTTGGGCCATCAACAGCACAATCTGTAACCTCATGGTACAGCATATCCCCCACCCAACCATTTACCATCAAGCCAGAGGATCAACCCTGGTTCAATGGCGAGTGCAGGAGGGCATGCCAGGAGCAACACCAGGCATACCTGAAGATGACGTATCAACCTGGTGAAACCACCAAACAGGATTACTTGCACACCAAACAGTGAAAGCAGCAAGTGATAGGCAGAGCTAAGTGATCCCACAACAAACGGATCAGATCTAAGCTTTGCAGTCCTGCCACATCTATTTGTAAGTGGTGGTGGACAATTAAACAACTCACTGGAGGAGGAGTCTCCACAAAGTTCCCCATCCTCAATGATGGGGGAGCCCAGCACATCAGTGCAAAAGATAAGGCTGAAGCATTCGCAGCAATCTTCAGCCAGAAGTGCCAAGTGGATGATCCATGTTGGCCTCTTCCTGTGGTCCCCAGCATTACAGATACCAGTCTTCAGCCAATTCAATTCACTCCACGTGATATCAAGAAATGGTTCGAGATACTGGAAACTGCAAAGGCTACAGGCCCTGACAACATTCCGGCATTAGTACTGAAGACCTGTGCTCCAGAACTTGCTGCTCCCCAAACCAAGCTGTTCCAGTACAGTTACAACACTGGTACCTTCCCAACAATGTGGAAAATTGTCCAAATATGCCCTGTACACAAAAAGCAGGATAAATCCAACCCAGCCAATTACCACCCCATCAGTCTACTCTCAATCATCAGTAAAGTGATGGAAGGTGTTATCAACAGCGCTATCAAGCACCACTTACTCAGCAATAACCTACTCAGTGACACCCAGTTTGGGTTCCACCAGGGCCACTCAGCTCCTGACCTCATTACAGCCTTGGTTCAAACATGGACAAAAGAGCTGAATTCCAGAGGTGAGGTGATAGTGACAGCCCTTGATATCAAGGCTGTATTTGACCAAGTGTGGCATCCAGGAGCCCTAGCAAAACTGGACTCAATGGGTATAAGGGGTCAAAATCTCCAGTGGTTGGAGTCATACCGGACACATAGGAAGACGGTTGTGGCTGTTTGATGTCAGTCATCTCAGCTCCAGGACGTCTCTTAAGGAGTTCCTCAGGGTAGCGTCCTTGACCCAACCATCTTCAGCTGCTTCATTAATTACCTTCCCTCCATCATAAGGTCGGAAGTGGGGATGTTTGCCGATGATTGTACCATGTTCAGCACCATTTGTGACTCCTCAGGTACTGAAACAGTCCATGTTCACATGCAACAATATCTAGACAATATCCAGGCTTGGGCTGACAAGTGGCAAGTGACATTCACGCCACACAAATGCCAGGCTATGACCATCACCAACGAGAGACAATGTAATCACTGTCCTTTGAAACATTCAGTGGTATTACCATCACTGAATCCCCCACTATCAACATCCTGAGCGTTACCATCGACTAGAAGCTCAACTGGATTCATCACATTAACAGAGTGGCTACAAGAGCAGGCCAGAAGCTAGAAATACTGCAGTGAGTAACTCACCACCTGACTCCTCAAAGCCTATCCACCATCTACAAGGCACAAGTCAGGAGTGTTATGGAATATTCCTCACTTGCCTGGATGGGTGCAGCTCGAACAACACTCAAGAAGCTTGACGCCATCCAGGACAAAACAGCCCGCTTGATTGGCACTGCAGCCACAAGCATCCACTCCCTCCACCACCGACGCTCAGTAGCAGCAGTGTGTACTATCTACAAGATGTACTGCAGAAATTCACCAAAGATCCTCAGGCAGCACCTTCCAAAGTCACGACCACTTCCATCTGGAAGAACAAGGGCAGCAGCTATATGGGAACACCACCACCTCCAAGTTCCCCTCCAAGTCACTCATCATCCTGATTTAGAAATATATTGCCGGTCCTTCACTGTTGCTGGGTCAAATTCCTGGAATTCCCTCCCTAATAGCATTGTGGGTCAATCTACAGCAGGAGGAATGCAGCAGTTCAAGAAGGCAGCTCACCACCAGCTTCTCAAGGGCAACTAGGGATGGGCAAGAAATGCTGGCCAGCCAATGACACCCACATCCCACAAATGAATAGAAAAAAACAATATTGGAAGAGGCAGGGCATCTCAGCAAACTATATCTGAATAAATATTCTTCAAACAATTAAGTAGAAAATTAATTTATGAAATGAAAGATGCATTACTTTAGTAATTGCTTACCAAGTTAAAATGTAAAACTAAGTAAAACCTTCAGGAGTGTGCATTGACCTCCAAATAAGTGCATTTTCCCAAGTTAATAAAATGGATTTGCACATGATTTGTGGTGACTTTCTGTAACCATGATATGATTGATATGTATATTTTTAGATTGAACCTTTCCAGTGTATATCTGTTTCAAAATTCATCAAATCCCATTCATACAAAATTCATACAATTGCAAGGTTATAACGCTGAGACAGATCAAGGATATGACATTCTCATTGTCCCTTCAGTTAGGTAGTGAAGGCAAATAATTCAGTACATAAACCCCCATCTTTTGATTCAATGGAGGAAAATCCATACAAACAGAGATTTCTTTAGACAGAACAATTGCCTTCACTATCTGAAATGATTTAGGAAAAGCCACATTCTTATCAGTTAGAATTATATTGCTCGTTTCCGTAATGTTCTTTTTGTTTCACAGCTTGAAGAGATTTTTATGTCTATCATCAAATGATTTTCGACTTTAATTTGGTCTCGTGTGATGTCAGTCTGCATTGTTCAAATAAGCAAAAGAAGAGGAGTAGGCCATTCAATCCCTCAACCTCTTCCATCATTGGCTGCTCTGTGCCTCAATTCCATTACGCCCAACGTTTGGCCATGTCGCTAGTGAAAATTTAAGCAATAACAATTTTGAACATCTTAATTGATCTATCATCTGCAACCTTTAGGTGGAAAGAGTTCAAGATCTCTTTAAACTTTGATAAAAATCGGCCTAAAATCTCTCTCAAATGTGAAGAATAAAGCCAGGCACAGCACTCCAGTAGCAGGTTGAAAAAATTTTGAATAGTCTCATTGCATTACCTCTTAATTTGTAATTTATTTAGCCAATAATATTACCATAATAGCTCATCCTCCACCCAACTCACATTATATTGGACCTATAACAACTGAACCATAAAAATCAAAGTACAGAAAAGGCCCTTTGGCCCAGTAAGTCAATATCACCAAATGCTTCATGATTATCCCCAATTTCCTTTTTTAATCTGTTGCATTTAACACCAAAAGAAACCCATGGATAGAATGTAAGATGTTATATTTTGATTCAGAGAAAAGTGAACACATTGTAACTTGCACAGACCGGAAATCTGTTGTTCAGAAACTCCAATTGTCCAGAAATTACTTGAGAAGAATCACATGTTCTGTCGGCACATGTTCATTGGGTCCTCTTTAGTCGAATAATTTTGGAACAGAAATGTGTAAAATACAGTGTTTGGATAACTAAAGCAATTTTTATTACTGCTTTGCAATATCCTGTGACTTTTTCATGTTTCAGGTAAATATTTTTGCTGCTTTACAAAGAACAAAGAAAATTACAGCACAGGAACAGGCCCTTCGGCCCTCCAAGCCTGCGCCGATCCAGATCCTCTATCTAAACCTGTCGCCTATTGTATCTGTATTCCTCTGCTCCCTGCCCATTCATGTATCTGTCTAGATATATCTTAAATGATGCTATCATGCCTGCCTCTACCACCTCTGCTGGCAACACGTTCCAGGCACCCACCACCCTCTGCGTAAAGAACTTTCCAGACATATCTCCCTTAAACTTTTCCCCTCTCACCTTGAAATCGTGACCCCTAGTAATTGAATCCCCCACTCTGGGAAAAAGCTTCTTGCTATCCACCCTGTCTATATCTCTCATGATTTTGTAGACCTCAATCAGGTTCCCCCTCAACTTCTGTCTTTCTAATGTAAATAATCCTAATATACTCAACCTCTCTTCATAGCTAGCGCCCTCCATACCAGGCAACATCCTGGTGAACCTCCTCTGCACCCTCTCCAAAGCATCCACATCCTTTTGGTAATGTGGCCACCAGAACTGTACGCAGTATTCCAAATGTGGTTGAACCAAAGTCCTATACAACTGTAACATGACCTGCCAACTCTTGCACTCAAAACCCCGTCCGATGAATGAAAGCATGCCATATGCCTTCTTGACCACTGTATCGACCTGCGTTGCCATCTTCAGGGTACAATGGTCCAGAACACTCAGATCTCTCTGTGCATCAATTTTCCCCAGGGCTTTTCCATTTACCGTATAGTTCGCTCTTGAACTGGATCTTCCAAAATGCATCAACTCGCATTTGCCTGGATTGAAATCCATCTGCAATTTCTCTGCCCAACTCTCCAATCTATCTCTATTCTGCTGCATTCTCTGGCAGTCCCCTTCACTATCTGCTACTCCACCAATCTTAGTATCATCTGCAATCTTGTTAATCAGACCATCTATACCTTTCTCATACCTTGGTTAGGCATTCTATAAAGTCATTCTGTAATCTTGAAAATTCCAAAATTACTTAAAAATGACAGTCCTAAGCATTCCAGACTGGAGAGGTTACAATGGAATTGCATTTTGAATCGGTGTGTAGGTGGAGGAGGAGAGATTTGGATGATATGTATAAAGCAAAGGGATTTTGGAGGTTTAGCTTCAGGAAATTGTACAAACAGCACCTCAAGTGGATAGGAATACTGAAGAAAAGTCAGCAGAATTATGGATTTTATGGCAGCAGTTTAGACGGTAAAATCTAAGATTGACTAGTGATTTGACGTTAAACTAGGAAGAGCCCAATTGGAGGTCCAACATAGTTGGAATTCTATAGACAGAGCAAAGCAGGCATTCGGAGTTAGGCTGCAGATCAGCCAGGATCTTTTTGAATGGCAGAGCAGGCTAGAGAGGCTGAATGGCCTACTCCTGTTCCTATGTTCTTCTCGTATGGCCGTTACTGTAGCTGCCATTAGTAGACAATAGCCATCCTATACTTTATATGATGTACTGTGGACCAATATTTAAGTTGACAAGCTGCTGTGTTGTGTGCAAACAATGTGTACATCACATTTGGAAGTGACTTCAGCAACTAGGCACCTTTTGTCTGGGTAGACAGATATTGTTATTACATCACAGGCCTCAGTGAGCAAAGGTATTTGCATGCAATGGTCAGCAATGTCTAGGGCATGCAGACAATGCATAAGGATAGCTAAGGATCAATAGCTCCCTCACAGGTCAAGGCACTTACCTTATCCACCCTGGTTGCAGTCATTTACTGTGCTGTTGCACATTTGTGATTTGATAGACACTGGACGACAACAAAGAATGGCCTTTGCGCAGTGAGTTCTGGGCTACACCTCAATGCATTAGTGAATCCCCAAACATCTTCCTGCTAGTCCTTTCCAACAACCCCACTGGCTTTGTACCTCCTCAGGTCTCCACCATGGGATGGCCTAGTGGTATTATCATTGGACTGTCAATCCAAAGACCCAGACAATGTTCTGGGGACCCTGGTTCGAATCCCGCCATGGCAGGTGGTGGAATTTGAATTCAATAAATATCTGGAATTAACAGCCTAATGGTGATCGTGAATCCTTTGTTGATTGTTGGGAAAAACCCATTTGGTTCACTAATGCCCTTCAGGCAAGGAAACTGCCATCCTTACCTGGTCTGGCCTACATGTGACTCCAGACCCACAGCAATGTGGTTGACTCTTAACTGCCCTCTGGGCAATTAGGGATGAACAATAAATGCTGCCTAGCCAGTTTTGCCCTCATCCTGTGAACGAATAAAGGAAAGAAAAACAACCCATCTCTATGAGCTGCAAATGTCCACCTTTCAGCCCCAAGCAGTTGACCATGCCTGATGTGGTCATCCACAGTCTACCCTCGAAGACAGGGTGCTCCTGACCATAAATAAATCAGCCTGCTGTTGGACCCCATTCCAATCTATGCTCTAACGTAACTCCCTTAAATGCAGAATAGCCTCTATTAACAATTCTCATGCTCCCAGTCTCTCAGTCTGAAACCCCCTATCCCCATGATTATTCCCTCAGCACTGGCCCACCTTACCACTCCATCCTGCTCTTATTGCACAGACCTGATGGCTGGCTATTACCCACCTCCTCGAGTAAGATAACGGGGCATCCCTAAAAGAGGTTCGATAGCCCTCGACTAATGTCTGTATGTCACCTGATTGTGTCAGCGCTAACCCCCAGACTATCCATTATGGACCCACAGGACTGACCATGACTGACTCGCAGACTGCAGACGTACAGACAGCCTGACTAAGATTGACCTTACTGGATGTTTGACTGTACCCAAGCACGTGGACTGACCGTGGAGGCTGCCTTTGACTTGCTGTGCCAATACTCCCTGACTAATAGCTGCTTTGATGGACTTCAGTGAGGATTACTCCCCTTGGAGTTTGAGAGAAGGCTGTCTGATTGTTGCACAAGCAGTGTGTGTGTGTGTAAGTGCCACAAATGTCATTGGCATATGGTACACGTGTGAGATTGAAGTAGCAACGTGTTGTAAGGCAAGACATACGATCTCTTGATTGCGAACTACCTGGCTCTGTGATTGTGTTAGGACGGAAAGGAAGACAAAGCAGAGCAGGATTGCTCTGGGAGAGCAAGTGAGCAGCCCTGAGATGCAGCTTGGTCCAGTCTGTGAACTAGTTGCCTGTCCCTATGTGTGCACAAAGTGTACTTGCAGCTGCATTTCAATGCAAGTCGTTGGTGAACCCTAAAGTACAGCTTTAAAGAGCTCACACATCCTGTAAGTGACTTGAAGGGTATTACATGAGGATTCTGAGAGGTTGGCAGTTCATAGGTGCCAGTGTCTGTGGATGTGGGGTTCATGCCACCTTTGCCAATAAAGTGTCCCCTGAAGAGTTGTTGCTTAGTGCATAAGTTGGCAGTCGAGAAGAGCAAGTAGTAGGCTGCTCTAACTTTCTGGTCAAGAGTTTCAGCATCTAGTTTCCTCATGGTAGGGGGTAGGATAGGAAGCTTCACATTAATGAGGTACGAGCTACAGTTAATGAGGATGACAACAAGCAATAATCCCTATTAATAAGCATCTCGCCACTGCCTTGTGAGAATCTTGAATTGCTCAAGATCTGCCCCTGGGATTTCATGTGTATAGATTTTTGAAAGTTGCAGGATATATTGAGAGAATAATTAGCAAAGCATCTGGGGTCTTGCTCACCATAAATAGAGATATTGAGCACAACAATAACAAAGTTGTGGCCAAACATTTATAAAGTCCTGGTTAAGCCAAACTAAAGTACTGCATCCACTTCTGTTCATCCCTGTGTAGGAAGAATGTGCAGGTCTTTGAGAGACTGTTTATCAAAATGGACGAGGAAGTTTAGCTCCAAGCTTAGGATGGAAAGTCATTAACTGTTTTCATTGATGAAAAGCAGAGTGAGTCAAAATATTATGAAGAGGTGTACACAAATTTCTCACCTTCAGTTAAGTTAGAATAAGAATAGCTGAAATAAACTCAGAAATGCTGGAGAAACTCAACAGGTCTGGCAGCATCTCTAGAGAGACAGAAAAAGAATTGACTTTTTGAGTCCAATATGACTTCTTCAGGACTCAAGATGAAGCTGTTCCATCAGTTGATGGTACAAGGACCAGGAGAGAGAGATATTTAAGATGTTAGGTAAGTGATACATGGGGAAGGTGAGTTTTTTTAATATGGTGAGTAATATGCCCTGAAACTCACATCCAATAAATGTGATGGAAACAGAGATGATCAATGATTTCTAAAAGGAGATTTGGTGTGTATGTGAAC
>NC_063358.1:35532999-35542924 GCF_021869965.1 Rhincodon typus | reverse complement strand
TGTTCCAACGAAGCATAACACAAGCTGGAGGAACAGCCTGTCATATTTCATTTAAGCTCTTTACAGCCTCAACAATCATCATGAAGTTCAACAATTTCAGATCACAAATGCTGCCTATCCTCCAGTTTGATACTTCACCCCCACTAGCCACGCACCTACCTCCCCCAAAAGCATCTGCATCCTTTTTTCTGAGATTTTGCTTTCAGTCAGAGCTCATCTTTATTCTGTTATTAACACCACCTCTGGATCTATGACTTGCCTCCACTACAACTCCCTTTATCTTTTGTTGCATGGCACCTTTGATCATCAATCTTTCTTAACCATCCTTTAACTTATCCTTCTATTCCATTTGTTTCCTACCCCCTTCTCAACAGCATAAAAGCCATAACCTTTCCACTTTCCACTACAGTTCTGAAGATAACTAACATCAAACTCAAAACATTGACTGTATTTGCCTCGTAAGCACTGCCAGACCTGCTGAGTTTCTTCAGCATTTTCAACTTTCTTCCTTCTATGTATTTAGTAATAACTGAAGATGATAGATACAATTAATTGATTGCCTGCTGTAGTTCACAAGATAGATATACATACTTAAAGCATGGAAATATTCTCTAAAAGCTGTTGGTGACGCAAAAGTCTTTGTGCAGTAGTGCAAATTTGGTAACAGTGAATCAGCAATTCTTATTTTCCTAATTTGGCCTTGGGGTGCAAGCCTCAATGGTCAGACCAGTACACATTGCCCATTTCTACTTTTCCTTAAGAAGCTGTTTGTGAGTTGCCATCTCTCGTTCAGTAGTTCATGTGGTCCAGTTAGAACCAAAGGGCTGAAGTGAGAGATTTTCCAGGCTACTGAACCAAGGGTAGTGAAGGAACAGTAATACAGTTCCAGGCAAAGATGATGAGTGACTTGGATGAAAACTTGCATGATGTTCCCATGTGCCAGCTGCTCTTGTCCTTCGTGCTGGTAGAGGTCATAAGTTTGAAAGGTGCTGCTGAAGGAGTTTTGTGAGCTGCTGGATTGCACCTTGTAGATGGTAGACACAGCAGCCTGATGCGCCAGTAATGAAGAGCGATTTAAATAGTGTATGGGTACCTACGAAGAGGGCTATATCTCTCCATGTTTTATTTGAATTGAAGTCAAATAGGGGAGAGACAGTAAATGGGCTGCCAACTCGACCTTCCCCCTTTTACACTATGGCACAAAGTTAAAATTGTCCTTATTGACCTTTGAAATAGATCTGCATTAAAGTTTACCAACATAATTCTGAGTTTTGTAAGTATATATCTGTTTTAGTCTTTGTGTTTTCTCCTCTCTCTGAGTATGCTTTCTTAGTTACAAGACTAGACCAAGTTATAGTTCATTCTTTGTTCGGCTCACACCATTTCAAACCGAGGTAAAGTATGGTCTATCATACTTACACAGATCAATGGGCCTCCTGCAGATCTGCTGTGTTGTTGATCGACACTCTAAATATTTTTGCTATTCACCACTTGCTTGCAGAATAATGGTGAACTTAGAAGCGTTCGATAGTACTCAAATGGGTATTCTCCAACATACAGAAATAACTGCATTGGGAAATAGAAGCAATAGGGGTAGGACACCGGTTTTGTGTAAACTAGATGGGGAATATCATCTCTTGAAGTTCGCTACAGATAAAATTAAAGGTTGTGTCGCTTTGTAGCATGCCTTTTTCTGGCCAGTGCTCAAAAGACCTTTTTAACTTTATTTTACTTTTCTTTCAGAAGAAATTATAGATTTTTTTCTGTATGGTCTATAAAGTCTATTATGGACTTTAGAGGGTTAAGATTACTTATACTTGACTTTGTATTCCTTTGTGTGTAGAAGGTTCCTTATCAATATGTCTAAAATCTTAAAGGCTTGTTCTGGTGAGGAAAAATCTAAAATGAATCAAGAATAATCTTAAAATTAGATTTAACCATTCAGGAGCAAAATTAGTAAGCGATTTTCACATGAAGAATAATAAAAGCCTGTAATTCTCAACCTCAGAAAGGGTCTGAATGCCAGGGGATAAATTGGACTTTTGTGACTGAGATGGCTAGTTGTTTGTTAGGTGAGGGTATCAGGCAATACAGAGCGAATGGAATTGAGATGGAGGTCATCCATTATCTAAATGAATGGCCGCCTTTTGCATCGATATTCTGATGTCATGGAAACTATAGGGATATTCATCGACATTGGCATATCAGCTGGGATTGAAGGTAATAGGTTTGGTGAAGGGAAGCGAACTTAATTAGGCGGAATGGAGATCATCATGTGAATAAGCAGAAGGGAAGGCAGTACAAACTCTGCATCATCAATATAGTTAAAAAATAAACATCAAAAATATTATTTTTACGCAATTGGTACAGGCCAAAATCAGGTGTACGTGATAAACAGGATTCAAGATTTCATTTATGAAAGTAAAACTGCAAGAATACATTAACAACGGATGCCAAACAATCCTTACTTTTAAACAAAAACCGAAAGAACTGTGGATGCTGTAAATCAGGAACAAAAACAGAAGTTGCTGGAAAAGCTCAGCAGGTCTGGCAGCATTTGTGAAGAAAAAAATCAGAGTTAATGTTTCAGGTCCGGTGACCCTTCCTCAGAACAGAACAGTTCTGAGGAAGGGTCAGCGGACCTGAAATGTTAATCCTTACTTAAATATGGACTCTTTTCATTTAGAGTTGTCAACACTCCAGGCTTGCCCAGAGTCTGCAAGAGATAACGATAGTAGCAATGCAGGAGGAAAATCATACTGACATCAAAAATTGGTAGTAGTTCATTTCCTTGAATTATTTTTTTTTTCTTCAGCAGTTTTAACAGTGACAGATATGGGGAAAGCCTTTTGATTCAGTTGGTGTCATAGAGCCCTAGAGTCATAGACTCATACAACATGGAAGTAGACCCTTCAGTCCAACTGATCCATGCCACCCAGATATCCTAAACAGAACTAGTCCAATTTGCTTGCATTTGGCCTATATCCTTCCAAATCTTTCCTATTCATGTCTTTTAAGTAATGTAATTGTACTTATCTCTACCACTTCCTCTGGCAGCGCATTCCACGTACAAATCAGCCTCTGTGTGAAAAAGTTGCCCCTCTGATCGCTTTTAAATCTTTCCCCTTTCACCTTAAACTGATGCCCTCTATTTTTGTATTCCCTTACCCCGGGGAAATAGACCTTAACTATTCACCTTATCTATGCCCCTCGTAATTTCATAACCCTCAATAAGGTCACCCCTCAGCCTCCTACACACCAGGGAAAGAAGTCCCAGCCTATCAAGCCTGTCCCTATAACTCAAACCTTTCAGTCTTGTTAACATCATTGTAAATCTTTACCGAACCCTTTCCAGTTTAATAATATCCTTCCTATAGCAGGGCTACCAGAATGGCACACAGTACTGCAAAAGTTGTCTCACCAATATCTTGTACAGCCGCAAAATGACGTCTCAACTCTTTTACTCAATGCTCTGACCAATGAAGGCAAACGCACCAAATGCCCTCTTCACCATCCTGTCTACCTGCAATTCCACTTTCAATGAACTTTGTACCTGCATCCCTAGGTCTCTCTGTTTGACAACACTCCCCAGGGCCCTACAATTAAGTACATAAACTCTGCTCTGATTTGTCTTACCACCTCACATTTATCTAAATTAAAATCCGTCTGTTAGTCATTGGCCCATTGGCCCAGCTGATGAAGATCCCAATGCACTTTTAGATAACCTTTTTCACCATACACTATACTACCAACTTTGGTGTCATCCACAAACTTATCAACTGTGCCTCCTACATTCTCATCCAAATCATTTCTATAAATAACAAACAATCGAGGACACAGCACCGATTCTTGTGACACATCACTGGTCACAGACCTCCAGCCCAAAAAGCAACCCTCTACCACCACCCTCTATCTCCTACCTTCAAGACAATTTTGCATCCAGTTGGCTAGCTTTCTCTGGATCCCATGTGATCTGACCTTACTAATCAGTTTACCTTGTGGAATCTTGTTGAAGGTCTTGCAAAAGTGCATGTAGACCACATCTAATGCTCTGCCTTTATCTATCTTCTTGGTAACCTCTTCAAAAAACTCAATCAAGTTTCTGAGACATGATTTCCCACACACAAAGCCATTCTGACTATCCCCAATTGGTCCTTGCCTTTCCAAATGCATTTAGATCCTGTCTCTCAGAATCCTCTCCAACACCTTATGTACAACTGATATCATGTTCACCAGTCTGTACTTCCCTGGCTTTTCTTTGCAACCTTTCTTCAATAGTGGCACAATGTTAGCCACCTTCCAGGCTTCTGGCACCTCGCCCATGGCAGTCAATGATATGAATATCTCTAATAGGGGCCCTGCAGTTTCTTCCCTAGCTTCTCACAATGTCCTGGGACAACACCTGATCAGGTCCCAGGGATTTATCAACCTTATACATTTTAAAACCTCCAGCACATCCTATCTGTAATGTGAACTCTTTTAAAGAAGTCACTGTTTATTTCCCCAAGTTCCCCAGCTTCCTTATCTTACCCCACAATAAATACTGATGTGAAATATTCATTTGCGATCTCACCCATCTCCTGTGGTTGCACACAAAGATGACTCATTGGTCTTTAGGGGGTCCTATTTTCTTCCAAGTTACTCTCTGCCTTAATGTCCCCTTTTTTCCCTCCTGATTTCTCTCTAGTGTACCCCAACTCCTCCTATTCACTTGATCCCAGCTGTCTCTACCTGACATGCACCCCCTTCTTTTTCTTGTTCAGAGCCTCAATATCTCTAGTCATCCAGTGTTCTCTACTTCCATCAGCCTTGCATTTCACACTAATAGGAATATACTGTCTCTGACCTCTCATTATCTCATTTTTGAAAGCCTCCCACTTGCCTATCATCCCTTTACCTGTGAACAGTGTCCCCCATTCAACTTTTGAAAGTTGTTGTTGATAAGACTTTGAGAACACATCCAATCATAGAATCCCTACCATGTGGAAGCAGGTCCATCGATACCACACCAACCCTCCGAAGAGCATTCTACCCAGACCCAACCCACTTCCCTATCCCTATGCTTGTAACTTTGCATTTCCCATGGCTAATCCACCTAGCCACCTAGTTTAGTTTAGGACTATGTTCGGCATGGATTGGTTGGGCTGAAGGGTCTGTTGCTATGTTGTCTGACTCTATGACTCTATCTCCCGTGAAGACAGATTAAGCAGGTTTACTGACTGTTCTCAAGATCCTTTCCTTCATCTCTTACAATGCAGTGTTGTGTTTTGGTATAAATTGAAAATGAAAGCTTTGTATATTTAATCATTATTTGCAGTGTTATTTGTATTGTAGCTCACAATAAAATGATTGCACTGTATTTAAACCCAAACAATAATGAAATAAAATAATTTATTTGAAAGTAATTAGTTTTAACATATTCATGAAGACAACCAATTAAAGTTATCATTAGCTGATATTAATATGAAATATTTACTTGATACCCTCAGGCCTATTATCATTTTTAAAAAATTTGATATTTGTAAGAAACTTCCAAGTTTTAGGCATTTGCACCTCTTCTTTCTGCCTTAGGTAAACAATATGGTAATTCTACGTCTCTTCAATTTGACTTCAACTTCATGAGGCACCAAACAAACATTTGTAACCAAGGGAACCCCAACAGAAAGTGAATACTTCTACATAATTAAGCTTTGTGTAATATTAAATATTGGTTGGCAAATTAGGTTCCTCTTGTAAGTATACTGTTAAAATATGTGTGTGATTTTGACTCAGGTTAATTGAGGTATAAAATGAATTATTTCGGATAATGAAGTAAAAATATTCTGATTGCTATGTACAGTTATACCATAAAATATTTGAGAAAATGGTCTCTGTGCTTTTTAGTTACACTGCTTGTGTGTTCTGAGAATGTGCTTACAATTTTCCTCACTTCATCCTGTAACTAAAATTCATTTCAGAGACATTGTCTCAACAACAATGTGACATTAATAGAATATGCTACTGATCTTTATGTGTTGATTTTATTTTAAACTATTACTTCTACAACACACAATGGTATATATACTTAGGAGAAAGTTTTTATGTACATGGAGATTTGGAGAAAACTGCACTAAATACACTCAGCACCAAAGACCCTCCAACACAGCCAAATTTTTTGTATTTATCTCATTTTCTGATTCAGATTACGTATTGCATATATCTTCTATTATTCATACATAACAAAATCCAAACTGAATTGACTCACTTGTTCAAGACATATTTGATTTGAAGTAAATACAATAAAATGTGTAATTATGCCTTTTAGGGTCCCATTGACACCTCTGAAACGTTTTAAACTCTGCTCTTATGGTCCATGACACCACCAGAATTGAAATACACCTCCAATTCCTTCCAATAATTGTTCTCTTTTTTCCACAATCTCGTCGTTGAGCAATATGTTTTTCTCCCCAATCTTCCCTCTGATGTTTGGGATCATATCATCAGGTACCTTCAAATGAATATGGTCATTCTTCCTGTCCAAGTCTGTATACTGAGTGTACACTAGCTGGCTGACACTGCAGTGCATTTCAAAATTGCCAAGAACCGAGTGAGATGACACACTAATTCCCAGATGTGTCACTGGAGGCCGTGATGGTTGAGATCCAGAAACAGAGGGAGGGCTAATACCCAGGGTGGATGTTCCCAGCATAAAGTTCAGCTCCTTAACCAAGTGTTGTGGTAAATACTAGCTGAACTGGCATTTCGACTGAAGATTCCAATTTGGCTGTGTTGGAGGCTCTTTGGTGCTGAATGTATTTAGTGCAGTTTTCTCCAAATCTCCATCTGTCCTCTGAATGCCAATGCCTTTATTCCTGTCTCATTTAATTGTATGCAAAAATATCCTGTGGAGAGTTTTTGACTGCCATTTTATGGTATGAAGGACATTGATCAATAACTGCTTCAATTTGTAATAACAAAAAACTGCACTTGACAAATAACCAAGCATTTATTGTGTAATGAATAATACATGTTGAAGTTTAAATTCAGTTATATTATCGAAAGATGCTTATCTCATATTTCTTGGTGTAGTTCTGCTCTTGCTCAATTTGAAGCTGTCAGTAAAGGTGCACAGCTCCTTGAATGTGATCTGAATCTTGTAACAATCAAGCAAAGGGAATTTTCTCTCCTATTATAATCGTGTGTATTTGAAAACCTGTGTTTGAATGACTCAGCAAATTCGTAGTGGCTAATGCATCCATATAACTGTTACCACCTTATCCAAATAATCCCACCTCATGAGGTCTGCTTTTCAAAAATAAAGGGCTTGTTTTCAGCTCACAGTTCAAACACCAGGCCATTATGCACCCGGACAGTATGCTTTCAATGGTGCATCTGTAGAAGTTGGTGAGGGACCTTATGGGCATGTCAAATTTCCTGAGCCATCTCAGGAAGAAGAGACGTTGTTGTGCCTTCTTGACTGTCGCATTTACGTGGGAAATCCAGGGCAGGTTGTTGGTTATCGTCACTCTGAGGAACTTGATGCTCTTCACTCTCTCAACCTCAGTTTTGTTGATGTAGATGGGGGTATGTTCTCCTCCTTTCTTTCTGAAGACGATGATCAGTTCTTTAGTTTTGCTGATGTTGAGACAGATCATTTTCATTGCTTCATGTCGCCAAGCCCTCAACCTCCCTTCTGTATTTTGACTCGTTGTTGTTAGTTAGCCGTCCCACTATGGTGGTGTCACCAGCGACTTTGTAGATGGCGTTCGTTTGGAATTTGGCAACACAGTCATAGTGTACAGGGAGTACAATAGGGGCCTGAGGACGCATCCCTGGGGGATCCCCAGTGTTGAGTGTTATTGTGGAGGGGGTGCAGTTACCTATCCTCACTGATTGCGGCCTATGGGTCAGAAAGCTGAGGATCCAGTTGCAGAGGGCGGAGCCGAGACAAAAGTCAAGTAGCTTTGAGACCAGTCTGAAGAGGTTAATGGTGTTGAAGGCAGAGCTGTAGTCAATGAGCCGGAGTCTGATGTCGGTGTCTTTGTTGTCCAGATGTTCCAGGGATGATTGCAGGGCAAGGGATGCGGCATCCTCTGTGCACCTGTTACGTCGGTTTAAAGCAGATTTGAAGCAGAAAATACAAAGCTCAGGAGAAACTGTACAGCAATAAATTGGCTTTGGATTCTCCTGCAAAAAGCAAAAACAGTCATTAGTTTTTAAATGGCCTCCACCCATGAAATCCTATGTTTCCATTTCATATTTTAAAGACTGTATGTACGCATCCTGTGGCATTACCAACAATGTGTTATTTTGTCATTTTGTGGCAAGAAGACAACTGGGCTCTGGGGAGAGAAGGATAATTCTGCTGATAAAATTTGGAAAAATGTTTAGAAAGAATCTTATTAAGAGATAATGAAGTGAGTGTTCTTTGATTAGTTCTTGGAAATAGCACTTTCATTATTTTAGTAGATAAATAAATAGCAAAATACGCTTCCTTCCCATGTGTGTACCGATGCAACATATATAGAAACAAAAATCTAAATATCTCATAATGGAGGGAACTCATTCCTCGGGCAGTTGAATGGTGACTCATCAACTTGGACAGACATCTGGATTTTTATGAATGTTATTAAATTACCAAGTACCTTGCATTTGTGCTTAAATAATGTGTTTACATTTAAGATTTTTATTTAGCATTTCCCACCCCAACCCATCAAGTTTGAAAGATTATTTTCCATTTGTTTTGCTAATATGCATATAGTGGCTAGAGAATTCTTTTACCTTAGCAGCTGTTCTGGAGAATATCCTTTATATTCATTAAATCATAGAATCCCTGCAGGGTAGAAGCAGTCTGTTTGGCCCACCGAGTCCACACCACTTCTCCTAAGAGCATCCCACCCAGACACACCCCCTACACTATTCCTGTAACCCTGCAATTCCCATGGCTAATCCACCTAGCCTGTACATCCATGGGCACTATGGCTAATTTAGCATGGCCAATCCACCTAACCTGCACAACTTTGGACTGTGGGAACTAGACGTTCAGAGGAAACCCACACAGACACAGGGAGAATGTGGAATAAAAGCCAGTTCCCTGGAGCGATGAGGAAGCAGTGCGAATCTCTGAGTCACTGTGCCATGTTTTCCTTATTTTTGTTTTTCTCTTCTAAAACATGTTCTTGGTTGCACCATAATTGGAGAAATTGTAAGGAGACTATTGTAACAGGTTCATTATCAAAGGTTATTGGAACTGATGGGAGAGTGGAGTTTATGCCACATTTTGATCAGCCATGCATTGATTAAAAGGTGGAGCAGACTTGAAAGATTGAATTTTCTATTCCTGTTCTTAACTCTTTTGTACTTGTGCCATTGTGTTATTTTCTTGAATCATTGCAAACATGAGAGGATACAGCTAAAATGAAAGCTTTGAAAGACAAAAAAAAAGGTCTATTCACCATTACAGGCAAGATTGAGTGGTAACAAAGTGATCAAAATCATGTAAACTCCAAAGTATTTGACAAAAGATTAACTTCAATGTTTAGTCAGTGTTCACAGACAAAGCATGTTTATTTGTTATGGCAGAAGTATAAATGATATTTTCTCATTGATGAGAAAAATTAGAAAATATATTGGCCAAAAAATTATCCACCAACAATATTCATTGCTATCAATATCTAATCATCAATGTCACACTTGATTGCACCAAGATAACTTCCAGAGCATCTTAAGTCCTCTCAAAGTCCACTGTTCAGACTGATTGGCTTCCAATGCATGTTGCCTCATATTAAAGTTCCTTTACTTTGTGATTAAATCCCTCTATGGCTTCATATCTCCTTTAAACTCTCCTTGTCTTCATCCTCAGCCAATATCTCCCAGCACACACCAGAGCAACATTTCCCATCACTGATTCTGGCCTTTTGAGCATTCCTCCTCTCTGTAATAGCAA
>NC_063358.1:35501928-35532989 GCF_021869965.1 Rhincodon typus | reverse complement strand
GTAATGAATTCCAGAGACTCACCACTCTCCTCATCTCCATCCTAAATGGCCTACCCTGAATCCTCATGCCGTGACCCCTGGTTCTGGACACACCCATCATCAGGAACATCCTCCCTGCATCTACGCTATCCAGTCCTGTTCGAATTTTATAAGTCTCTATGAGATTACCCCTCATTCGTCTGAACTCCTTTAAACTACAACAGCAGAATCACCACAAAAATACAAGGTGCGTATGCTTAGAGATGCAATTATAAGTTTGAACATAGCTTGAAAGATGTAGTAATAATCTCCTGAGATACGTATTCAAATATGTGGTGCATCTTTATAGTTATTGTGCTGAGGAAGTTAAATTCTTTCTCAGTAGATAAGCTAACTTGCTCAAGTTAATTTCCTTCTCAGTATCTATCTTGTGATTAGCAGTGCAATAGAAGAATAATTGAATGGCTCTTGTCATGCAATGGCAGTGTTTCTGCCATTGAGCTAGAAGGCCTGGGTCCAGACTCCAGAGCTGTATCTTAACATATTTGAATAAGTTGCTTCTAAATACTTAGAAGAATAATTGCCTTTGGATGGTAACAGAGGATTAGAAAAGTATTGATGAATAAAGGAATAAACAGGTTCATTCATAATAACTAAATGAGATGATTGGTCACAATGCAATGCGTAGGCTATGTGAGATTCTACAAACAGCAACCAAAATATCTGTGGAACAAACACAGAGAATGCTGGAGAAACGCAGCAAGCCTGCCAACATCTGTAATGAGAGAAACAGAATTAATGCTTTGAGCTCAGTATAACTTTTCTTCAGACAAAATATGTGCGGAACAATCTAGCCTTGCAGTCAGATTGAGTTACATACTGCAGAAAAAAACTGGATCTCTAACTTTTAGAAAGATGTATGTGACAAAAAATATAACAAGAAATACCCATTCATTTTAATCAGTAGGTGCTGATCAAGTTCCAGGTTTTAGTCATTTCTAGCTACATGGTAATAATATACATTTAATTTGGGCACTGAAGCTCAGGTCAGATAGTTTTCTCACAGATACTAAACAATGGGCTGATAATAATATATTTATTATCATTATGTGTATATTTTTCTCTTGGTCTTATTTCATGCTCCAATGATGTACCCTGATTAGACTTTGACAGTTGTGGGGATGCATAAACACATTTCAATGCCATTAACATTCACCTGTGTTGTGCCATCTTTGATCTATTGGAAATCTTTGCTAAGTCAGAATGATTACATCCTAATACCTGTTAACAGATGTTTGTTTTCTTGAAGCATTTTTGTCGAGTTCAACTTGAAGAAGTATAATTCTTGCAAACGAAAGCATCTAACCACACCAACTTGAACTGATCATTATAAGGTGCAGAAATAGCATGTTGAAAGCAACTGACCTTTCCAGAACTCCAGACAATAGCAACAAATAATACAACATATTCCTTAGTATTTAGCCACATTGTTGAACGCAGACAATTGATTTGGAAAATCGAAGCCACTATCTCTTTGAAAATGTTAGCTTGGAATTGGCTTTTACTTCAAGAGACCTTGGAGCATGACCTTGTGTCATCTATCTATTAACAAGACATTCACTAGGCTTATTTATGTTGTTCAAATGGTCTGGAATTTATCAATATAAAAAAACAATCTGCACAATATAATTCTTAGCTTTAGTTCAACATTTTTAGAAAAAAGATTAAAGGGCAATAACCTATTTTTAATCATCTTAAGATGGTTGAATCGACCTGTGAAAGTTATTCAGTTTTTGGAACCTACATTCATTGCAAGGTTCCGTACCGTTGTTTATACATCCCACCATTCTTCTTTATTGGACACATTTCCCATCATGTTTAAAATAGGTGGTCATGGATACATTTGTCTTGATACATTTAAATCTCATTCTAATCAATTATTTCAATTCACTGTGTAAATATTATGGCAGCAAGAATAGTTCAGAGGTGAGAGTTCACTGGTGAATATCTCACCTTCTGATTCCCCAAAGCCTCTCCACACGGCACAAATCAAAATCATAATGAAATATCTTCCACTAATTTGGTTGAGTGAAGATCCAACTGCACACAATAAACAAAAACCATTCAGGGTGAAGCAGGTGGCGTGGTGGCCTAGTGGTTAGCACTGTTACCTCACAGTGCTAGGGACCTGGGTTCAATTCCATGCTTGGGTGACTGTCTGTGTGGAGTTTGTAAATTCTCCCTGTGTCTGTGTGGGTTTCCTCCCACAATCCAAAGATGTGCAGGTTAGGTGGATTGGCCATGCTAAATTGCCCATAGTGTTCAGGGATGTGTAGATAACAGAAATAAATTAAATATATTCTACACACTTTAGCTCTAAACCTCTTGCAAAAACTTCCACTTATGTACAGTCAGACAAACAAGAAAAGGGAATTTTTAAAAAAAGGACAAAGAGATAACCATTTGTGTTGGTTATGGTTGATTCAAAGAGTTCTCCTCAACCTTCTTTTTTCCAAATATTTCTATTGGTTTGCAAGAGACACGGGGTGACTGTTTCACTTATGAAAGATCTCTAACTTATCCAGTTCAAAGTTGCAACTTGCAGCATCTGCTGAAGGAAGCATAAACTAGTTCTCTTCAGATGTAAAGTGGCTTACTGCAGAGAATTGACAGAGAGAGAGAGAGAGAGATTTTGGCTGTTGCAGATCTGCTGCCTTCTCTCTT
Organism: Rhincodon typus; assembly: GCF_021869965.1. Taxonomy (NCBI): domain Eukaryota; kingdom Metazoa; phylum Chordata; class Chondrichthyes; order Orectolobiformes; family Rhincodontidae; genus Rhincodon; species Rhincodon typus. Next base: position 35,530,286 of record NC_063358.1, on the reverse strand, counting down.
GATCTGAACTATTTTTTCCCCTGCCTTTCTCACATACCTGAGCCATTCAGTTAGCTGACAACCACTCAACTTGATTGGCAGTTTGAGGATCGTTGTCATTGATCATTGGTCTTTAGTCGATAAACCAATCAACTTCCTTTGCATATAGGTTGGCTCCAGTTCATCTGCACATTGCTGGAATCCATACCTCAATAAACATGGTTCACAGTAAGATTCAAATTCTGTGTTTTCCAAACTGGGATGGCATGATGGCTCAGTGGTTAGCACTGCTGCCTCACAGCACCAGGGACCTGGGTTTGATTCCACCCTCAGGCGACTGTCTGTGTGGAGTTTGCACATTCTCCCTTTGTCTGCGTGGATTCCCTCCAGGTGCTCCGGTTTCCCCTCACAGTCCAAAGATGTGCAGGTTAGGTGGATTGGCCATGCTAAATTACACATAGTGTTCAGGGGTGTGTAGATTAGGTGGGTTATAGGGCGATGGGTCTGGGTGGAATGCTCTGAGGGTTGGTGTGGACTTGTTGGCCAAAGGGCCTGTTTCTACACCGTAGGGATTCTATGAATCCATTTTTTTTTGTAAATCCCTTGGTTTCAAAACAGTTTTTTTTCTTCTTCCAGTACATAATTTTCATGAAGCATAAAAATTAAAAAAAATAAAGACACACTATGACATTTAACATCTTTTCTCATTTTCTCTCACCAACCAATCCTGCACCCTAATAGCTCTGCATGGCCTCTGACTCACTTGGGAAACCTCATTACATTTTCCCTACCTGCCTTAGTACTGCAAATCAAAATTTATGGTTGTACCGACATTTATCTTCCCACCCCATCAAGGAGTGGATCCTGGCAAAAGCTGGAAGGACACTGCACCCGCACAAATGGTGATGCCAGAACCATCCATGTCCTGGCCACTAACTATGAATCATTGCCCGTTGCTGAGCTGCTCACCCATTACTGCCATTGTGAATGGACATGACTGAATTCCAACTCCCTGTTTCAGGACTCATTTTCTCTTTTGTCTCCTTCTGGTACCAGTTGAATCTGCAGTCTCTGCCATCAACAGGCTGGCCCAAGAAGATATTCCATTCTCAGTCTCTGAGGAAGAAGCCATAGATCTCTCAGAGGATGGACCAGCAAGACTGCCTCTTGTACCCTCTGCCACTCAAATTCTGTTGATTCTGTTGGTAATTTAGTTATGTTCGAGTTGGAATCACAAGCTGGTGAGCACATCACCACTGGTAGACGAAGATTATGTCTGGTCCAGTGGCATTTGGATAACTGCCAGAAATCAGACACCCTGCTGCTTCTGGCATTCCCATGGGTAAAGTGGCAGCAAACACGGAAGTCAATGCTAGATACATGCATGGACTTCATTGTACTAGCCATTGATTCTCAGTGCTAATGACAAGGTGACAGAGGCATGAGGGACCTTGATCTCATTCCAGCTGCCCCTTCCTCATAAGGAGACAGGCTGGAGTCAGTTGATACCCAGCTACAGAAGGATCAGCCACGTATTGAACCCTCCCCAATATCCCACCAAGACCTCTCTTCTCAGGACACTTTAGAGGTCACTGGGTCATCCACCTCCATCCTGCCTGCCACTCATCCCTGTGGGAGTTCAAACTGAGGATGGTGAACCTGCAACTGGGCAAGACAATCTCATTCTCTAGCCACAAATCTTCCCGAGATTGCCCAACCAAAACTCTAAAGTCAATGGGTACCACATTAGACAGACTCTGTCTGCCCCAGTTGAAAAGCCCCAGATTGTACCCAAACGTAATGGGAAGCAAAGAAAGAATCTTCAAAGGTAACACAGATGATATGGGTGACACTTCATTGGAAACATGATCTCACATTTGTAATTATATATTCCCATTACATCAGTTGTAGCAGCAAATGCTTGGCTACAACTCCAAGAAGAAGGGTAGAGAGCAAAGCCATTTTTAGCACTGTACAATGTCTTATGGTCCAAGGTATGATGTGAGCAGCTGCTACACCAAGTGCAGCCAATGGGACCTTGGAAAGTCATTGTTACTATGGCAATGAGGGTCAATGTTTCCAGGCTACAAACCAAGCCTCATAGTAGAATCAGTTCATGGTGTTGCGTGATGTATTTGAGAGTGCCTGCGGGCCAAGGTTTATAGTCGAACAGTAGTCACATAGCATTCTGTGACCAGAAGAGTCTTTCTTTGGTGCTGTTTAGGTGTGTTTAATGCTGTTGCCCTTTGGAAGGTCTCACATCACATGGAAGTGGAGACCCCTCCCTCACGAAATGAAAGACTTACGCTGCCCTCGCTGGATGTGGTGGCAGTCATTTTCATCCCCATTGCATCCTTGTGAATTGGAATGACAATGGAAGGAAAAAGCAGTTGTGGTCCACAGACTGAGTTACAGATTCAGCCACCTTGACCTCAATAGAGATGGTACCCTTCACCTTACCAGGACCCCCTCAGTGAAGTCTACATCCCTTGAATTGACTGAGGACCAGGCCATTAGATTTTGACACATGGCCACTTTGTTGAAGCACATGAAGTGTGTGTTTGCCATGTAAGCTGCTGGCACATGGTGCAGATGTGATAATGATGTACATTAATATGTCCACCCAATTGACTGGTGACTGTTGGTAACCATGACAAGCTTTGTGACTGTGTTTAACAGGAAGGCAAGACAGAAGTACTGTGACTCTTTAAGCTCTCTGATTGAGATGTCAAAGCTTAAAAGGCAGGGCAAGCAGAGATGCTGCAAGCAGCCAAGTGGATGCGAAGTGTGTAAGCACTAAGAGAGTGAGCGAAGATCTCTGGGATGTACCCTGCTCCATGATATGGGTGCCTGTCCCTCACACCAAGTGTCCTTGCAACAGCATTGCAATGAAAGGTGCTGGTGCAGTTCAAAGAGCGGTATTGAGGTACAGAACTGTACTGTCAGGAAGTTGGCAATGCATCGTGAGTATATGGGGAAGCTGTTATGTGTCTAATGCCAGTGTCCTGGGATGTGGGTTGTATGTATCAAAGTATTGATTTCTATTAAGATGGTGGCAGAGTAAGATGCTCCAGCTGGAGCTCCTGTGCTCACCAGCTCCTTTACTGCTTTTTTTTCTGTTTTATCCCTTTTGCTGCAGTTTTTCTTCCATACCTCCCATAAACCCCCTCCACCATCAAAGTTTTAACTTCTTAAAGTACCCTACCTGGAGGGAATAGGGAACAGCCCGGTGCAGGAGATGAGTTGCAACTAGAGGGGTCAAGTCCCGGAAGCGAGTCGCACCCGGAGCCCGGAGCAGGACCAGAGCGAATGCTGGCCGAGTCTCGGCAGCTAGTCAAGGCCAAAGCGGGAGCAGAGTAAGCGCAGGCCAAGTCGGGAGCCAAGTCACGGGCCGGAGACCGGAACGGGAGCAGAGCAAACCCAGGCCGGCCTGTGTGTTGTGGGGTGGAGTGGGAGAGAGTCCTGGAGTGAGTTTGGGACAGAGGCCAGCGCATGCAGGCAGGGAGGCCTCGTGTTCTGAAGCCTGGCGGGCATGGACTCAGTGGAAAAGTACTATGACTCGAGTACTTTGAAGACACATTTTATTCTCATTCTGAACTTTTAAACTCTGCATTCCCATGCTAGGTTTTTTTTACTGTTCCAATTCTGTAACAACACTTAAAGTAACTGTACCTATGTACTCCGTACCTCAGGTGGCCCCGGGAGGCAATAGTATAAGCTTTTCACTGCACTCATTCGAATGTACATGACAATAAAGGCTATTCATTCATTCATTCAGTCTCACTCACTCAGCCTCACCTATGTTCATTTACTCACTCACTCACTCACCCACCCAATCTCCCTTGCACACTCAGTCTCACACACTCAGACTCACTCACTCACTCAATCATTCATTCATTTATTCACCAAGCCTCACTCACTTATTCTGTTATGGACCAGACCAAACCCCTTCAAAATATATTAAGTAGATATTCAAAACCCATTCAGGCTGCTTCTGTTGTTCCAACGTTTAAAAAGTATAAGGCCTCACAAATTGCTTACTCTATTGGCTTTGAGCAGATTGTTCAGCACCTCTGTCTTGACCTTTCTTCATAAAATAGCAGGACAAAATACACCCCTTAAAGCCATTGAATCATTAATACATTCAATACAGCAATTTAATGCAGAGGATGGGAAGAGCTATAATCACTTCTTAATTTCAAAATGAAGGCAACAAGAAAGGTCGGCACTGTCCTGGTATTTTCCGGGGCGAGATCACATGGAAACCCCCATTTCTTTACAATATGGAATCATGAATGATACAAGAGACACCAATTCATTGTTTCTTCTTTACTATCAACACGATATCAGCTGCACATTGGACACCTACAGTTTAGCTTGTATCAAAGAGCTGGTGATACAATAATACAGAAAAAAAAACTGATGGAGCAAGAACAACATTATTTATTTTTGGACAATATCAAGACATTAGTGTTGAATTAATAGAGTGTGAAAAATATGGAGCATAAGATACACAAATAAAATTTGTCTTACAAAAAGTAAATGATTCCCAATGCTGTCACAAACATGCTGACTAAAGGTGGAAACATTAAGCTTTGTTTTGATCTCTCCAGCCTGCATTCTCCCTGAATGAGCCTGACAGTTTGAAAAATAATGATCGACCCTATCATGGCCTCTATCACATCAAGTTTACTCCTGAGAGTCAATTCTGCTTTAATACTCCTGGATGCCCAAGTCTTATCAAGCAGAATGTCAGATATTCATGCATTCTCACATCTCTGCTATTCTCGTTGGTCTGTTGTCTTCAAGCCAACATTTTCTCATTGCTTGGTATGTAGCATTTGATAATCCAATATGTTTGGTGAAATCTGAAGCCGGGATATCCTGGTTTGTGATGGGCGATAGGTTACCATTGATATAGAAGCACTAATGCACAATGCGATTCACACTGCAGTGACACTACAGCATATGATATATTGTGGACCCCTTTCGAGCTGCATTTCACAACTTGTTAAAGGATAGCAACATACCCATTCATTATAATAAGGAAATTAGATTGCACTTCTGAAATATAAAGGAATTAAGGCCTTGCAGTATAATGATTAGTGCCTTGACATACTCACCACTATTCTGTTGTTCTTCAATTTTTCATTAATGCATCCACAAAGATTCTTGGGAGGCTTCTGAAACAATGGAAGAATAAAATATTCCTATCTAACCAGCATGATTAAACAATAGTCCTCACCTTCTGGGTTTGTGAGTGACGTTGATTGTTCAACTTGGCAAATCCCATTCAACAGCCAGTCCCATTCTCTAACTCCTTCACTAAGAACATGTCAGTTCTTCACAGGTGCTAAATGGGGAATCTTGACTTATATGAGCATATTAACACAGGAACGTTCTCCAGCAACACCTCAGTGATAATCATCTGAGGTGTAACTCAGATATGATAAAGGATCAAAGGGCCTCCCATTCAATGCAACTGAATACAGTCCTAATCATAAGGAAAACTACCTAAGCTTTTACATTGCAGTTACAGTAGCTTACTCTTGGAAAAAAACTGTTGTCCAAGTTACAGAAATGTTCCTCTGCAATTAAATCTGACTTGCAAGTTCAAAGATGTGAAAGGTCCCTTATGGTTTCAGAAAAAAAATGTGTTTAAGATATTAGAGCAGTTTTGTAGTCACTGGGATCCTCCCAGGAAGTGTATTGATAATGCAAGAGGTAGCAACTGTAGATGGCCTTGCTATGTATCATAGAATTTTACAGAGAAACTCATTCGTTATTAATAAGTTCAGTTGGAGGCATGACCTGGAAGACTTTTTGATTCATTCCCCATTCACCTCCCCATGGTGTACCCTTTTAAAGTGAATGGAATACAGTTGGTTTGCTCAAGGCATCAACGAGTAAAGAATTACATAGATTTTTGCAGCACAGAAACAGGCCCATCAGACCAATACAAGTAGAAATTTACGCTCCACTTTTAACCTACCAACCACTTTATAATTTTAAAGATCTCTGTCAAATCACCCCTCAGACTTTTGTTTCCTGAAGGAAGAGGCTTAACCTGTTGTATTTACTCTAATAGCTGCACTTTCTTAGTTCTGGAAGCATCTTTGCATATCTTTTCTCTACTTCTAATCAGTACTACTTTTCCTTTCTCTAATATGGAAGTCATGACTGTCTACAACCCTCTGAGTGAAATCTAGTCATGGTTTTGTACAAATTTAAAATAACTTCCCTGGTTTTCAATTCTGTTCCTCTAGAATACAATACCATTGCTATCTTAAATAAAAGCAAAATACTGTGGATGTTGGAAATCTGATACAAACACAGAGAATGCTAGAGAAACTCAACAAGTCTGGCATCATTTGTGGAGAGAAATAGAGTTAACACTTTGAGAACAGTATGACCCTTTATCGGAACTGAAGAAGTATCATTTCAGACCCAAAATGGTAACTCTAGTTCAGACGATGATGCCAAACCTGCTGAATTTTTCCAACATTTTTTGTGTTTGTCCCAGTGCTATCTTTGTACTTTTCATGCCTTGTTAAGCCTCATTGCTATGTTCATTTAATAGTTTGTTAATTAATATCTGCTGTGAGGGAACACTGTGGTATCCATAAAAACTGAAAGAACTGCGGATGGTTTAAATCTGAAACAAAAACAGAAGTTGCTGGAAAAGCTCAACAGGTCCGGCAGCATCTGTGAAGAGAAAATCAGAGTTAACATTTCGGGTCCGGTGACCCTTCCTCAGAACAGTTCTGAGGAAGGATCACCAGACCCGAAATGTTAACTCTGACCATATATGATTACCATGCAATGTGGCACACAGATAGCATACTATAACAAATATCCCACAGAGTTCCACAACAGTTTCAGGAATGAGAGAAAACCATTGCCTTCATGTGGAAATCAAATGAACCAGATCAGGGTAACAATTGAGAGTTCCAAACTATCTCAACAGTCGACGATTCAGACTTGGTTAGTGGGAGGGTTATCTCAGGGGACTGGCTGGCTGGTTTGTAGATGTAGCATGATGCCAAGAGGATCAGTATACTTCCCTCACCAGCTGAGGTTTCCATGAGGCACTTTCCTTTTCCACTTCTCTCTTTCCTTGCATAAGTTTAAACTCACTACCAGTCGTCTCTCTCTAATAAGAGAATATGGTATGGTCTGACAAGACTATAGTGACTTATTTTTAGTGGGAGATTTTGATTATATAAAATGGTGTAAACTAAATAGAAGAGAGAAACTTGGTGGAGGGGAGAGCTGGGCAGATGTAAATAATGAGATGTGAATCGATTGAAACCCACCATGTTGGCATCATGCTGCATCTACAAACCAGCCATCCAGTCCACTGAGCTAACCCCTCCCACTAATCAACTCTGAATCATCAACTGTTGAGATAGTTTGGAACTCTCAATTACTACCCTGATCTGGTTCATTTGATTTTCACATGAAAAGAATAGATTCCTCAGAACCGTTCTGAGGAAGAGTCACCAGACCCAAAATGTTAATTTTGATTTCTCTTCACAGAAGCTGCCAGAACTGCTGAGCTTTTCCAGCAACTTCTGTTTTTGTTTCTGTGTTAACCATGTCTTGGACTGTTGCAGCTAGGTTTGTAGATTGTGCTTCTCCTAGGCTCTTGCCTGTTTGGTTGTCTTACATGAATTCTATACTCATTTGATTTTGTAGGGTCTACACTTGCTCTGCCAGAGACTGCATCAATTACTAGACTTCTGCATTTTGAGTCCCTTGCATTCTTAGTTTGTCCTTAACATAAAGTAAGGGTGTATAGTATTGTTAATATTTTATTTGCACTATAATCTGCATTTTACAGAATACTGGTTTTTAAGCAGTATTTCCCTAATGCTCCTCTTCAAGTCTCAATCATATGTTTCTTTTTGCTCCACTCTACTGATGTCAAAGTAAGATCATTACTTTCAATAGATTCACATCTCATTATTTACATCTGCCCACCACTCCCAAATTTCTCTCTTCTACTTAGTTTACATCATTTTATATTATCAAACTCTTCCACTAAAGATAAGCCACTACAGTTTTACCAGACCATACAGCTATTCCCTTATCAGAGAGAGACAACTAGTGATGAGTTTAAACTTATGCAAGGAGAGAGAGAAGTGGAGAAGGAAAGTGCCTCATGTAAACCTCAGCTGGAGATGGGAGTGAACCCACCCTGTTGGCATCACACGACATGTACAAACCAGCCATCCAGTCCACTGAGCTAACACCTCCCACTAACCAAGTTGGAATCACCAACAGTTGAGATAGTTTGGAACTCTCAATTATTACCCTGATCTGGTTCATTGGATTTCCACATGAAGGCAATGGTTTTCTCTCATTCCTGGAACTGTTGTGGAACTCTGTGGGGGATTTGTTATAGTATGCTTACTGTGAGCCACATTGCATGGTAATCATATATGGTCTCACTACTGGTCTCAGTGAAGATCAATGCCTTCTTGTTATGCCTCAATATGTCTTCAGATGTGTGAACTCTGTATGACCCTGATTTTCCTGCTCATTTGCACTTGTCTGTCCCTTATCCAGTCTCTGATTTGCTATCAAGGTCAGTTGTGTTTTTTTCTGTCCTGTATCTTGAGTTACACCACTTTTGTTGTTTTCTTCTGGTCTTTTTCTATCTCCTTGACCTCATCATGACCCTAAGATGCTATAATTAGTCTGAGATTGCACTTTAATAAGGGAATTTTTGCCAGGGAATGTTCATAGTTTAATAGCGCAGACTTGTGATTTAGTCACGGCAATTCCCAATCTACATTCTTGGACATGAGCAACTTTACAGTGTTGACCAAGTTATTTCTATTTCTCCATTTGCTTGCAGATGAAGTTGGGCAATTGTCATGTTGTTAATATTTGCCTCTATAGTTAACTTTCTGTCTAACTCATTCGCTATTTGAAGTCTGTTGTCCAAAGCTGCTTCTTCTGGAAAACTGTGTGCTGCGAATATCCATTTCAGATCTCTTCACTTACTCTGCTGTGGTTCTATAAAGTCTTGAAACTTCAATCATCTGGAATAGTAATCCACCAATATTAAATGTATCTTCTTTCTAAAATTGAATAAAAATATGGATAGCATCTGATAAGACCTATCTGGACATTTTAAAGACACTTTTGACTCCAATATTACTTGGCTATTGATGGAACATGAGTCATAGACAATATAAAATTTTCCCTTTCCTTCAAAATATCTGGCCCGAATAGATTGTTGTTCTTGTACTTTACGTTTAGTGCTTCCTAAATGTCCACCATGAAGGCAATTTAAGATTTCTTCTCTTGCAGAATTTGTCGCAACTAGTATCTGTTTATATACCAGAAGGTTTTAGACAACTGTCAAATGCTGATTCTGTTCAGAATACCTCTACAGAACTTGATCTTTTGGGCAATGTTTGGACAATCCAGCAAGACAAAGCCGTCTGATCTTTGTGCATACCTCATCTGTTTTCCGAGTTGCACAATTTTCTCTTAGCTTAATCTGTGAAGCCAGTAGTATACCAGTGATTGTAGTAGAAAATGATTCCACCTCTTCAATAAAGATTAAATCTTCCTTCTCAGCCTGATCTACTATTACCCTCAACAGTGTATCAGCACCTTGCTTGGAATATAGACTGTCAGATAATCAAGTTTCATCATTCTGAGCCTGAATCTTCGTATTCTCAAAAGCATTTTTGCTCTTTCTTTTTAGCTTAACAATATGGTTATGGTCCATTATGATCTGAGATGAACAGAAATGCAATCTCATTCCTATGTAATGGCTCGTGCTTCTTTCTCCATGCATATTTCTGATTCCTATCAATGCTCTTGATGTGAAGTAGGCATCTGAGGAGAGTTAATTCTCCTTAAACTTCTTAAAAGCTGCTGTTTTTTCTGACTCCTGTACTGCAGCTGGCCTTTATTCTTAGTGGTTGTCTGAGTCTGGCTAAGTTAGAAATGAACTTTCCCACTTTGTTCACCATTCCTAAGAAGAAGTGTTAGTCATTTGCTCACTTCAATTGTGGGAATTCACATATGGGCCTTGTTGTTTCAGATATACTGCGATTCCTGATTATTGGTTCCAAAAAATGTGATTTTTATCTTTGAGGATTGACACTTCTCAATGAATATAAAGCTTATATTATCCACTGCTTTTCAGAATTCTCTGAATTTGTGCTTACACTTCATTTTGGTCTGGCTATGAACCAATATATCACCATGTGACAAATAAAACATTGCTTTCATTGCTGACAAATTCCAAGAGCAAGGCGATTAAAACAGTATCATCTAAGTAGTGTGATGCAAATAGTTAACAATCTTATCTCATAGTCCACTTTCTATTCTTGTTTAAAAAGGAAACAATTTTAACCAACTAATTCAAACATAAATGACATATCAACAGGACAGTGGGATTTGAAACTGAACTTTCTGGTTCTGAGCTAGGTGTTTTTAGGAAGCTGCAGGATTTTTCCTAATTGACAGCACTCAGCTCTCATTGCTTGGCACTTGATGGATTTGCGATGTTGCCTTGAACCATATGTCATATGTTCTAATATGGACAAGGAGGTTTTTTGCCCCACTCTTCTGTCGTTTTGGAAGGCTTTCAGGAGAATGACAACACCATCTTGTGGCCTACCCATCAGAGTGAATCAGAAGGAACGTCAGTGATGCCTCTACTGAGGCTCTAGGCCTAGATCACTGCTTCACTGGTGTATTGAATAATGTGCACTAACCTGAGCTCATCTTTTGTTGAAGAATATCTGGCACTTTTCCATCCCTGGTATGTACAACAAAGTAATATATTACAAGATCACGTTTTAGCACTCCACATCCCACAGAAACCAGGTAACCTGTACAAGTTGGTTGAAAATGCTTCAGTCTATTCCCTTTTTTGCTAAGACTTTTCCTTAAGCTCTTTTTATTTCCTCTTTAGGCTAAATTATGTGGTGAATTCTTTGATTAAAAATTCAAAGTTAGCACTTCTTTACTCCAAATTTACCAAGATTCCTTAAACAGCATGTTCCAAATCTATGATCACTTCCGTCTAGAAGGGTGGCATGGTGGCTCAGTGGTTAGCACTGCTGCCTCACAGTGCCAGAGACCTGGGGTCGATTCCAGCCTCGGGCAACTGTCTGTGTGGAGTTTGCACATTGTACCCCTGTCTGTGTGTGTGTGCTCCAGTTTCCTTCCACAGTCCAAAGATGTACAGGTTAGGTGGACTGGCCATATTAAATTGCCCATAGTGCTCAGCGATATGTAGATTAGGTAGGTTTGGGGAATGGGTCTGAGTGGGATGCTCTGAGGTTCGGTGTGGACTTGTTGGGCCAAAGGGCCTGTTTCCACATTGTATGGCTTCAATGGACAAGGGCAGCAGATACATGGGCTCACCACCAACTGTAAGTTCCACCCCATCCACTCATCATCCTGCTTGGAAATATACTGTTGTTCCTTCAGAGTCGTGTGGTCAAAATCCTGGAACTCTCTCCCTAATGGCATTACTTACAGCACATGGGCTACAATGTTTCAAGAAAGCGATTCACCATCACTTTCTCAAGGCAAACTAGGGATGGGCAATGAATGCTGGCACATTCAGTGACACCCAAGTCCCGCAAATGTATAAAAAAAAATGCCTCCCAGAACGTGGTTGGCTATTGGCTAAATTGAGCAGAAAATTGTATTGGCCTGAAGACTCTTTTTCCTGCAACCCTGACGCAAACTTGCATCTTCGGAATTCTAGCTTCCAGAATTGCCAATCGTTGTGCACTCCATCATTTTCAAACTGCTGTAGCAATGTTTCGACAGGAGGTGTTGTCCGGTTCAGATATTGATCCGAGCAAGCACTGTCAATGTTCCTTTTGTTTGACCCAAGTCTTTCAATTGACTTTGCCTGTCTTCTCAAGTCTTCCTGCTATAATGTTTTGCCTGCAAAGTCTTCTGAGATTCTAATCCGTCTCTTGGAGCCTTCCCTCTTTTTTCTTCCACTTTTATCTACACTAAGATCTAAATTTTAGTGTTTCATTTCTGTTCTTCTTTGAATCTTGATCAGATGTTAATGTCTGTTGTGCTCAGTTGGTGTCCATGTAACATTATCCTTAACATATTCATATCTCTTTATATTTTGTGTTTCTCTCTCACTTCAACTCTTAGTTTCCAAGGATTTGTTAAGCCCATAGTCCTCCTAAGTGCAAAATTTAACACTTATTCAAAATACAGTTAATTCAGATATTTATTCTGCAATACTGTATCTTTTACAATTTTGTTCCTATCTTCCTCAATGTTAACTTTACCTCTCCTTCCTTTTACCCCTACCTCAAACCACTCATTTTGGTGACATCTGTGAGATTTTAACATTTCATAATTAAATTATTGTTTAACTGTGATTTCATAAGAAATGTAATAATAATTTTTGGTGCAGATTCCCTGTGTTGGAGAAAGATAAGAAGGATTGTTTCAGGATAATTCTGCAGATGGTAAGGTAGAATTCTTCTGGAGGTTCTGCTTTTCCCCTGCTATCCATTGGTGAAAGTTCAATAAAGCCGTGAGAAATGGTATATTTTATACCCAACTGTATGCCTTTTGGATTCCTTGCAAAAAAATCCAAATTCTTTGGATTTGACTTGTGAAAATACATGTAAAATAAATTTCAATGAGGCAAGGTTACAATCTGAAGACCATTTATTCCCACCGATTGTCACCATGATGTTGTAAAAACCACAACATCCATCGTAATGGCATCGATTTTGATGTACCAACATTAAGAGGCTTCCCTCTGAAAAGTCCCCCGTGGGATAAGGTAAGTCTTGTGGCCCTGGAAAGTCTGTCTTTCCAGCTCTTCGCTAATCCTTGCAAGTTTGACCTATGGTTGAACATCTTTGATCTGTACATCAAGCACCAGCACCACTAACAATGGTCTTAGAGAGCAATATACAAGTACTTTATATCTCCAGCTTCAGACTTTTCCTGACGTTCACATGCTGCACAGATCATTTGGTAACAGTGTTGTCTCTATTTGAGGACCAAAAATGATCTACTGCAGGGAATGGGCTCTTTGACACAGTAGTATTTGTTCACTTCTATTACAACGGTGTTGAACTTTGTTCAGAGTTATGTTAGGTATTAAAATTGCAAAACCAAACTGCATCTCAGACTTGAAGCCCTTAAATGGAGGATCCCATCCTTAGCATAAAATCCAACCCCAAGCTTGATATTGCAATCAAAAGCTTTGCTTTTTTTTGGTTAATTGTATCTCTAATTGATAAAGAATAGGGAGATGCAGTTTTTGCTTTCCACAACCCTTTGTGAAAGTCCACAATTACTCCTAAATCAGTCTCTCTAAGACACAATCATAAAAGAACCAACTTGTGGAGGATGTAGCCGCAAGATTTCTAGTGATGTTTCCTTATTCTGTTTGTAGCAAAAATTGTAAATATCTTTGTTAACACTTGTCAGCAGTGGTTATCATGTCTGTTGGCATGGATGTTGGGCAGAGATGGCAACCTCAAATTGGTTGGTACTGATGTGAAAGTTCTTCCTGAGACCGACAGAATTCCTGCTTCATGCTAATTAAAGGGCTGTCCACCAAAAAGTTAAGACAAGGCAGGTGATCTCACCTCAGGAAGTTTTGCTGTCATCTGGGCCACCCACCCGCAGTGTAAAAATCTAGTTAATTGCATCTAAAATTGAAGAAGCTGATATTAGAAACGATGAGCAAGGTCAGGCAGGTGGGTTCGAAGAAAAGTCTAACAATGTGAAACTTGTTACTTAAAGACAAGTCTGCCAAGAATGAGCTAAAGGGATGGAGAGATGTACAAACACATGAGAGTCAAAACTCAGAATAACAGAAATCAGATTGCAATGCTGGAAGGGGTTACACAGAGAGGAAAGAGCTAGAAAATAGAAGGATGAATGCTAGTGAGAAATTTAAGGCTTTAGGTGAATGAGAAGCCAAAATAAATTTCATGCTGGATATTGTTGATGAGCTGATTTTTGGATTATCATCAACATTTAATAGATTAAGGAATGTGCTTAAGGAGATGCACTCATGACTCTATTTCTACATGTTACCAGAATGTTCTATTGACAATATGCCTGCTTGGTAATGAGAGAGTGTATCGGGGCAAGACAGTCAAAGGGGAGCTTTCATTGTTGGCACTGAGCAAAGTATCCCTCAGAACACTGTGCTTGTGATTAGGCTGAGACACAAGCGATTAGGCACGGCAGTCTGAACTAGAAATACTTTGTGTCTCCCTGATGCATCCATAATGGCTTATGTTATTATAATTTCCCATTGTACTGTGCAATGGCCCGCAAATGCTCTGAAGTAAGGAAGATGATAGCAGCTACCTTTCAGTGGTGGGTTTGTTTGGTGAAATCAAACCACTTAGTGAGTCAGTGACTTTTTAAAGGATATTTTGGATTCTTTTTTTCCTGAACAATAAGCTTAATAATTGATCTCACCCTCCACTGATCACAGTCTGATTACATTTTGAGACAAATCAGTTACGATTTCCTTCCTCGTTCCCAATCCTCAGTCTGTATAATTTTTGATCTGAATCATATGAAAATGGCTTGTCCCGAGAAAAGGCTGATGTTCATCATTAATGTTTGTCACCATGCTACAAAAGAGTTATGGAGTTGTTGATACTGTGTAGTAATTTATATGACTGGCCAAACAGGACATTGAGATAAGTATGTTATTAGAAAAAGAAAGAGCACACATGTATCCTTACATATCACAGAATAATAGTTGTTGATCTCAGTAAGGTTGAAGATGTATTATCTAAATCAGAAAAAATTCTATTTCAAAAACTAATATTGTGCATGTTCACTTTGCAGTTATTCGACAATGAACTTTGAATACTGTGTATTTCTAAGATACTAAACAAAATCTTCAATACAGAGAGAAAATGTTAGAAATGATTGGCCAGGCAGCATCAATGGAGTGAAAAATAAGTAAAGTAGCCATAGTCCCACTGTCTCATTGGAGAGAGACAACTGGTGGTGGTTTAACATGAGGGTCATCTGCCTCAGGCAAGGAACAAGGTTGAGAAGGTCATAGAGTCATAAAGATAAACAGCACAGAAACATACTCTTCGGTCCAACTCGTCCATGTCGACCAGATATTCCAAATAAATCTAATCCCATTTGCCAGCATTTAGCCCATATCCCTCTAAATCCTTCCTATTCATATATACATCCAAATACCTTTCAAATGTTATAATTGTACCAGTCTCCACCACTTCCTCTGGCAGCTCATTCCATACCCGCACTACCCTCTGCGTGAAAAAGTTGGCCCTTAAGTCCTTTTTCAATCTTTCCCCAATCACCTTAAGCTTATACCATCAAGTTTTAGACTCCCCCACCCTGGGGAAATGACCTTGTCTATTTACCCTATCCATGCCCCTCATGGTTTTGTAAACCTCCATAAGGTCACCCCTCAACCCCAGACGCTCCAGGTAAAACAGTCCCAATCTATTTGATCTCTCCCTATATCTTTAAACCCTCCAACCTGGCAACATCTTTGTAAATCTTTTCTGAACCATTTCAAGTTTCACAACATCCTTCCTGCAGTGGGGAGGCCAGAATTGCACGCA
Organism: Rhincodon typus; assembly: GCF_021869965.1. Taxonomy (NCBI): domain Eukaryota; kingdom Metazoa; phylum Chordata; class Chondrichthyes; order Orectolobiformes; family Rhincodontidae; genus Rhincodon; species Rhincodon typus. The sequence continues at coordinate 35,514,702 of NC_063358.1, read as the reverse complement.
GTATTCCAACTGTGGTCTAACCAATGTCCTGTACAGCCGCAATATGACCTCTCAACTCTTATCCTCAATTCACTGACCAATAAAGGAAAGCTGACCAAATACCTTCTTCACTGTCCTATTTACCTGTGACTCCAATTTCAAGGAAATATGAGCCTGCACTCCAAGGTCTCTTTGTTAACCAACACTCCCCAGGACCTTACCTTGTCTATTTACCCTATTCATGCCCCTCGCCCTGATTTGCCTTTCCAAAATGCAACATCTCACATTCACCTAACCTAAACATCACCTGCCACTCCTTGGCCCATTAGCCCATCTGAGGTAACCTTCATCGCTGTCCACAGCACCTGCAATTTTAGTGTCATCTGCAAGCTTACGAACCATACCTCCTATGTTCACATCCAAATAATTTGTATAAACAGGGGAGAAAATGGCCTAGTGGTTTTATCACTGGACTGTTAATCTTGAGACCCAGAAACCATTCCGGAAACCCAGGTTTGAATCCCGCAATGGCAGATGGTAGAATTTGAATTCAATAAATATCTGGAATTAAGAATCTAATGATGACCGTGAATCCATTGTCAATTGTCAGGAAAAACCCATCTGGTTCACTAATGTCCTTTAGGGAAGGAAACCATCCTTACCTGGTCTGTCCTACATGTGACTCTAGATCCACAGCTATGTGGTTGACTCTTAACTGCCCTCTGGGCAATCAGGGATTGGCAATAAATGCTGCCTGGACAGCGATGTTGTCATCCTGTGAATTAATAAAGAATAAAGGAAAGCAGTTGACCCAGCACTGATCCTTGTAGTACAACGTAGGTCACAGACCTCCAGTCTGAAAAGCAACACTCCACCACCACATTCTGTCTTCTACCTTCAAGCTAATTCTGTATCCAAATGGCTAGTCCTCCCTCTATTCCATGTGATCCAACCTTGCTAACCAGTCTAACACGTGGAACCTTGTTGAATGCCTAACTGAAGTCCATATAGATCACGTCCACCGCTCTGCCCTCATCAATCCTCCTTGTTACTTCTTCAAAAAACTCAATCAAGTTAGTGAGACATGATTTCCCACACACAAAGTCATGTTGACCATCCCTAATCAGGCCTTGCCATTTCAAAACATGTAAATCCTGTCCCTCTGGATCCTCTCCAACAACTTGCCTATCACCGATTTCAGGCTTACCGGTCTATAGTTCCCTGGCTTTTCATTACCACCTTTCTTAAATAGTGGCACCATGTTAGCCAAACTCCAATCTTCCGGCATCTCACCTGTGGCTATTGATGATACAAATATCTTAGCAATCTCTTCTCTAGCTTCCCACAGAGTTCTTGAGTACACCTGATCAGGTGCCGGTGATTTATCCACCTTTACGCGTTTGAAGATGTCCAACTCCTCCTCCTCTATAAAATGGACATTTTTCAAGCTGTTGCTATTCATATCGTGTTCTCTATCTTCAATTTCCTTCTCCACAGTAAACACTGATGCAGAATACTCTTTTTGTATCTTCTCCATTTCCTGCAGTTTTACACATAGGCGGCCTTGCTGATCTTCAAGGGGCCTGATGCTTTCTCTTTGGATTCTCCACAATCCTATTTGCCAAAACTATCTCATGTCCCCTTTTTGCACTCCTGATTTCCCTCTTAAATAAACTCCTACTGCCTTGAGAGTTTTCTAGGGATTCACTTGATCTCTGTTGTCTATACCTGAAATGTTCTTCCTTCTTATTCTTGTCTAAAACTTCAATTTCTCTCATCATCCAGCATTCCCTACATCTACCGGCCTTTTCCTTCACCCTAAGAGGAATATATTGTCTCTGGACTCTTTTTTTATCTCATTTTTGAAGGCTTCCCATTTTCCATTACCTGTCCCTTTACCTGCAAATATCCGCCCCCAATCAACTTTTGAAAGTTCTTGCCTAATACCGTCAAAATTGGCCTTCCTCCAATTTAGAACTTTAACTTTTAGATCCAGTCTATCCTTTTCCTTCATTATTTTTAAAACTAATAGAGTTGTGGTCACTCACCCCAAAGTGCTCCCCCACTGACACCTACCCTGCCTTATTTCCCAAAAGTAGGTCAAGTTTTGCACCTTCTCTAGTAGGTACATCCCCATACTGAATCAGAAAAGTTTCTTGTACACACTTAACAAATTCATCTCCATCCAAGCTCTTAACACTATGACAGTCCCAGTCTATATTTGGAAAGTTAAAATCCCCTACAATAACCAACCTATTATTCTCACAGATAACTGAGATCTCCTTATAAATTTGTTTCTCAGTTTCCCACTGACTATTGGGGGAGGTGGTCCATAGTACAATCCCAATAAGGTGATCATCCCTTTCTTATTTCTCGGTTCCACCCAAATAATTTCCCTGGACGTATTCCCAAGAATATTGTCCCTAAATATAGCTGCAATGTAATCCTAATAAAAAATGCCACTCCTCCTCTCTTGTCTCCCTTTCTAACCTTCCTATGGCATCTATATACTGGAACATTAGCCTGCTGTTCCTGCCCATCCCTGAGCCACATTTCTGTAATTGCTATGATATCCCATTCCCATGTTCCCAAACAAGCCTTGAGTTGATCTGCCTTACCTGTTAGGCCTTTTACATTGAAACAAATGCAGTTTAATTTATCAGTCCAACCTTGTTCTCTGCTTTGTTCCTGCCTCTCATGACTGTTTGACTTACACCTTTTCTCGATTGTACCAGTCTCAGACTGATCACTTTCCTCACTATCCCCCAGGGTTACCCCCCCCCCCCCCCCCCAACTATTTTAAATCCTATTGAGCAGCTCTAGCAAATCTCCCCTTCCTAAACCGATATACACACAGGCACAGTCAAACAAGAAAACATAGATATTATGAGGACAGCACCATTGCACTCATCCCCCACCAAGGCTCATGCTCGACCACTGTCACTATTGCATGCAAGATCTTCCCTCACTCACTATCGCCACCCCAAACCATAACCTCTGGCATCACTAACCCTGCATTGTCCTCCATGCTGCTTACTTACTCCCTCGGGTCACCTGCCAACCTGCATCAACACTAACCACTGCACAACCCATACTGATCCCCCGTGATACCAGCCTCTCTCTCATTTCAGGAGGGAAAATAGCACTGCTGCCTCACAGCGCTAGGACACAGGTTCAATTCCACCCTCAAGCGACTGCGTGGAGGTTGCACATTCTCCCCGTATCTGCATGGGTTTCCTTCACGTGCTTTGGTTTCCTCCCACAGTCCAAAGATGCACAGATTAGGTGGATTGGCCATGCTAAATTTCCCAGAGTGTCCAGAGATGTGCCAGCTAGGTTAATTAACCATGGCAAATGCAGGGTTACAGGGATAGAGTATGGGGGATGGTGTGTCTGGGTAGGATGCTCTTCAGTGAATCAGTGCAGGCTTGCTGGGCCGAACGACCTCTTCTGCACTTTACGGGTTCCATGATTCAATGAAAGCTGTCCCCCGCAAACCCCTTCCCCCAATACATTTGAAAATGTTAGGACTTTGGTCTGCCTGAGTTTCAGCTCTTTGCCCCTTATGTGGAGAGGACCCTGACCCTGACTGCACCGAGTGGCTAAATGACTCAATCCAAGCTGCCCTTGGCTTCCTGTGCTGGGCCCCTTCAGCAAAGGCTACCTTCCTTGACTTGATTGAGGCCTGCTAACAACCAGGACAAACTTCCTGACTTTGTGTCTGCACAAAACGACAAGGCAACACAGCAGTATTGAAAGCCTGGTATCTCTGGCTGAGGGCAAAGCACAAAGAAGAGGCAGGCGTGCTGTGAGCATCCAGGAAGGATCAAAGTGAGCGAGTGCTAAGAGAGCAAACCGTGCAGGCTGGAGATGCAGCCTGGTCCTGTCCGTGAGCAGCGTACATGCCCTTGAATGCACAGTGTCCTTGCTGCACATTTCAATGAGAGTTACCATTGCTCCCTGTAGTGCTGTGCTGAAATGCAGAAGTGATGCAGAAAGGGCATGAAACCCAATGCTCAAATTAGTTAATGTACAGCCACACAAAATAACCCTGTCTTGGGGAGTAATTAATCCTTAACTGCCCAGTGCCTGAGAGGATTAGAAGACCCCTCCACCCAACACTTTTCCCACTACCTGCTATTGAAAATAAAATAATGTATAAAACAGACAACTGACTCCATTCTGCTTACTGTTGATTGAGGTCAATTAAGTTCAAATTACCTCTCCCAATGAAAGTTAGTTGGGAGCTTCAATAGGGAATTCGCTCTCTTACATATTTTCTAATAAAGAGTCAGCTCCAGAAATTTTATGTCACATAAGTACAGTATTGGAGAGATATAGGGCGATATAGAGATTGGAATGACTTTGTTTCCCTCAGCAATAGATATATGGAACAGAGTCAGTGAAACATTGAACCAAAGCAAACCAAGAAGTCAATCCCAAATCTTTAGCAACCATCATTTTATTTGTTTAGAATCCTACAGCATGGAAACAGACCATTTGGCCCAACAAGTCCACACTGTCCTTCCAAAGAGCATACCCCCGAGACCCATTCCCCTACCCTTGCATTTTCCCATGTCTAACCCACCTAATCTAAACATCCCTGGACACTATGGGGTAATTTAGCATGGCCAATCCACCTACCCTGCACATCTTTGGACTGTGAGAGGAAACCAGAGCACCCAGAGGAAATCCAAGCAGCCCTGGGTAAATGTGCAAACTCCACACAGACAGTCACCCAAGGGTGGAATTGAACCTAGGTCCCTGGCACTGTGAGGCAACAGTGCTAACCACTGAGCCACTGTGCCCTCCTTGATATTGTCTGGATAATGATAAAGGTGATCAGGTTGGCCTTACTACCTTTGGTTTGATTATATAGGTTAATCTTCAGCTATGGTGTACACATCTGATTACTATCCAGTAGATTTTTTGGTTAGTTCTCAAACTAATTGGGATTGCCGTGATGCCCTCCAGAGTCAAACAGTCCGCAGACACTCACTATCAGGATGAAGATTTGTACATAGCTAATTGTTAAAGCATCTCAGGAATTATACCTAGTTCTCCCTTTATGGAAAGACTAAAAGAAGTAGTGCTGAGTGAGATAGTGTAACTGGGTCTAGCAAGTTCCAACAGTCACATTGACAGGAGTAGAACTAACTGCTGAAATTCCAGTCTCATGTCGACTGGTCTTTATGTTGCTGAAGATTTAGAGGCAGACAGAAATTTGACTGAGAAAGGAGGCACAGCAAGTTAAGCCCCAGTGCTTGAACGCATAGCCTTTTGGAGAGTTCAGGAGGCTGAAAGCAGGAGTTTTGAGTTGGGTCAGGAGTGGGAATCTTGGCAAACAGACTTTCCAGCAGTCTCATTGGGATGTTTGTATAAAAGGGTTTACAGTGTTTTGCATTGGTATAAAAATCAAATCTTTGTTTTTATCATTTGGCTTCTTTAATTTTGAGCAGCTATGCTTTCAATGCTGAGTGAATTTGCAGAATAGCCCATCTGCAGAATTTCAATCTGCTTTCTGGATGCGTTTTAGCTTGATAAAGTGCTTTTTTTTTACATTTGCAGTCTTTTCAACGTATTCAATTTAGAGTTTGCAGTACAATGCAAAAGAGTAAAGTCATGTAGCATCACTCTAATGAGCCATTGGACATTCAGATGACTGCAATCACTCCCAGCAGATCAAACAATCCAACTCTTATAATGGTGAGGCTTGTAATATAGCGACGGATAAGAAAGTGAATTCATGCAGAATTCCTTATCTTCACCTAACACTCACACTTTTGCAGATAGAGTTCCCGCACTCTTCTATTTCTAAGCTCAATCGAAAGAACCAGAGACCAGTGTTTTTGATTTGGAGTTCACTCCTTTGTAATGCTCTGTATTTGATGCAGTTTCCATTTAGCAAATTCTCTATCCTTCAGTATTGAGTCCATAGGAAGGTTTCGAGCTGACAGATGTTAACCAGTTCATACCACACGAGGAATACTTGTAAGTGCCTGACAGGGTTACGAGTGTCACTTTAGCTCAGTTGATAGCATCTTACCTTTCTAAGATGGAAGATTATGGGACTTTTTCCAGTGGTCCCTAAATCTTTTTTGCCATTGTATGTAACTCATTTCAGCGTGCACTGTCTTTAAATCTTTATTGTGCAGTCACATAGGTGTGGCATCTTAGGAAGGAAAGCTTGTGAGATGTTTGCACAGTAATTTCCGAGGATTGCTGAATGGCCCTCAGCATACATGGTTTACAGGGATATTGGTCAATTTCAAAGAACTGCGGATGTTTGAAATCAGAAACAAAATCAGATGTTGCTGGAAAAATTCAGCAGGTCTGGCAGCATCTGGTAGAGAAAATAGTTTTAAAGTTCTGAAGAACTTTATCAGTTCTGGAGAAGGGTCGCTAGACCCAGACCGTTAACTCTGCCGAGTTTTTCCAGCAATTTCTGACTTTGTTTCGGTCAATTTCATTTCAGGGCATAATCCAGGTCATATCCAGAGGGCTAGGAAGTGTCTACCTCACCAAGACCCTATTTACTCAACTCTTAAGTAGCCAATGTTCCAATGGAGCACAGAGACACTCTGAGACTATCCTTGCAACACTGCGCTGCCGGTATGAATGACTGCAAGGAATTTGTTGCCAAACATATAGGTTGGCGGCCACTTGACCACCAGCTGCATCTCATTTTTGAGAGACAACACCTTAATGATGAGGAACCACAGCAACAGAGATGGAAAAGGATCCCACTCCCTTTCAGGATGTCCTGCCCAAACTATGGGTTAAGAACTGTCCAATTCAGCTATTGAAGGAAGCATGGCAGAAACCAGACTGGACATCATCCTTGAATAGACTGTGTACCTTGAATCAACCTGAATCTATATGGTGACTTTGACTTTATCAGGGCATCTCAACTCATTTTAGAGCCAATGAGGTACTTTGTAAGTGTAATCACTTGTGGTAACAAGGAACAGTGTATCCATTAGCATATAGCAAGATCCCATAAACAGCAATGTGTTAATGACCATACATTTCTATTTTTGCGAAGTTGGGATGAATATTGGATTGGTCACACAGGGAAATCTCCCTGCTCATCTTTATCATAGCGCCACAGAAATTTTGCATACAGCTGAGGCAAAGGCAGGGGTCTTGATTTAATACCACCCTGGGGAGTTAGCACCTCTAACAGTGCAGCACGCCCTCAGTACTGCACATTGCTTCCTAAACCTCTTCCCTCTGTGACTCCAAATGATTTCAACCTTTCTGGGAGACAATGAGTGCGGGGTTGGGGAACCAGGAGAGCAGTGGCCTGTTAGAGCAACAGCACAGTGGTTATAACACTGGTGGGCTAACCATTGCTAACTCAGAACTCAGATCCAGTGGTGGGTTTGAGTTTAACTCAAATCTGAGCTCTGAACTGGGAAATGGTGTAAGTAATAAGGAATTGGGTGCAGGGATTGGGTGTGTGCATAGTGGAGGCATGTGAGGAGGGAGGGTGTCTCATTGGAGAAGAAATTAGCAAAAAGTTGGGCCTGGCCTGTCCTATAAGATGGTTTTAATCTTTCTTTGACCAGGGTGCTTACCATGGATAATATAAATAGTAAATCTGCCATCGTTGCCCTGACAGATAACTTGATACCGTTAAGTATTGTGAAGAAAAACATTGGCGAAATGAGCACATAGGTAGGAATGGGGGATTTGGATCAGCAGTCATTCCTGGGCCTGAAACTGAAATGCCAAATAAGGGCTTAAATAATGCATAATTTTACAGCACCTTTTGGACATCCCAAAGTGGTTTACAGTTCATGTAATTTTATAGTTCATGAGGTTTTTTCAGGAAATGTGGCTGTCAATATATTCAAGGTCTTATGGACAACAATGTGAAAATGACCAGATTTTTCTTGGGTCATAATGGCTGAGAAATGAATAGCCAGGAATCCAAGAAGAAATGCCCTCCTCTTCTTAATTTGTAGAATCATTTAAATTCTCCTGTGATGGCAGAAAAGGGTTTGGTACAACAAAAACAGAAACTTCTGGAGGAACTCAGCAGGTCTAGCAACATCTGTGGAGAGAAAGCAGAGTTAATGTTTAGAGTTCAGTGATCCTTCTCCAGGACATTCTGAAGAGAGGTCACTGCACCTGAAGCATTAACTCTGCTTTCTTCCCACAGATGTTGCCAGACCTATTGAGTTTCTCTAGCAATTTCTGTTTTTTTTCAGATTTCCAGCATCTGCAGTTCTTTGTTTTGTTTTAAGGCTTTCATGTCACTCCTCATCCAAAAGACAGCACATTCAAAAAATGGACACCTTCCTCTATTGTTAGGTTCAAGTCTTTGGAGTGTGACTTGAATTGACAATGTTGTAACTTCCAGATAACTAGAAAAGTTATTCGACAAAAACTCTTACTTATTTACAGGAAGTGAGAGAATGCAATAAGCTGCAACACAGTTTGTTTGTAAGTGTGTAGAACTCGGGAATTGTCTTGAATTTTGCGTTCCTCTTGACTTTTCTGTCTGTTATGACTGAAAATTTGGAAGGTACACAAATTTACTTTCTTCGCCTCAGCACATGTCATCTGCCAGTTCTGCTAGCTTGGAGATCTTTCCCTGGCATAAAATTACATAAGTAATTACATATGATGTTACCAGCTATGGTTCCGTCAAAATGCTACGGAATCAGATAACTCCAGAAATGAGCACAAAATAGAGGCGAACACTTCAATATCACATTGAATGAGTGCTGCATGTTTTTTTCAGATGAGCCTGTAATTTGCTAAATGTCTACTTTCACACATAGATGCAAGATATCCCATGGCACTACTTGAGAAAGAGTAGAAACTCCTCCTGAGTGTCTGGGCCAATTTGTAACCCTCAACAAACAATACTATAACAGATTATCTGATCATTATCATTTTATTGGAGTTTTTTGCTTCTAAATTTGCTGTCACATTGACAACAATGAAAAAAAATATTTAATTGATTGTAAAGGGCTTTGAAATGCCCTGATGCCATAGAATAATTTACATAATTTCAAACTGCTTTCTTTTCTTTTTCAATGTTGCCCAAAAAGGAATTGATGATAATTTAACACCAGAAAATGCAGACATTTTCCTGTTACTATTCATCTTTGGCCTCACCCATTTATTGGAATGGTAGAAACATTTCATTTTATCCTTAAGAAGACACAATAAATAGTGAATGGTCAGGGGCTGAATTATGCTCTTGCTAACTTGAGATTTACAGAATTACAACCGCATAATCTTGGCTAATATGTATAGATTTGACTCCTAGCAATGTACTGTTGTAGATGTAGTTAATGTATGTTGTGCGGTCTGATTTATTTATTGCAGTATAGGCTAACAGAAGCAATGATAAATCTGAGACCATTACATTTCAAAGATAAGCAGATGCAGGCAAGAGACTTTGGGTGGGTTTGTGGACTTTAAATGCATCAGCATTTACTGCTTATTCATGAGATTTTAATTTGCTATGATCAGAAACTTTGATTAAACTGATCATCACCATTACAGAAAAGCAACAATAGGTTTCAACATTCTGTTTTGTATGTGAGTGATGTTTCAAGTCCAGTTGGATAACAACAGTTTACAACTATGCTGGAATTAATGACTGAAAACATCGCACGCTGGAGTTACCCAAAGGGAATTGCAAATACTTTCCTTGTCTCTAATTATCTCTCCTCCAACAATAGCGCAGCATTTTGCACGGGGAGGCTGTGCAGTGTTAAAAGGATGTTATTTGGGATTATCATCTATTACTAGGTTGGCACGACTGTAATATTTATCAGATCACTGAACGGGTAGGCTTTCATTCCACCAGCTATCAAGATTATTTAATCATTGAGTAATACATTCACCTTTTACCCAGGGGTTCTCCACAAATCAAATTCCCAAAGCTTTGGAAATTATTTATGATTGTTAGAAGTAAATACTGCTGAGCATTTTAAATGGAATCTTCCTGCAAACAATATTAGATTTCATGACAATTTAAGTGCAAGGACTCCAATGGCACCAATATAAGTTCAACGTCAGATATAACTCTTATCCTTCATCAGCATCAATTTACCCATAATTCCCAACCCATCAAATCATGGGATAAATGGACTGCCGTACAAACAAAGTAGATCCAAGTATCAATGCAGGTTCAATAACCAGGATTCTCACTTTTAACTTATCTGTCAGTAGTCAGAACATCTCTAATAATAACTTTTCTTCCCATCCTTTTACTGTTACATCCAAAGATCTATCTATGCAAATCCGCCCCCCCAAGCACCCTCTCCATTCCCATGACCTCCTCCTGTGTCTGCTGTTTGGGGACCTCATCCAAAGATATGAAGTCAGCCGACACATTATTGCTTCACCAGCTCTTTGCTTCCTCTTTGTTGTTAGACCGCTTAGTTGCCATCCAGTCCTGGGTGAACTGCACATTTGCCCAGTGATGCAAGTGAAGCCACTTCCTTCAGCATCCCATCTCAAATTTCATTGTGGCTACCAATTCCATTCACCTCCCCAGCTACTGTCTCAGCTTTAACTAAATCATCTGCAATGATACGTAGGCTTCTAATCCTGTATCTCCTCCCATCACATTGACAGGATTGAAACCAGGACTTTGCCTTATGGTATATCACAAACATTTTAACATCACGTTTTAATCCAATGTAATGTAGCATTCCTGATGAAGGTTTTTGACAAAAGTTTAATGAGTAGACTCATTAAAATAGGTACACATTGGACTCCCTGAAAGTTTGCTTATAGGAAACCTGCGACGAATTCATTCACAACAGAGACTAAAGAAAGTTCTTGATTTTCCAAATGGCCTGTGCACAATTGCATGGAGCAACACTTTGAATCAAAATTTCATTACAGTTGTCTACTTTCTTAAATAACCACAATGAAAACTCTTGATAAAAGACGCGTTAGCGTACCAGATGATCTTATCAGCAATTTGGAAAAAAACTGTTGTACCTTGTATTGTTTCCTATTTATTTGCTTTTCCTATTTGTAAGAAGAAGTAGAAATGTATTACATATTTCATCCTGTTGGATACATTCATTTACATTTTGTGGCTCCATATTCTCTCATCAATTTCTTTAAGGATAGTGTCCAGGGAGTAAGATAGTGTCTCACCTCTCAGCACAGTTATGTCATTGACCATGGACTGTAGGAGCAGCCAGTGTTCTGATTCCTCTACTTGCTCTGTTGTACCTGGGAAGTGTCTACTTCACAATCTGATAACATGGCCAAGACCAGCATAGGATCTCTGATCAGGTATCACTCTTCTCAGAAAGACAAAATATTGAAGATGCTGGAAATCTGAACAAATATCATGAATAAGGTTTCAAGGTCGCACGAGTGTACTGGCAGGCAGGAAGGTGGTTTGAAGTGTGTCTTCAATGCCAGGAGCATCCGGAATAAGGTGGGTGAACTTGCAGCACGGGTTGGTACCTGGGACTTTGATGTTGTGGCCATTTCGGAGACATGGATAGAGCAGGGACAGGAATGGTTGTTGCAGGTTCCGGGGTTTAGATCAGTAAGATCAGGGAAGGTGGTAAAAGAGGGGGAGGTGTGGCATTGTTAGTCAAGGACAGTATTACGGTGGCAGAAGGGATGTTTGATGAGGACTCGTCTACTGAGGTAGTACGGGCTGAGGTTAGAAACAGGAAAGGAGAGGTCATCCTGTTGGGAGTTTTCTATAGGCCTCCGAAAAGTTCCAGAGATGTAGAGGAAAGGATTGCAAAGATGATTCTGGATAGGAGTGAAAGTAACAGGTAGTTGTTATGGGGGACTTTAACTTTCCAAATATTGACTGGAAACGCTATAGTTCGAGTACTTTAGATGGGTCAGTTTTTGTCCAATGTGTGCAGGACGGTTTCCTGACACAGTATGTAGATAGGCCAACAAGAGGCGAGGCCACATTGGATTTGGTACTGGGTAATGAACCAGGCCAGGTGTTAAATTTGGAGGTAGGTGAGCACTTTGGTGATAGTGACCACAATTCAGTTATGTTTACTTTAGCGATGGAAAGGGATAGGTATATACCGCAGGGCAAGATTTATAGCTGGGGGAAAGGCCATTATGAGGCGATTAGGCAAGATTTAGGATGCATAGGATGGAGAAGGAAACTGCAGGGGCTGGGCACAATTGAAATGTGGAGCTTGTTCAAGGAACAGCTACTGCGTGTCCTTGAGAAGTATGTACCTGTCAGGCAGGGAGGAAGTGGTCGAGCGAGGGAACCGTGGTTTACTAAAGAAGTTGAATCTCTTGTCAAGAGGAAGAAGGAGGCTTATGTAGAAATGAGGCGTGAAGGCTCAGTTAGGGCGCTTGAGAGTTACAAGTTAGCCAGGAAGGACCTAAAGAGAGAGCTAAGAAGAGCCAGGAGGGGACATGAGAAATCTTTAGCAGGTAGGATCAAGGAAAACCCTAAAGCTTTCTATAGGTATGTCAGGAATAAAAGAATGACTAGAGTAAGATTAGGGCCAGTCAAGGACAGTAGTGGGAAGTTGTGCGTGGAGTCTGAAGAGATAGGAGAGGTGCTAAATGAATATTTTTCGTCAGTATTGACACAGGAAATAGACAATGTTGTCGAGGAGAATACTGAGATACAGGCTATTAGACTAGACGGGATTGAGGTTCATAAGGAGGCGATGTTAGCAACTCTGGAAGGTGTGAAAATAGATAAGTCCCCTGGGCTGGATGGGATTTATCCTAGGATTCTCTGGGAAGCTAGAGAGGAGACTGCAGAGCCTTTGGCTTTGATCTTTATGTCGTCATTGTCTTCAGGAA
>NC_063358.1:35397159-35466928 GCF_021869965.1 Rhincodon typus | reverse complement strand
CTTCTTCAGAAATTTCTGAAGAAGGGTCTAGGCCCGAAACATCAGCCTTCCTGCTCCTATGATGCTGCTTGGCCTGCTGTGTTCATCCAGCTCTACACCTTGTTACCTCTTCACTAGATTAATTCCTGGATGAAAAGGTTGTCCTAGAATAAAGGACTGAGTAAATTAGGCTTACACTCTCTGGTGTTTAAAAGAATAGGAGGAGATCCCATTAAAACGTTTAAAATTCTGATGGGGTTTGGTCGGGTTGACATTGAGAGGTTGTTTCCACAGAGAAGACAGAGAAGTCCAGAAGCTATTAGTACGATCTCAGCAATAAGGTGCTGAGGAGAAAATTGTCATTCAAAGTAGATCTTTGGAATTCTCTATGCCTGAGGCCTGTGGATAAGCCATCATTGAATTCGTTTAAGGCTGAGATAAATCTTTGAGTTGTCAAGGAATCAAAGAAAATGGGAAACGGATGTGAAAATGGAGTTAATGTCCATTCAAATTATAATTTATGCCTGCTGCTATTTCATATTTTGTTCTGATTGCCGCTGGGGATTCTGTCACAAGTCATCATGGTGACATTGTTAATCACTGCTGTTTAATTTATCGGTTTTAATTTTTTTTAAAGAGTCACTTGAATGTTGGTGCGCATCAGGTGGACTTATTTGGAAGGTTTCTGTAAAGCAGAGCTCCTTGCAGCTAGTATTTTTTAACAAATCAAATGCACTGTTTTTTGTGATTTTTGGAGTTATTTGAATGGTATCAATATGTTAAATCGAAACATGTTTGCAATGAATATTTATCATCGGTACATTCGCTATCCAAGTGAATATGTAAAGTATTAATATATATGTATGGAAAATTAAATGGAAATGAACTCCTGGGAGAATCAAAGCTTGCTGCCAAAATGCAGCTCTCAGCCTTTGACTATTTGTTCATTGTGAATGGAACAATTCCCTGTGACTATTGCAGTTTCTTTAAATGCTGAACGCTTCCATTCACATTCGTTTCACTTGATTGTCCTTTTAAGTCGAACTGGAGCTTTTGATATATTGGTAAGTTCTATATTGTTAGACTATATTTTAACAATTTAAGGTAGCACTTAATTTAATATTAAATTCATGAAAGCGGAGGACTGAATACAGTATGTATTTACTTTATCATATTGTACATACAGCATGCATTGTCTCCTGGGAATAAACGTGTGATAATCACCAATATCTTGGCCATTAAGCTGTAAAACTCCCAATATACCATGCTACTCACTCTTACAATTCGTACTACTCCCTCTATTAAAAGCAAGAAACAGCACCACCATCTATTCTATCCATACACATCACGACTTGGTACAGCAACTGCTCTGCCCGGGACCATGAGAAACTACAGAAAGTTGTCAACACCGCCCAGTCCATCACACAAGCCAACCTCCCATCCACTGATTCCATCTATACTTCTCATTGCCATGGAAAGGCAGCCAAAATTAACAATGACGCCTCCCACCCAGTTATAGTCTCTTCCAACCTTTTCCATTGGGCAGCAGATACAAAAGCTTAAACACATGCCCCAAGAGGTTCAAGAACTGCTTCTTCCCCACTGTTACTAGACGTCTGAATGGACATCTCAAGTTTTAAACTTAATGTTGACCTTGATCTTTGTGCACCTTCTCTGAAGCCATAATATTGTATTCCTCATTCCATTCTATTACCTGAATGCACTTTGTATGGTAAGATCTGCCTGTACTGCACACAAAACAAAACTTTCCACTCTACGTAGGTACATGTGACTATAATAAATCAAATCAAATTCCAAGTTATTCCATCATAGGGCCATAAAATAGTTGTATTCCTTCCATCCTTGGCTCAGCACTAGCACTCTGCCTCAGAGGCAGTAACTTTCATGTTCAAGTAGCATCACAGACTCTCCTTTCTACCAATTGGCCAGATTTGGGTGAGGTGACGTGGAACGTTTTTAGAAGGTCAAGAGTTAGCTTATGCATTTGTACACCTAGCACCTTCAACAACTGCTGAATTCAAGCCTGATTTCTTGATATATGTACACCACAAGCCAATCTTCATGCTGGGCGCTTGAATTTGTAATGTTTATTATCATATTGAGTGACAACCTATCAGATCCAAGGTGGAGAAGTTCTTGGAACAAGGACTGAAAGCAGAAATCAAGATTAACATTTATTTTCTTTCCTTGCCAAAAACCATTTAACTCTGGGATGAGTTAACGTACAACAAATTGTTTTCAGTCTCCTGGATTTCATAAAATCATTCAGCTTTTTCAATGAACCTAACCTTGTTAAATTCGCTAAAAACATTGATCATAGAATTACATGTAAATCAGTAGATTCTCCTTAATGTGTACATGTCTGTGTGTGTGTGTGTGTGTGTGTGTGTGTGTGTAAAACCATTAAAATAATCTCCAGAACAGCATTGCTGTATGGATTACTCTGTATATTTGTGTCTTTTGTATTGTAAGAGGCTACTTTCGACAATACAAAATAAATGCATTTCTCCATCTTAATGAAGTCTGTGTTACCACTTTGTATCAAAAGTCGGTAGATAGATGGCAAATCAACATTTGTCAATAAGTCTCATTTTCCGCCTGTCAGATATCATTAAATATTTACTCACACCACCTTTAGCAGGTCGCATTCTGCAAATAATCAGCCTAAGTTAATAATCCCCTTATTGGGCTAGTGTAAGTTCCTCAAGTCTTGACTCATTGGAAATACTCATGATTCTGATGTATACAATCTGCAGTCAAGCGGATGCTGTTTGTTCCCTGACAGGTTCCCCTTCATTAATCTCAGCTGTAGCACTCCAGTACCTTATTGATTTCCCATCTGTTTTCCCATCAATAGTCTGGTCACATTTAAAGTCAACGTGAGGCAGTCACTTAAAACAAAAAAGGCAGTTTATCTTGAGACTGCAGATCTAATGTGATCAATGCTTTCTGGCAAATTAACCAATCATCACTTCTTTATTGAAATGGATTCTACTGTAATAGTGCTTTGATTATAATTGAATTTTGTTGCCCTCTTGGTACCTATGTTTTGTAGCAATATGACTTGAATTGTTAACTTTGATTCTTTCGAGGTAGGTGATGGTGAGGTCCAATGTCAGGCACTGTCTGTTGTTAAACTCAGGGCTCGAATTAATTTGTAGGTAACTACTGGTATTGCAATAGACCTAAATCTATGGAGTTCAGGATCAAATCTGAATTAGTTGCGTTCAAAAATGGTGATATATGTGTTTAGAGGAATTACAGATGCGGAGTTGGTCATCTGGCAAAGGTTTCCTTTTGCCTTTCTAAAGTCATTTGTGCCTGGCGAGTGCTTGAGTGTGTTTTGCTCTCTCCAGATTTTCCCTGTTTCTCTTCTGAAGGCTGTCAGTTAAGTTTCATATCACCAAAGTTTTGTGACACTAACAGGAATCTGCACTGCAACTCTTTGGCAGTGACTCAGATAACATCGGAACAACAGTAGACCAGCCTAATCTGCATCTATTCTGGCAATCAGATCATGGATAATGTATATTCCAACACCATCCACTCATCTTCGTAACATATCTGTCAAAATGCTTCGCTAGCAAAAAAATCAGAAATATATGTCTGCTCTAGGAACTTAAAAGACAATAAATCTACAGATAGTGCTTCAGGACAAGTCAAGTTCTGAGAATTCAATAATTCTTGAGATAACTCTTTCAGATCTGGAGCTCCTTAACCACCAATTGTATTTGGAATGGTCACAAAATAACTGAGGAAATTGGACCATCTATTGAGATTGAAGAATCCATGGAGACTTTTAAATTGCAAGGCCTACACTTTGGTCACTAGTTAAAAACTGGGGAGAATGTCACCAATAATGTTTGGTTTAGAGTTGAGCCCTATAGGTCAGATTTCATGCTTTGGGTTGTAGTGGCATGACAATTTTGTAGCTGTGGGCTAGGAATCAATGAGGAAGATTTCATTTAAAGTCTGATTTTAACATCCATCAAAAATGCAAGGGATGAGGATGTCATGAATATACAAAATTAAACATCTGATGAGTTTGTTATGACTCGGTGTTATGTTAAACTGAGACACGAATTGATCTCAGGGGTGACTGCACTGGAGATACCTGATGTGACACAAAAAGAAAGCGATTTAAAAATGGCTGGATTTTCAGAGCAATGGCGATCTCACGCAGATTACTACCCTGTTCTTTCTTTTTATGAAACAGAAGAGTATTTCCGAGAGGAGATTCTGATCAAGGTTCCTTCAGAAATGTGGGGCGGTACTTCCTGTCTGACAGGTCCATCATTAACGCAGCAGTGTCAGGGGAAGGCAAACCATACCCTAGTTATCACAGCAGACAGTTACCATACTCTATGATTTAAAGTTCTGCCATCACAGACAATTACTTTGACACTTCTTGAGAATGAATATGTGTGAGTTTAGTAGACCAACAGGGTAGGTGCCAGGTGGGTAAGGGTAGAGTGAGAATTAAGTATAGTACTAGCTGGGTAGGATGCCAAGTGAGTAGGTGGTAAGGTAATGGGAGAATAGGGTGCCGTGGGTTAATTGGCAAAGTGTGTAGAATGCCAGGGTGCAATGCTAAGTAAGTAATGGAGTGTTCAGGGTAAGTTGGGGTTTGCAGGAGATATTAGGGCCAGTAAGGGTAGGTGGTGTGTGGGTGTTGAGTCCAGCGGCACATCAATGAGATGTCGTTTGCCAGTGTGAGGAGTGTTATCAGGTTCCAGAGGGGGTGTGCAGGAGGGATGTTGGGTGCAGTGACAGTACAGTGTTAAGTTGGATTTAGGGGAGTATTGGTTTCAGTTCTTTGGGGAATTGTAAGGGTCAGTCTTGGAGTCATGCGGTGTTGGGTCCCAATGGTATGGGGAGGTGGTGGGGGCTGTCAGTTCCAGTAGTGTTGGAACAAGTGTCCAGTCCTGTGGGCAGGGACTGTTGGGTCAAGGCCTGATGGTGTAAGGGATCTGGGGGATGTACAGTTTGGGGTACATGAGGTAAGTTGTGGTGTCAGTTTAATAGTTACTCAGGAGTTAGACTAGCTTGTTAATACTGTAACTTTTCCTGGGTAACTAATGATATTTTTAGCTGAACCCTCTGAATTCTAATCAAAATGGATATTTTTGGAGGGGAAAGGAATTTCTCAGTGGAATCTTCATTCACACCAGCAATTCCTTCAGACTCTGCTTCTCTAGGCATTCCTCAGCCTCCTCATGCACAACGCCCATCTACATTTCGGAAACCAATATCTGGCCATCAGAAAATCTAGGCCAATCTTTTACTGGTTTCATTGTGATCAAGAGGAACAGGGGTGACCTACCAGAAGTCTTCGGCCTGCACTGCCCCCAGCTACTCTTTGCAGAACCATGATCCCCTCAGATGAAAGTTCCTAACCAACCTCATCTCTCTTCTTGTAGCAGATATTTCCATGGGTCTTTGTTCTTTAAGAATTCTTTCTCATTCTTGTCAGCCATCATATTGTTGACTTTAGGCAAGATTATGTTGACTTTAGACAAGATATTGCTTAGTAAAAAGAAAATAGTGCCCAGAAGTTAAAAATACTTGTGATTCATGTTACATAGCCATGTGAGCTTAGCACTTGTTTTGATTCACACACAGAACACTTAAAGCGTGCACCCTTCTCCAATGGTCAGCACTGCTGCCTCACAGCGCCAGGGACCTGGGTTTGATTCCAACCTGCAGTGACTGTCCACGTGGAGTTTGCACATTCTCCCCATGTCTGTGTGGGTTTCCTCAAGGTGCTCTGGTTTCCTCCCCCAGTCCAAAGATGTGCAGGCTAGGTGAATAAGTTGGATTAAAAATTGTCCTACAGTGTCCAAGGTAATGCAGGTTGTCAGCCATAGTAAAAACCCTATGCAGGGTTACGGAGATGGACTGGGGTGTTTTTCAGAGGGTCGGTGCAGACTCAATTGGCCAAATAACCTCTTTCTACACTTGTAAGGATTCTATGAATTGCTTTCACATTTTTGATGAACTGTCTCCTCTGATCTCCCAAATGCCCACCACCTCAACAGATCTGCCGCTGAAACCCTCTCCCATGCCCTTAATTATAATGTGCAGACTTGACTATTCCAATACTGTCCTGACTGGGCTCCCACTTTCCATTCTTCGTTGTCTTTAAGATGCTGCTTAAAGCTTAAATCATTGACCAATTCTTTGGATATCTGACCAAATAACTCCTTATGCAAATATAGTCTCACAACACTCTAGTAATGCACTTTGTAAAACTTTACTACCTTAAAGATGCCACGTACATACAAGTTGTTAGTATTGTAATGTGTATTGGTACTTGTGACACTGCAGTATTTTATCTCAATAGCATGGAGCGACACCGAACATAATATGACTACAATTCAAATTGTATCCTTTATGTGCTGTCATAACACAGAACTCTCATGAATAACATCGTGTAGGAATCAGACCAAATATGCTGTCACCAAGGCCAGGTGGAAGGTTAAAATTTAAACCTATGTACTACTGGATTATAACATCCAGTGGCTGTATGTTATTGGAAGACGATTATTTACTTTTTATTATTTAAGTGAGCAGAACAAATATGATAGAGTGGACAGAAAAAGAATGATATGAAGGTATTCAATGACCCAATCCACGGACACATTGAGATACATGTAGTCGTCCTCCAGAACATTGACACTCCACAGTTTCAATGGTTCATCAGGCAGCTCGGTGGGACATTATTTGTGTATCTTGGTGCTTCTCACAACAGATTGGAGCAGGATGATACATGGTGTAGAGACCCCTCCAGCCTGGCATGGCAGCCTCCCCGTCTGGCGTATGACTTCCCAGGCTGGTGAGGCAGACTTTCAGCTCGGCGTAGTGGTCTTTCGGTCCAGTGTGGCAGATTCTTGCCCCGGCCTGGCAGTCTCTCCTGGTGTAATAATCCCTCAGTGGTCCAGCGTGGCAGTCTCTTGGCCTGGCATGGTTGTCTTTCGGTGGTGGTCCTGGGTGACCTCAGCGTGGACTTCCGGTCTCAAGGTGATTCCTCAAAGTGTAGTCCCACCATGGCTAAGCACTTATAAAAGACTGTAATTTTTTTCACTTTCAGCTTTACTTCTTTATTCTCTAATAAAACCTGAGAAGATGCCACTACTATAATTACTGCAATGTTTAACTTTTAACTTTGTTCTTTCTTTCTATCTTGTTCTTTTGATTTTGTACCTAGGCACTTGTGCCTAAGATTGGGACTTGTGTGGTGACACTATACACTTTTCACTGCAATTTTGTGCTTGAGTACACATAACAATAAAATCGAAGTCAAACCAAATCATTGGGGAAATGTAGGGCTAAAATTCCACTATGGGTCCATAACATGGTTCCAGTTATACTGGCATGACAATGTTATATATGTTTAGTACGTTAAAATGTAAAATGTTACATTTTAAAATACTGAAAGTCCAGGTGGTTTCTGAGTGTCAACAGAAATCTTTTATCACAAGAATGTAACTTATCTCTGGGGAGAACAAAGACGACATTTTTTCTGATGTGACTCATCTCACGTCAGATCAAAAAGTAAATTAAACCCAATTGACATAGTCATTGCTATCTGTTGGTATGTTTTTCAAACACAAAGGCTAACGGAAGCTACATGAGGTGAAAAGCCACAACCTCAGCTGCTTTCGAGTTACAACAGCACCAATGTTTGGACATTGACTCAACATTTGATGCACGGTCATATGATAAGGTGATAAGAGATGTTGCTCCCTGCTAAAAGAGATATTAACGCAAGTCAACCCATCTATAAAGAGAATTTCATCACAGAAAAAGTCTTGTAAATAAAACCATCAGACTGCAGAAGTCAATCAGCAGCCAAATAACTAAATGCAATAATTTGAGGAGACTTTAGACAGTGGTCTTTCACCACTGTGCTTGGTGGCAGTTACCCCAAGCTTTAGTTTATCCCTCAGCCGCACCTCGACCTGGATGTTGGATTGTGCCAGTGTGCAGCACTCAGTCGCGTTCATGTCCTTGCACTGGAAGACCAACAAGTTTCGGGCAGACCAAAGAGCGTTTTTATTCAAAGCAATAAATGCTAGAGATCACAGCAGATCAGACAGCATCCATGGAGAGAGAGCATGCTAACATTTTGAGTCTCGAGCTGATGAAGAGTCATCTAGACTTGAAACATTAGCATCATCTCTCTCCATGGATGCTGTCTGACCCACTGTGATTTCTGGCATTTATTACTATCAGAGCAGATTCCAGCATCTGCAGTAATTTGCTCCTACAGCGTCTTTTATTGAGTTGATGGTCCTCCTGACGCAGTTGATGTTTGTCTCGTTGTGCACCCTGGGGAACAGGAGTCTGTTCAGTTATCGTACTCTCCCGGTGTCTCAAATGTATCCAGATATAATCTTGCACAAGTAAGAAATGCCTTTGGTTGTTTGTTGGATAGAGTGAAACTCCAATGTCTGTTTGTTTCTTTATTTGCTGCTGTGCAGAACTGAACTGCTTTAGTTGCATATAAAGAAAATGATATGAATAAAGGATACTTTTGAAATAAAAAAAGCTATAATTTGAGGAGAAAGGACACTTTCCATCTTCAAAGTTCATCTGACCAATCTAACTCTAGCCAAATCAACTACAAGAATTATCACAGCTCTGAGAAATCTCAGTACCTTCACAAATTTCACTCCAGCCAAAAATATCAATTCATAAGCATCAATTCATAAACTTCAATAAACATCAGACCTGCACCAAAAAAGGGACTGAGTTGAATTCCACTTTTTGTGGCTACCATTTCATTGGCATCTAATCTAACATTGTATGTGTGTGACAGTTTGTATGAGACAAATGAATGCGGCACATCTTTGGTAACAACTGGGGAGTGTGAGAGTCTAAAATAACCTTTTTCCTTTTAAAGTGCACACAAGATTGCTGTTGAGTTTTAAAAATTGGGCAAGCATTCCAAGAGTAAGAAAGTACATACACCCACGTGCAAATATGTGGATTGTGAGCAAATTGCAGGAAACACCCGAAAGATTCTCTGTGTCATAGGGTGGAAGGGACCACCACCTTTTATGTTTTCTTTAGATAACTGGCAATATAATGGCAGAGAAACAAAAAAAAAACTGCAGATGCTGGAAATCTGAAACAAAAACAGAAATAGTTGAAAAAACTCAGCAGGTCTGGCAGCATCTATGGAGAGAAAGCAGAGTAAATGACCCCTCTTCAGAACACACACTTTTATTGATTTGATTTGATTTGATTTATTATTGCCACATGTACCTAGGTACAGTGAAAAAGTTTTGTTTTACACGCAGTACAGGCAGATCGTACCATACAAAGTGTATTAGGGTAATAGAACAGAGAGAAAAATGCACTGTTACAGCTGCAGGGAAGGTGAACAAAGAGTGAGATCAACATTAAATTTTAAATTTGAGAAATCCATTCAGAAGTCTAATAACAGCAGGGAAGAAGCGGTTTTTAAATCTGTCCGTATGTGTATTAAAGTTTTTGTATCTTCAACCTGATGGAAAAGGTTGAAGAGATTACAACTGCAGTGAGAGGGATCTTTAATGATGTTGGCTGCCTTTCAGAGACAGCAAAAACTATAGATAGAGTCAATAGATGAAAGGTTAGCTTGCGTGATGGATTGAGCTGTGTTCACAATGCTGTAGTTTCTTATAGTCTTGGGCACAGCAGTTGCCATACCAAGCCGTTTTGCATCAGGATAGAATGCTTTCTATAGTGCATCTATAAACATGGGTAAGAGTCTTCATGGACACACCAAATCTCCTTAGCCTTGTGAGGAAGTTAGAGGCATTGCTGTGCTTTCTTGACCATTGCACCAACATAGGTGAACCAGGACAGATTGTTGGTGATTGCCACTGCTAGGAACTTGACGCTCTCATAGTCTGGGTGACCACTTCGCAGTACATCTGCGTTCTGCTCACAGTTGCCTGTAGTTTAACATACCACTCTGTTCCCTGTCTGTCTCTGGCTTGCTGCAGTGTTCCAGCGAAGCTCAACACAAGCTGGAAGAATAGCACCTCACTTTCCGCTTGGGGGCCCTCCACCCCTCCAGACTCAATATCGAGTTTAATCATTTTAGGGCCTAAACTCTCCCATGTCCCTACCCCTCTACCCCACACACCAGGCCTTGTTATCCCATAGCCTGCGATTACACACCACCTGTTGTTAGTCACTAACAGTGACAGTTTGTATGAGACAAATGAATGCGGCACATCTTTGGTAACAACTGGGGAGTGTGAGAGTCTAAAATAACCTTTTTCCTTTTAAAGTGCACACAAGATTGTTAACAACTATTCACCCTCCCAGCCTGATCGTTAGCAACTCCTTTGTCTATCCAACTGCTCTTCTCTCTCTTTGGGCTCTATCCCCATCTATCGTTTACCCCCTACCCACTCCCCCTCCCTATCTTCTGCATATAAACCAATGTTTTCCAAGCTACCATCAGTTCAGAGGAAGGGTCACCGGACCCAAAGTTAACTCCGAGTTTTTCTTCATGGATACCGCCAGACCTGCTGAGCTTTTTCAACAACTTCTGTTTTAGTTCCTGATTTACAGCATCCGCAGTTCTTTCGGTTTTTACTTGACGCTCTCAACCATCTTCACCCCAGCTCTATTAATGTAGAATGGGGCATATTCTCCATCTTGGTTCTCGAAGTCGATGAACATGTCTTTCATTTTGCTGACAATGAGGGAATGATTGTTATCTTGATAGATGGTATTGGGTCACTTTCAGAAAAACCTGACTGATTTGGTATATTTGTAAGTATGTTGTTATGTTAACTATGTTATGTACAGTTGACTTCACAAGTTCATTGCTGGTGACTGTCATGAAGTCTAAATATTTCTTTATTCCACTGGGATCAGGTTGACTGCAAGATTGGAGACAGGATGTTTTATTCACTACTCTTAGTTTCTTCAATCTGAACTCATCGCATAAGACCTTACCATATCTGGACGCAGATTTGATTTGATTTAATTTGATTTATTATTGTCACATGTATCGAGATACAGTGAAACGTATTGTTTTGCGTGCTAACCAGAGAAATCATATCTTACATAAGTACATCAGGGCAGTAGATGTAAAAGAGAAAACTGTTTTCCACAAAGCTAAAGCTCCCTGAATGAAATAATTGCTTCCAGTTTTGCAATGGCAGCGATTTACTGCATTTGACACTGGGGCACTTGGTCTGACAGCTCATTCAGTCAGGGACACATTTTGAGGTGTGTATCCCTCCATTATGTTTCTACAGGCTGCTTCCAGTCCCAAAACATGTGCAGAGAGTCTGGTCTAACCAAGATTGGCAAATGCAAGTATATGTGTGTCTTTATATTTGTGTGTTAAGATGGTGGTGACAGAAGGGAGGGAATGGAGTTTAAATCCAGTAACATAGCAACTTCTAAATGGTCACACCTTTCCATTGTAGTGATGGCAAAATATTAAGCCCTGAGTATTTGATCAGACTGAAAGAAATACAAAGTATTCATCAAAATCAGCTGAAATAGAGAACAACCTGTGTTTGATAGTGCAGATTTTAGACCACACCTGGAATATTGTGTAAAGTTTCTGTCTCCTTTTCTGAGGAAGGATGCTCTTGCTCTCAAGGGAGTGCAGCAAAGGCTTACCAGGCTGATTCCGGGGATGGCGGATCTGACGTATGAGGAGGGACTGACTAGGTTGGGATTGTTTTCGCTGGAGTTCAGACGAATGAGGGGGATCTCATAGAGACTTATACAATTCTAACAGGACTGGACAGGGTAGATGCAGGGAGGATGTTCCCGATGGTGGGGTCACAGTCTGAGGATTCGGGGTAGATCATTTAGGATAGAGATTAGGAGACATTTCTTCACCCAAAGAGTGGTGAGCCTGTGGAATTCATTGCCACAGGAAGCGTTTGATGCCAAAACATTGAATGTATTCAAGTGGTGGTTAGATATAGCACTTGGGTTGAATGGGGTCAAAGGATTTAGGGAGAAAGCAGGATTATGCTATTGAGTTGGACGATCAGCCATGATTGTGAAGAAAGGCAGAGCAGCCTTGAAGGGCTGAATGGCCTCCTCCTGCTCCTATCTTCGATGTTTCTATGTTTCCTGTGATAATCTTACTTTAAATGACAAACCTATGCCACAGCACAGACACCCAGTTTATTTTGGATGAGTTTTGTGCTGTGGATTTAAGATTCAGACTTTTGTAAAATTAGCCCTGTTCTATGTATTTAAAATTCATATATGTTGCTCTAGTGTTATTATTTTATCAACACTCTGTTATTCATCCTATAGCTAAATTTCTGATAATTGGGTGTACAAAGTGGATCTCTATAGTTGCTTAGGTGGTTGCAAAATACATCAGATATGGTACTGAAACCTTGTTTGGAACACATTTTTAGCTTATTGCATCGAGATACCCTGTGGCATAACTGTCTTAGACTGCAAAAACACTTTCTTAAAAAAATTGTTAAAGGCAGTTTTGTATTGGTACAGAAATATTGCCTCTGTAATGACAATGAATTATATTTTCAAATTGAAATTTAAGGTCAAAATGTTTTGTGACCCAATTTAATAAATGAAATTGAACACATAATGTGAAAAGCCTGAATTTTTGTCAGAAAAGTGATAGTACCATTAACAGCTCAGTGTAAAAAAATTGCTAATTTTTTGGACTAATTTTTGCATGCTGCATGTCATACCCACAACGTAGGTTTTGGACAATTGAGCAGAGGTTTTAGAGTCATAGTGTCATACAACATAGAACAGATCCTTCGGTCCAACTCATCCATGCCCACTGCATTTCCCAAATTAAACTAGTCCCATTTGACTGAGCTCAGCTTATATACCTCTAAACCTTTCCTATTCATGTACTTATCCAAATGTCTTTTAAATATTCTAACAGTACCTGCATTTACCACTTCCTCTGGCAGTTCATTCCACACATGAACCACCTTTGAAAAAGTTGCCCCTCAGGCCCCTTTTAAATCTTTCTCCTCACACCTTAAAATTGTACCCCCTAGTTTTGAACTGCCCCACCGTGCCAATCAGTTCGGTGTCTAGAACGATAGAATTAAGGTTTAAAAACAAACAAATTGCTTCTTTTTGAGTAGGAATGCGTATATTTTTGCAAACTGAAACAAAGGAAAAAATGATGGAGCAAGGGGAAAAATGATTTGATAATGGGATAAGTGAAGAACTCACAGCTTCTCCCAACAGAAAGACAGGAGCAGGTGCAGATGCATGGCTTTACCATCATGCAACTTCACCATCTTTTGGCAGTGTATCACAGGGAAATGGTTCCACCATAATTTTGCATTGAACCAAAACCTAGAAAATCAAGCAAGTTCTTAGAGAGCTTGAAAAGAATTTGGAAGGTAAAATTATCTCAGTTGTGAATAAAAGTAATTGGTGGAATCATAAGTAAAAGAAAGGCATATATTTAGGAAACATGTTTTCACTGTATTCAACATTAAATTTAAATAAAAACATTTGCTTACCATCTTTACCATCTGTTTGTAAAAGAAAGTTACAAATAACAGAGTGGCTCAGTTGGTGGGGTGGGGCAGTGCGAGGGTGGAGCGACACAGTGACTCAGTGGTTAGTACTGCTGCCTCACAGCACCAGGGACTGGGTTCAAATCCACCCTCAACTGACTCTGCATGTGGAGTTTGCACATTCTCCCTTTGTCTGTGTCAGTTTCCTCCAGGTGCTCCAGTTTCCTCCCACAGTCCAAAAGAGTGCAGGTTAGTTGGATTGGCCATGGGAAATGCAGGGTTACCAGAACAGGGTGGAATGCTCTTTGGAAATCAGCATAGACTCAATGGGCTGAATGGCCTGCTTTTACACTGCAGGGATTCTATTCTATTAAATTGGCAACAATCAATGAAGTGTCAATAAATATTCATTCTCAAACATGTACGTAGATATTGCAGAAGTAAACAAATTTTTATCAGCTTATATTTCATTACCTTTGTGTTCAATTAAAAATTTATTGCTACTTGACAAAATTGCTAAAAGTGAGTGCCCACTTTTATGTTATTCTCTCTGATGCATGGACATTTTATAGGGGGAATTTTATTCTGAGGCTAATGTTAAAGGGGGTGTTGTAATATTTTAGTAACTGAAGACAAATTGGTCCGTACCAATGATGCTAAACAGGTTAAATGATGCTTCACACGTGTTCTGTTTTAATTAACTGGTGTTCATCGCTTTCATTCCAATATTTCTGAAACTTTGCAAAAACAGAACATGTAAACTAATCTTGGTGCAAGTAACAAGCTTTCTCTTAACATGGCATGATCAAATCAATTGCTTCAGTGACATTCGACAAGTGATTTTGGTTTCATTTGCAGCTAATGCAGTACAAAGCTGTGCAAAATTGAACAAAGGTAGAATACATCATAATCCAGTTAGTTAAAATGGTCTTATGATAAACTCTGTGTGATTAATGTTGCGACAGTTTCATTTTATACATCCTTAAGATCTTGGTATTACCAGCTAGGTCATCACTGGTTGGAAATTCCTCACTGCTCCCATAATGTGATGGTAGGTCATCTCTTTAGCCATTATTGTATGTGTATTGAAGGCACTTTGATAGTCCTGTTAGGGAGACAATTTTAGGATTTTTACATAGCAAAGATGATAGCATAGTACCATGTACACAAATCTTGACAGAATATGACCATAAAGTCAAAACTAGAAATGATGGCATTCTCTGTGGATTAAAACATTAACTATACCTTTTCTTCAATAGTAGCTACTGAGCATTTTTGTAAGGACTATGTTATGGTGACATCAAATCACATGGAACTGGGACCAGAGTGAATAATATTCAAGAAATGTCCTCTCTTACCATCTCTTGCATATAGTTAATACTTGAGTAAAGTTGTTGAAGTTCATTGACATTGCTGTCACCAACCTTGCATCAGCAAGTCAATCTAGATCTTAATCCATTACAACAAACTGTGATTAGATCCACAGAACCAGTGGCAACCTGAGAGAAACACAGCAGCAGTACAGAGCAGTGGGTGAAGGATAACACCAGTCTAGCAATCCCATTGCAGAAGAAGGGGAACCACACCCCCAGCTCACGCAATGCTGAGAAGCACAGCAATAACCCACAACAAGAAAAGTAGCAAGTGTAGATAAACAAGTAGCCACAGCCAATAAGAGATTACTGCAGGTTACAGGTCATTAAAGAGATTAGAAGTTTAAAAAGTCAACTGCTACATAACAACTGATACATTCTCCTTTACTGGGGAATCTGAACCATATGGAGGGTCCGAAACAGACCATGTATTAGACCAATAGGCATCATTGTTTTTAGGAGACAACAGACTTCCTCAAGCCTCAACCAGAAAAAGATCAGGGCAGTACAACATTGTATGCGTTTAGCAGACAGTGATGACACTGTTTTCATTCGACAGGGTATAGAGAAAGGGATTTAGTGGGGGTGGGGGTGGAATGGAGCAGGAGATATAGCAGTAAATACTTAATGAGATTAATAGTAATTAGTTTGATTAATTCATTATTCAATTTGTTGGAAAAATGAACTTTGAGGAAGGTGTGGAACTATACCTTTAGCCTAATATTAGCTACTGAGCATGTGCACAAGGAAATATGTATGTTATCAAATCACATAAAAATTGAAACCAAGCCTGTAGTGTTCCAAAGACTTCTTCTCTTATCATCCCTTGATATACGTTATAATATATATAAACGCCAGGTCAGGCAGCACCTATTTATATAAAGGAGACAAGGAGCAAAATCATCACGGTGATGATGATTTAGAGACACTGTTATAAAGAAACTATTTTCAAACAAGGAAATCATTAGAGTAGATGAGACCTGAAGCAATTCATGTTCAACATTATTATCCATTCAACATGGCATGTAACTGGAAAAGACAGAACTGGCAAAATGTTGTCCCTCCACTTTCCTTTTCCACAGTAGTCGCTTCCCAGTGAAGGTCTACGAGGGGCTGGAATTCTCCTGGATTAACTTAAACAAACAAAATCGGTCGGGCATGAGGAAGCCCACGAAGTTGGCCTGCTGACAAAGCAGTAGGCATAAAGTCACATTGGCTCTGAAACCAGAAAATAAAAACTACATTTGGTGTTTTATTTCCACTTGATAAGTTCCTATAAAACTAAATTAAAATTCAAACTGACAAGGATAAGCCAAACAGGTGCTAAACCTACTACTATCATTGAAAAATAACAGCACAAGATGCTATTATTAGACAGTCGGACTACATGCTAACTATAATTAGAGATATTGAAATTATTTATTTTTAGGAATTGCTTATCAAGAACAAAGAGTTTTTTTTTATTATTCACCATTTAGTTCATGACAAGGTACAAATGGGACGAGACAATTATTTAGTTACCAATCTTCACATCAAAAGGCCAACCTTTACCATAGCATAGTATTCACATTTTCAACTTAGCATTAATATTTTTATTTCCCAAGAACCTACTCATAATGGCCTTGAGAAAATAATGTTTTTTTGGAGGGAGCTATTCCACTTTTAGTTTGTGGCCTCCCTCCTCCACTGTGGCATCTATGTGAGTGAATTCTGTCCCAGGATTTCAAAACCTGTGGAACTCTCTCAGCTTTTAATCCAAGCTACAATTACTTAGGCTTTAAAATCCAAACTGAATGAATCATTAGCTTTCATTTTCCAACATATACCTTGTTGTCTCTTCTGCACATCTCAGTGCTGAAGCTAGCAGCTGTGCTGTGGGCCTTGACCTTTCACTCAGACCTTACAATGAGGCAGGTAACTGTAAAAGCTGAATTTGTTTCTGCAACGAGTTGAAGCATACCATGACATTGTCAGTGATTTTTCTCTCATAGATTACGGACATTAAGCAAACAGCATCACACATGGGAAGTGGGTGGAGAAGTAAGTAAAAATGTCCATTTGCTTCGAGGTCTGCATTTAAATAGCTGAGTGATAGTCACCTGGTCTGCCGGACAATTTCTGCTTGAAACATAATGGGGTGGGATGGGAGTGGTGAGTTTGCTTGGGGCTCCCCTCATGTGCCACAGGTAATTTTTGTGGCAATGGAGAGAGGTTGACCCTGAGGAAAATCATGCCCCAAGTTTGAATGGACTGTTGTATAAGGTAATGGTTCTGAAAGAGTTAATGGAAAGTTACATTAATCTCCACATAACCTGATGATACCACACAGTGCGAATGCAGAGAATCAAGTAGTATTGCATGTGGTTCTGATGGAGACAGACATGTCATCTCCCTCCTGATAGTTTATAATAATTTTTAATTAGTTAATGTTAGTTGTACCTATGTTTATCATGCAGTAAACTGCATCTTGTTACATAAGACAAATGCCCTTTCTTGTTAAACATCATTTAATGGTCAGCATGGTGGCTCAGTAGTTAGCAGCTCTGCCTCACAGCACTAGGGACCTGGGTTCAATTCCACTCCCGGGTGCCTGTCTGTGTGGAATTTGTACATTCTCCCCATGTCTGCATGGGTTTTCTCCGCATGCTTCAAGTTCCTCCCACAGTCCAAAGGTGTGCAGGTTGGGTGGAGTGGCCATGCTAAATTGCCCATAGTGTCCTGGGATACACAGGCTTATGTGGATTAGCCATGGGAAATGTAGGGTTACAGGGATGGGGCAGGTTGGGATGCTCTTTGAAGAGTTGGTGTGGGCTGAATGGTCTGCACTGTAGGGATTCTAATGTTTGATAATTTACCACTGATAATTAAACATGTCTATAGAAAGGAGAATTTGCCCCACCAAGGACTAGTTAACTTATTAAAGTTTGTTTGAAAGAGTAGAAAGGAGGGTCATTACAAAATGGGCTGTTTAACCTGTTTAACATTCAGAGAACAGAAAAGAGGATTGGTGGCAATGAATTACCACAACCATAAGCTGCTATAATCGGCACACTGAGTCCAATACAACAGATCCAAGCACTTCTTTACAAGCTCAAGACTACAGTACAAAACATGCTCAGCAATAGGCTGTGGGTTCACAATCTATCTCCAGAGGAGACACAGAAATAGGGGACCTGGGAGGTGGACATATTTCCTATCAGTAACAAAATGCTAAAGAGATATTTTTAATACTTCAGAGTGCCATCACTTTGCAAATAACAAGCAGTGGAAAACTATCCTCTGATGAGCTTCGAATGCAAACTAAAAATGGAGCTGACATCCAGAATGTTCCCAAGTTACAAATATTCCGTGCATATTTCAGACACAAGCACTGCCCTTGGAGCGATATCAAGCTACTGTATAGAGACAGTGACTCTTTGTAATAACCTTCGCTGGCAGGCATTCCCATACTATTTTGATCTCCCTTCGTCTCCAATCTCCCACTCTGCAGTCTTTTACGAGGTTGGAATAATGTATAGACTGCATCGACCTGTCAATCAAGCAGCGCTGAAAATATCCATGCTTTTTATTCCATTTTTCAGAACATAGAGAAGTCACCTCATGGCAAGGTGAGCCACGTCAGGCGTTGTTTGAAGGCTCCCCTGAGTTTGACAGCTACAGATATTTCACTTGATAAAATGGAAGGAAAGAAAATGACAATGGCACATTACAATTTCCGATAGCAAGTCCTACAGCGAGCCAGCAGAGCTTCAGGTTATGAGAGAAATTACTTTTTATATACAATAAACATTAAGCTGAGTAAAATCTAATCCTCTTGTGCTTGATGTTACCCACTGCTAATCTGCTCACTCAGCTCTGTGAAATCATGCTATACCCTTATCAATATATAGACAATGCAAGGATACTGAAATTACATTCCTTCCGTCAGTTGATATATAATTCAACAGAATTTCCTTTGCATTTTTGTGAAAAAAGTTGTTAACTGAGAAAATTGAAAAGGAAGGAATTTCTCCCCCATTAACAGGGTAATAAGAAGAATGTTACAAAAGAAAATAACAGAATGAATTTCTTCATTAATTTTTGTTTCTTTTTTGTGATTCAGAACTGAGATGCCTGAAAGCAGACAATTTGTATCACGCTCTTCCTGTCACTACTGTGACAAACAATAGACTGGTCAGGACGTGAAAATCTTTTAAAAATATTCACTGATGCTGTTTCGTGTTGTACTGCACTGAGATAGTTTTTTCCTTAGTGGTAACATGTGTCAGTGAAATAGCACCTCATCTACTCTTACACTAATCAGCTGAACTCAGCAGAGCAGAAACTTGAATATTCTCACTACTCCCTCATTAAATGTTCTCAGTGAAATTCTGATATAGTGGCATGCTTTTGTAAGTTCCTGGCTTTGGAGTAGAAAGAGGGATGTAGTGTCAATTAAAAAAGGACAATTCAACCTTTTTTTATGAGGAGCGATCACAGAAACATTCTATGTTCCAGCATGGAATTAGGCCATTTGGTCCATCATGTCTGTTTTGGTGATTTATCACATGCCATTCCCTTGCCTTTGCTCCATAACCTTGTAAATTCTTCTTTTTCAGACAATAATCCAATTCCTACTTGAATTCCTCAATTAAACTTGCCTCCACTGCACTCTCAGTCAGCACATTCCATATATTAACAGCACAGTGTGAAAATGTTTTCTTTCATTTTTCAATTTCTTCTTATGATAATTACTTTATATTTGTGCTCCTTTGTTCTCAATCATTGAGAACAAATGACATTTCTAAACTATTTGACTGATCCACTCATAACCTTGGATACCTCTATCAAATCTCCTTTCAAAGATATCTTCTCCAAGGGAAATAGTCCTTTTATAACACAGTGTGGAGCTGGAGGCATGCAGCTGGCCAGGCAGCATCAGAGGAACAGGAAAGCTGACGTTTCAGGTTGGGACCTTTCTTCAGAAGTGCAGAATTCAGAATTTCTGAAGGGTCCTGACTTGAAACGTCAGCTTTCTTGTTCCTCTGATGCTGCCTGGCCTGCTGTGTTCCTCCAGCTCCACACTGTGTTACCTCAGACTCTAGCATCGGCAGCTCTTACTATCTCTGGAATAGTCCTTTTGTTGTGTTAGTCTTCAGCTCTCTGGTCTACAAAGGAGGTCAGAGTGATTTTTAAATCATGACATCTTGGAAACTTATTCAATAGTATAGTTTTTCTACGCTGCATCAGATATTTCATAATCACAAGCTACATAGTAGGCAATCTACTATTATTTTCCATGAATCTTAATTAATTTTTACTCAGCGGTAAGTGCATATGGAATTATTCTTATAAATTTTTCTTATAAACCGGTCCCATACCTGCCAAGACCTTGAAGTTTGTTGTACATTTCAATAAGATCCTCTGAACTCCCTAATACATAAGCTCATCCTATTCAACCTCCCCTCACATCAAAACTTTCTCATCTCAAGAATCAACAGAATAATGTTGGCTTCCGTTAGCTTCAAATTGAAGTAAAATTGGGTTTCCATTGGATAGCAAATACTACAACCGCTCAGTCTTTTTTTATTAGTTTTGAGTACAAGTACTCCTTAAGGTCAGAATCCCATTCAAAGAATTGAGCTCAAAATCTTGACAAATACTTCAGCGTGGACCCGAGGAGGTGTTGCAAGAAAGTGGTGTTGTCCACTAGATGAGTTTAGTCTGAATACATTGCCTGCTTAGATGAATGTTAAAGTTCCCATGTTGATACCTGAAAGACAGAGAACTTTCCTGGTGTCCTGTCCAATATTTCTCACACTATATAGGACAGACTAACCAACATTTCATCGCTTGAGAGCTGTGATAAAGCAATATATAAATTACTTCAAATACCTGTTCTCTTTCTCTTTTAAAAATTGTAAGCTTCCTCTAAACAGAAAACAAGTTGAAAATAAAACTCCCAATACATAGGGAAAGCAGAGGGAACACATGGGGAAGAAATATAATGACTGCAACAATATTGTGCTAACCCTTAATCCTGGTTCATAAACAATAATTCAATTTATCTTATCTAACGTGGTGCTTAACACACTCTATTAATCCTCAGTCTTATAAATGATACAATGCTTTCTCGAGCAGTTTTTGGTCACTTGTCTTTCATCTCGAGGTCAGCCTGAAGAGAAAGTACCTTCTGTTCGAGATACTAAACAATTAATGCCAACAGTGGCAATAGTAAACCATCTTTTCAGGAAGACACTCTTTAATCTGTCCTGTCAGGGAACGAAATGAATCTAATTGGAAATTGGAGACAACAGACGAGTTCAGCGGTATTACAATAATTGCACTGATATGTGTCTTAAGTGTTCTGTGATCTTCAATACACTTCTGAGAAAGTGCTTGCAATATATATTAAGTTCTTTTGCCACTGAATTTAATTTCAGCTGTCAAGAACCAAGGGAATGGGCTCAATA
Source organism: Rhincodon typus (assembly GCF_021869965.1). Classification (NCBI taxonomy): domain Eukaryota; kingdom Metazoa; phylum Chordata; class Chondrichthyes; order Orectolobiformes; family Rhincodontidae; genus Rhincodon; species Rhincodon typus. Next base: position 35,445,607 of record NC_063358.1, on the reverse strand, counting down.
TTTTGACACATGCCAAGAATCTTCCTTTTTATACACAGACAGGGAGTTTTTAAAGCTTAAGGGAAGATGGAGCACTTTGTTTATTGAGGACAATACATACTGCTGCTTGTTTATTGCATAAACATCCTCACTTATACTGATATAACCTCAGCTATTAAAAATGATGGAGGCATATTCAACATTGGTGCAGTTAACTGTGTCTATGTAGTGTTTTGAATTCTGTGATACTGTTTGAAAATAATCCTAATCAATAATTCTGGCACATCAATGAGTTACTTCCAGTCTGGTAGTATCTACTTTAGTTCAGATTTCTTTTAAATACCAAAAACAAACTATTTCCAAGTTCTTCATTATCTAAATTCATTTTTCTAGTTGTTTCACAGAGGAACCAATAATGACATGGGGTGTAAAGAAACTATCATGAACAGACAATTGTGTTTTCATATAACATCTTTCAAACCAATCTAATGAAGGTGTGCTGCAGTATCAGACGTGTGGAGTGTAGATGAGACATTGCACTGAGGCTCTGTCTGTCCTCTGAGTTGCGTGCAAAAGAACCTGCAGAACCATCTGAAGAAGGACACGGGGGTCCCAGTGTCACAACTAAAATGGATGGTCTTCCACCTTTTACACAGGTTGTGGGACCATGCAATATCCATAATGAGTGCTTCGTTTACCTACAAAACAACAATGTCAACACCCGAAAAACATCTATTACTGACTGGAAGTTGAATTTTTTTAAAAATATTTCTTCTATTACCACAAACGCTGCAAGACAGATAAAGATCACTCCTATATAATAATGAAGCACTGTCTATTTGTATATTCTACCGTACCTCAATTTACTCTATTTTGGAGCAGACCTACTTGTCTTCTCATACATATAAAGGCAAAAATAATCACCCTTTAGACACAAAATGCTGGAGCATCATTAAGCTTACTTCTTTCAGTTCTCCATGTGAATGGGAAACTGATATGTTATTTGTTACTTGGCACATCTCTGCAATGCAGCAGTAAATATGGCATCCCAGGATATATATTCACAGAATAATTGTGAATGCTGTGACAAATTGCGAACCCCATGTCTTTTCCCTAGGGTGGAGGAATTGAAGACCAGCAGACATATTTTAAGGTGAAAGGAGAAAGATTTTAAAGAAGGCATGACTTTACATAGGGACAGGTTCGTGTGGGGAATGAACTTCCAGAGGTAGTGGTAGACGTGGATACAGTTACAATGTTTAAAAGACATTTAGAGAAGTTTACGAATAAGAAATGTTTACAGGGATTATGGGGTCAAATGCAGGCAGGTGGAACGAGTTTAGTTTTGGATTAAAGTCAGTCTGGACTGGTTGGACTGAAGGGTCTGTTTCCATGCTGTATGGCTCGATGAGTCTAATTTGTTTCTAGTCCTTTATGACTAAGACAGCATAGCAATATAAGATTCTTCTATCAATAAAAAGAAATATTGTCTCGATCTCAATATAACTGGTTCAAGCAATTGGCGTTATTTTCCTAAACTAAAGACTATCAATTAACTTGTGGAGGCAATGACATAGGGGTAATCTCTCTGGTTTGGTAATCCGCTAACTCCAGGCTAATTTCCTGAGAATATAGGTTTGATTCCAGACGGTGGAGTTAGTGTTCCAATAAAATAAAATGTGGAATTAAAAAGCTAACCTAGTGGAAACTGTGTAAGCATTGTTAATTGTTGTTAAAATCCATCTGGTTCACTAATACCATTCAGGGAAGGAAATATCTGCTCTCTTACCTGGTCTAGCCTCCAGATCGTTGGCAATGTGGCTGATTCTTAACTGCTTTCTGGGCAATTATGAATGGGCAATAAATGTTGGTTTAGCCAATGATACCTACAGCCCATGAACATTATAAAAAATTGAAAAACTGTATGGCTTAACAGTCTTTCATAACTTGTTTTCTAAGAAAGGCATTATTCACGGTATCATCTAGGAGATCGGAATTTCTGCCTCCATTTTGTAGTTTGACATTTGTCACTCTCAGTGTTGAGTTGGCAACCTACATAGACTATGAAGTGCACGTTATTCCTGGTGTCACTCAATGTTGCTGGTTTCCAGTCACTTGCTGGTGATGCTGGCAATGTTGTCTCACTGTTTGGTGAAGTTGCTGGTGCTTTTGGTGATGTTTTCCGTTTTTTTGCTCGCCCAGGTGAAAATCCAAACCCTGTTCCATCTCATTTGCTTACCAGTTGCAGCCTCAAGTACAAATTGTCAGGGCTGGGTACTGGCAGATTACTGAAGTGAGTTTGTTAGGAGTCCCACCTCAGTCTCTGAGACTCTGTACCAGTATTACTGTAGGAATTTAGGTCCTCTTGCCCTCATTCCACACAACCCTTCATCTATCCCTCCACCCACACTCCCATGGATGTTGTATAAGCTGTTTGGCTCTGAAAGGATTAATGCTGGGGATTGCCTTAAGTTCCAAATTATGATATCATGAAAATTGGAAGAGAACAGCTCTCGTATTCAAAGGAGACAGACCCACCATCAAGGTTTTTTCAAAGTCTTAGCAACAATGTCCACCAAACCAGTGTAACATGTACAATGATTGTTACCATGCAATATACTGCATTTTATTTTTAGACAAAAGCCTCCTCCTGTTAGGCACAGCTAAGGGCACTCTTGTTCAAAATTCTAACACCTCTTTAGAAAGTCCCCTGGTTTCAGGAGTCCATTCTTTCCCCACAGTCCATGTGCATTAAAGACAAATAATTGAAGTTTGTCACTGTTAATCCTCCTTAACTCTATCTGGATATTCTCATGATTTGCTGCTTCTGTTAAGCAGTCCTTCAGTATCCTGCCCTTGGTCAATAGGAAGGAGGGATCAGTTATATTGAAATAGAGCTTGTTTGGACTCATAAAACTTATAATTTCACTCATACTTTGCTGTAACTATATCAGGCTAGAGCCACCCTGTAAAGTCCTTGTCAGTACCTTAAAGATGCTCCGCAGACTTCCCTGAAGCTCTTCAGGTATAAGGTTAAAGAGTCCTATGGTTTGTTTGTCTACCTCGTAACATACTGTTTATAGCTGTCACCAAATATGTTTTACAAAGGTGCCTGGATATCTCAGAATACATTTGAATGAACAATAATTTTGATTACAGTGTATAATACGCACTATATACTATTTCATACAGTACAATAAAATATAATATAAACATGTTTTTAACAATATTGAGCATTTGTACGTCTTCAGCATATTCAGCCTTTACATGAACATTACCAGTTTCAACCTCACCACTATCCACACCTGCTCCGCCAGACACCTACCAAACAATAGGGCCATGGTGTAGAATTCTGCTGAGCACGTCAGAAATGTTACATGCGATCTAAGCACATGGGAGGTCCACCTTGTTGCTGGAGGCCTTGGTACACAGAGACAGTCAGTGACTGATAGCTGAACAGCATGGGCTTTTAATGCTGGAGGCTTGCAGGTTTATAGGTGATAGCAAGAACCGCAAATACTGGAGTCAGAGTCACTACGTGTGGAGCTGGAGGAACACATCAGGTCAGGCAGCATCAGAGGTACAGGAATGTTGATGTTTTGGGTTGGAACCCATTATACTGATGAAGGGTTCCAACCCAAACCGTCAACTTTCCTGCTCCTCTGATGCTGCCTGACCTGCTGTGTGCCTCCAGCTCCACACTGTATTGACCCAGGCATATAGGTGACTGCCTGTAAAAGTACTTAAGTACTATTCTCACTGACTGACCTAACCCTCTGCAACCCTCACCACTCCAACAACCTGACTGGCATTTTGGAGGATGTGAGCAATGCCAAAGGTGACACTTATGTAGCCAGTTATTGGCACCCAAGGGTTTTCACCCACTTAGCCTCAACTTAGATTTAAGTGAAAGCCTGGTAGATAATCCCATTCAAGCCTGGTTGGGAATGATAGAGAGGGTGGGAACAACTCGATTACTGGCCCTCTTTCTGGATTTGGTGCCTAACTCACTCCTCTCTTACCTCACCCAAGGTCTATCTAATCCCAATCCTGAACAATCCCTCCTCTGTTGGCCCTGTCATTGCAATTCACACCCACATTCCTCCCACAACAATGGATCTGTCCTCCCCAATGTGAGGCACTGGACTTGCCTTGTACTATGGACTCCAGCATTTTGACTCTGGGAACTGGTTGCTCTGATTCACAGGGTCAGGAAACCCAAAAGCTTTTGGTGTTTCCATAAACTGGAATACTACAGAAACGATGGCTCTTATCAGTTTTAAACCGGAAGGAACAAAATGTAGGAGAAATTGTGTCAGAAGTATTGTTAGCTGTCATCACTTCTCTTTAAGATTTTTACTTGTCAGTTTCAAGTGTTGTGTGATGAAATGGTCAATATCACGACCCGAGAATGTACAGTGGTGTTCTGTCCGATTGTTTACTGAAGCATTGGGTGAGACCGATAACCTGGAGCACAAATAAGATGAAAGTATGTAGTGCATGATGATTGATTGGCATCTGAAATCTTAGCTGATTTATTGTCCTTTGTAGACAATTTATTCCACAGCATTTTTGTTGCCCAAGTGAGACTTGAAAATGGGATTTAATTGTAGCATGGCTCAATAATGTGGCATTATGCATGAGAACAATTTAACAGCATTACAATGCAGGCGTCTGAAAATCGCTTTGGAGCTTTGTATTTCTGGCTCACTTATTTCTATGCATATGGTATCCCTTGAATGATGTTTGGAAATTTTCTTTATGGTACCACATATTAGCTTTGACTCACTGCTTCCTTCCATAAGTCACAAATTAGGCTAAAAGGTTTCACAGTCACAAGAGATCATGGTTTGAAGCACTAGTGTTTTGAATTGTTTCATAAAGCACATCAATCTGTCAGATTCAAGTAGGTGGATCATACCATCACTGCATGGGTGAGCTACCTTATTGTCAGCTCTGTTAGGCCTGGAGACCTTGATCTGTAGGCACCCATGAGGCACTCAACATTGATGCAGGCATTGATGACAGCTGCAATGATTTTGATGACTGCAAATGAGTTGAGTGTGTTCTGAAAGGCAAAATAACTGAGCCAAAAATCTGTCACATTGTGGAGTTACAAGGATCTAGTGTTTTCATTTCCAAAGGCCTCACTTTTTCACTGTATCCCATCTGCACAAACAGCCCTGAGTCAAAGGTGAGGGATCGGAAACGTGAGCAACAACAGAATTGAAATAAAATGGAGTTACAACAATTCTTGGTGTAGATTATTAATGTTATGAGCAATCCCTTTGGACCAGAGGCCAGAGATAGCTAAAATAAAAGCAGATGCTGAAAATCTAAAAGAAACAGAAAGTGCTTGAGAAACTCAGTAGGGCTGGCAGCATTTGAGGAGAGAGAAATTGAGTCAGTATTTTGAATTCAACATGATGCGTCTTCAGAACCCTGAATTCTGAAGAAGAGTAATGGCCTCAAAACACTAACTTTGTTTTTCTCCCTCCGACACACGTTGCTGAGTTGCTGTAACATTTTCTGTTTATATGCTGGAAACAGCTATGGGACTTTCCAGGAGAGTTTGAGAAGGAGAAACAGAAAAGGAATGCTGTATTTGGTGCAGCGTTTGTAAATGAGTGCTGCAGAGAATTGCTCAGCGGTACCTGTGGGAAACCATGATAGAGACATGACTGAGGTTGGCAGGACAGGTATTTTGCCTCCTGGATAAATCCCCTGTTAATGTGGCAATTGAAAGAACACTTCCAGATGGAAAATAGAAGATGAGGGTTGGTCAAAAGAGAGCTCATTACATTTCAGGAGGAATTCCAAGAGCAGAATGCCATCAGGCCTGGAGCAAAACAGGTTGCAATGGATTGGGACTGATATGGAGTCTTGCTGCTCATTGCTCCATACAGGACCAGAGGAGCCTAACCCTAACCCTAACCCTATTGCAAGCTTAACTTAGGAGCTGAATTTTCCTTGGTCAAATATCAATCATTTCCGTGTCCTAAAAACTTTCCAGTTGAAATAACTGTTTGGTTTTGACCCAGAAGTGAACCTTCAAAGCTAATTTTATTTCAGGGAGTCCCATTTTAATACTTTCCTTATGGATGTGGATGATCTTAAAGTTTGACAAAAGCTTCATTCATTCACTCTTCTGGTAATAGAAAGTAAGATTTTTGTAAGATTCCACTTTGACGCATGTCACGGCTAATATTGAGTGGATAAGTGCATTTAAATTCTAACCTCACTTCTCCTGGTCACAATGCTAACTGGCCATCCAAGGAAAGGATGACTGAAACTGTTATGTTCTATTCATCAACAAAAATAAGCAAAATGTCTGAATTTTCACCACCATTGAAGAGGAGGTTGGAGGAGACCTTCTTAGTCTAGTCTTCAAAGAGTAATGTTTTTGAGTTGTGTTTTGCCAAAAAAGGGATAATGAATGGAATTGATAGTGGAAGTGGAGAGAAATTCCTTGATATTTCCTTCATTTTACTGCCACATCTGAACAACACATCAAAGTTATTGGCATCATTTTGATGGCAATTCTAAGAAACAATCTTCACTGTGACAGATGGGCATGAGCATATGGTAGAGATTGGAAAGCAGAGGCACACGATGTTTCAAGGATATCACTCGGCATTGCTCTGTAATTCAGAGTACTGAGCTGATAGCACTTTTAGATAAAACTCAAAATTTCAATGAGGCTGGGTGTTAAACAGTGGATTAGTAGATAATCTGTGATCCATGTTTTAAGCCAGACAGGGGATATGAAAGTTGCCCATCTGCTAACTGCATGGTCCAAGCATCAAATGAGATGTAACAGCTCCAAACCAATTGGTGGCATCCGTTGGCAAACTCACACAAAGAATTCAGGTGATCAAAGTGTCATATTGACATAATAGTGGGAGCCCTTCGGAGACAGAGCAAAGCTGCATTGGATTTACGCTGCAGCAAGTGACACCATAATTGGCCTGAATATGACCGTTATCAATTCTCTGTGACTGAAGTAATTGAGCTCAGTTCTTATGAAAAAAACTAATACATGAAGGTCACAAATATTTGTTAGAAAGTTTTCAACAAATGACATAAATTGTTCAGATGTAACAGTAAAATGAAGAAAGTATCAAGGAAGTTCTCTCAACTTTCACTAGCAATTCGTAGAAAGTTTTCAACAAATGACAGAAGTATGCATTCAAATTGATCCCAGAGATAATGGACTTCAGTTTTGTAGAGACAATAGAGAATTGCTATTGTTAGGGCAGAAAAGTTTCAAGGAAAATTTGATCAGTGTAGTTCACAATTTGCTTTCATTGGATAAAAAGAGAGGAAATGGTTCCACTCGTAGCAGGATTAGTGAGCATAAGGCACTGGTTTAAGGTCAGTGGCAAAAACAATCAGAGCTGAGTTGAGTAGATTGTTTTTATGCAATGAATTATTATAATCTGGAATGCACTGTCAGAAAGGGTGGTGGAAGAACTTGCAATCATAACATTTTAAAGAAAGTTGGTTAAATGCATGAAAGGGGCAATATTGCAATGCTGTGGGCAAGGTGTCAGGGAGTGTGACTAACTGGAAAACTACTTCAAAAAGCAAGTACAGACATAATGGGTCTGAATAACCACCTTTGGTGGTGTATACTCTTGAGTTTTTATGGATTTCTTGAGACTTGATGCTTGGGCCACACAAGGCTAAAAGTTCAATGACAGGGACATATCACTGCAAGAATGCAAACCCAATCTTCTGAATGTAGACACCTTGCCCACTGAACATATTCGTTTGTCCACACTTTACTCGGACTGCTTATCATCCCAATGTTAATTATGAGAGAGAAAGGGAAATCTATTTTACTGGAAACAAATCATAACATGGTGTAAATAAAGGAATATAGCTTTATTACAATGGTTTCAAAACTATACATGATATGAATGATTAATGGTGGGCTTATCTTAAAGGGAATAGGAGCAGTTTGAAAGTGCATTGAAAAGGGGACTAATATCATTCTGCATGAAAGCACCTAAAATTCCCTTCACTTCATATTTGACCTAGCATTGATTCCCGATAAGAGACAACTGAACAACTGTCAGTAATTTTACTGAAAACACTTTGAAGCAAACATTGACTGCCTGCTCCATAGTGGCTGGATAATTTCTTAGAGCTTGTCACACAACAGTCCTTTCTGCTTTAGCACAAACTTGTTAAATATACAATGCAGTTAAAACTACCTAACTTCACAGCCAGGTTACAGTTAGTTTCTGTCAGCGCAGAGAAAGATTACATGTATTAAATATTAGTTGAACACTATTTCATTCTTTTCCACTTTCTATGTAGCAATTTTGCAGAGGTGGGAGAAAAAAAAGTCTTCATAACTTAGAATAATGGAAAATCTGCTGTGGTAGAACTTGACAAACTATGAGGAGACTCAAATACAGGTTGCGATAATTTATGCAACTATACATTAGGAGAGCCAGACTTAAAAAGTCCAAGTGCCAACTCTGGAAAGATCTACATGTTCTCCCCTCTTATTAGGTCATGTACTCAATTCTAATCCAGTTAATTCATAATTATATGTTAAATAGATGTCCCTAGTGTTAGTTTACCCATTTCTCATAATGCATACATCAGGTATTGTTTGTGTATGTCCAAGGGCTCACATATATTTGCTGATTGTGCTGTTTAGACCATCTCTTGTTCCATATCAATCACTCGCCACCTTTTGCTTTAATACATTGTGTGTTTCAATCCTTATCCTATCTCTGTGCATCTGCTATCCATCAGTCCTGCTCACATTTTAGCTGGATGAAACAGTATTTATAATTAAAACTGTTTATCCCTTTTTAATCTATTCAATTCTATACAAGAAGCTGCATTTTTAGAACCAAAACTGTTCCAAATTTATTTGTGGACAATATGCTCCAGGGAGACAGAATAATAATTGATCAAGAACTATCAATGCAATCACTTAACACAGGGCTGTACGCAGATTAGGGTGAGAAATGTAGAAACAGTCGATTATAAGTTCAAATACCTAGCAAGATATCTCTGATAACAGATGCATGAGATCAGCTTACAATTTTCAACTAAGGATGAACTTGCATTTATATAGCACTTGATACATTGTCTGAACATGACAAAATACTTTGCAGCCAACCCACCATCTAATTTCTACAGAAACAATCAGAAATATCAATGGGAAAAAATGAACAGTGAAGATTTGTTGAGATACACTATTTTTTATTACTTAAGGGATATGGTCCCGGGCAAGCATATGGAGTTAAGCCACAGATCAACAATGATCTTATTGAATAACAGAGCAGGCTGAAAAGGCTGAATGGCCTACTTACGTTTCTGTGTTCCTAACAGTCAATCTATTTCAGTGATGCTGGGTGAAGGTTGAAGATTTGCACAAATACTGAAAGAATGCAGTCTTTATCTCCAATTAGAGTGATAAACATTTAATAACAACTTGAACAGATGGACTGGACCTTAGCTTCGCGTCTCATACAAGAGTTGGAACCTCTGACAATGCAGCACTGTCTTCAAATTGCACGAGTTCAAGACTTAGAATTGGGCACATTTGACCTCCGAAAGTTAAACTATTGCTGAAGCAAAGATGGTTTTTTTTGGACTGTTGTGTTGTTCTTAGTCGTAATGATGTTCCTGAGCTATTACAGTATTGGTGATGTACAGAATATTGCTCTTTTGGTATCAAGTATAAGCTTTGGTACTTTCTAATGTTTAAGTGACATGTCTGTTTGGTTGAGATAACATTGCTCCACAGAGACAGTGAACACTAATTAGCCAGATACTTCCTCAGATAAGGATTTGAGAAGCCGAGAACTATGCCATCTGGCTTTTTTGGGATTAGGCACTTGAAAGAGGTATTTACATTCCTTATGAGTAACCTTGATTCTAATAACTGAACTGCTGTATTTTGAAGATTTTTTTTTGGATTCTTAATCTCTGGCGTTTCAACTCTTCACTTATCCAAAGCAGTATAAAAATGCTGGAAGGAAAGCAATTTCAGAGAATAAATTTTATAATGTTTTAGAATCCTCTCATCAGTCATTTGAAGCCAGTTGCAGTTCAGGGAGACTGAGGATGAGGTCCTCACATATTTGAATTTAACAAGGAAATATACACATCTTCATCACTGCTTTCCCTGCCATATCATTTTCACATTACATGAGGACCCAGATGAAATCTGAATGATTAGCTGGCAGATGGACTCCTGGTAGGTCTACAGCCAACCTGTCAATATATACAAACTCAAATGTTCAGCAATCTCTTGAAGATAGCAGTCAGAGTTCACTTGATTGAAGACTAAATGACATTTTGATATCTCAGTTCTTCTTTTCCAACTTGAAAAGGCAAAATATCTGTTTCACAATGTGGATCAAAGACTGTCAATGAATCTCTCTGTTCTGCATTTTCTCTTTCTTCTCTCAGCAGTTCTGAAGTGTTGACATTGGAGTAATATGGAGAAGCAAGCATGTGTCTAGCTGTGCAGTGGATGCTCAACATGACATGACATGTAGAACATTAAGGAATTATACCAATGTTTAGTCCCAATGACACTAAAAAAAAACTGAGAAGTCAATGGCAACACAACATGCATTTATCTAGTACCTGTTGTACTCTCAAATGCCGCTGCCACTTTATAAGAGTGCGAGCAAATGAAATTTTGTACTCAGTCACATCATATGAACTTCTTTCAGACGGAGGTAGATTTCAAAGGATCTATTAAGGAGAAAGGAGATGTAGACAGTCTGGGAAGTTCAGGAAAGGATTTCCAGAGCTTAAAATTATGCAGTTGAAGATATAATGCCAAGTGATCAGCATAGATACCTTAGAGACCTGCAGAACTTGATAAGTTTATAAGGAGGCATAGGTCCTTGAAGGAATTTGAAAACAAGGATGAGAACAGTAAAATTGAGTCTTTGGTTAATTAGAAGCCAATTTAAATCTGCAAGCAAGAGTGATGATCAAATAGACCTGGAGGGGAGTTAGGATATTGAGAGATAAGGGTTAGGGTCTTGGGTTTATGCAAGGTAGAAGATGGGTTGTTGGTGAAGAGTTCATTGACATTGTTAAATTTAGAGTTCACAAGGACATGAATGAGGTTTTCAATAGCAAATGAACAGAGGCAGAGATGGGGTAAGATTTTATTTGTGTGTTTGTCTGAGTGATGGTGCTGATATGTAGCCACCAGCTCATCCCTGGTTTCAGCATCAGATAGTTGTCCGTGAGAAAGATGGAGCTAGCAAAAAGGCAAAGCAGTTTGTGAACCAAAGGCAAGGTGTTCAGTATTTAGTAGGAAGAAGCCTCTGTGTTATTAAAGGACCTCACTGTGTGCAAAATCATTATTACCTTTTGCAAAAGTCACTGTATTTCAAAGTAGTCTGTTGTAAGCAAAGCAACTTTAGACATGATGAGGCATAATGCAAATGTGAGTCCTTTTTTTTAAGTGCTCCATTATCCTTTTTAATGCTTCAACTACTATAGACATATCCACAAAAATTCTTTGTTTATTCCTTTGAATCCCCTTGCAATTTATTTTCCAATTATCTCTTATCCGTCTAAATCATCCTTTTGGCAATATTTAATTTAGTTTTATACATTTTCTAATCTTCCCCCACCCCTCATGTTTTTTAAAAGCTTGACAAATTTGTGTTTTATTTAATGTTATTTTTACCTTGCCTCTTTACCCCATTGTGTTTCTATTTCAAATTAACTTTCCAAATCTGTTGTGTTTGCTTTGAACATTTTCCATTCCACGCATTATATGTGTGGTTCTTTCTATCACACCCTTTCCTCTCTCTCATCTTCATGCTCATTTTTCTCACAGACTAGCCTGGAATATTCCTCCTTCTGCAATATGTTCCAACTTTTTCCCTTGTCCCCTTTCTACTGAACTCATAGTTACCCATAACTCTATTTCCTGGTTCCCCACATGCACATCCAAATCCCTTCACCGCCAGTTCTAAAAAATACCAACCATTAACTCTCAATGTCAACTGTTGCCAGCGTTTTCTTTTCTCAATTCCTCTTTCGAAGATTTTCCCTCTCACTGGAATAGGCTTTCATCGATATTTTGTGCACTGCAAATGGCATTATGGCCAAGAGCAATCTCATTATTATGCAAGTTTCAAAATCTCCCCTCCCCCCACCGCATCCCAAAACCAGTCCAACTCGTCCCTGCCTCCCTAACCTGTTCTTCCTCCCACCTATCCCCTCCTCCCACCTCAAGCCGCACCTCCATCTCCTACCGACCAACCTCATCCCGCCCCCTTGACCTGTCCGTCCTCCCTGGACTGACCTATCCCCTTCCTAACTCCCTACCTACACTCACCTTTCCTGGCCCCATCCCCGCCTCTTCGACCTGTTTGTTTCCTCTCCACCTATCCTCTCCTCTATCCCTCTTCTATCCGCCTCCCACTCTCTCCCTATTTATTTCAAAACCCCCTTCCCCTCCCCCTTTTCTGATGAAGGGTCTAGGCCCGAAACGTCAGCCTCTCTGCTCCTATGATGCTGCTTGGCCTGCTGTGTTCATCCAGCCCTGCACCTTGTTGTCTCGGATTCTCCAGCATCTGCAGTTCCTACTATCTCTCATTATTATGCACATTGGGAAGCAAGAAAATACAGGTGCCAATCAGATGGGAACAAGACCTGTCAAAAGATTTTCTCCTCCCTGCAGCACTCCACGTCCTATTCTGGCTATAGCTAGGTCCAGCGTCTTGTGTACAACACAACAGCATGCTCAACACCTAGAAGTAAAGTTAAGATGTCTGTCTGCATTGGGAGAGATCACACAACTACAGTAGACTAGCAGAAACGTTTGCACATGATTGCATTTCAATTAAAATAGCCAGCTCACTCAGCATAGTTTGGAAGAGAGACTCAGAAGCTAATATCTTGTACTGATTGGTGAAATACCAGGCAATGTATTTTCTCTAAGTAAATCCTTTGTTTTTAGGAGTATATGTTTTGGTTTTTGATGCATTCTAAACTTGTTTTTTTCTAAAAATGAGAACTTTTTGTTCTGATATCCCACTTGCTTCTGCATTTCACACCAGCTTCAGAGTATGTTAGGTTTCCTGAAATTTTGGTTGAGTTCTCATCATTTGTTAGGAAAAGATCCAATCAAGAATATCATGCTTCTCTTGCTGTTCTTGGCATGTAATTTAGCAAAAATTATCACAAGTTATAAAGGTATAAATTAAAAATAATTGTGATAATAAGGTACACCAAGAGATGAGGAATTATTTTTCTTTCAGAAGCTTGTGAGTGTTTGAACTGCTTGCCACAGAGAGCTGCACGGCAGAGTTCTTACGTATATTTGAGATAAATAGATTCTTGATCAGTAGGGGAATTAAGGGTAGTGTAGAAAACACAGGAAAATGGATGTGAGGAATGTCAGATTAACCATAATTGTATTGAATGGCAGAGCAGGCCTATTCCTGTTGCTTTTTCTGATGGTCTATGCTGGACATGACCCCTCAGCTCCAGTGTGTTCTGCAATCACACTTGAATCACTTGTCTAATAAGCAGCGGTGTAAACATTGCTTGCACATAGTGTTGGGTTACTTGCTTTGAAAACATGAGGCAATCCTCCTGCCATCCTCAGTTTTGTAAAGCAGTTCTTTTTACATTTCAGTGCACAGTTAAAAATATGAACTTTTTTTAAAAAGACAATCTTTTTCGGCAGAGTCATCACAATAGTGAATTGTTCAGACGAGATTAAAGGCTGTATCTGGGATTGTAGCAAGCATCAAATGCTGCGCTGTCACATTCTTGTGATATGACATGTGTGTGCCTTTAAGTGATGGATCTTTAACTGCTGACAATGATGCATTTTTCTCCTGATATTTTTTAAAAATTCATCCATGTAGTCACTGACGAGGCCAGTATTTATTGCATATCTCTAATTGCCCTTGTGAAGATGGTGCTGAGCTGCCTTCTTAAACAGCTACAGTCCATGTGGTGTAGATTAGGAAGAAAATCCTAGGATTTTGATGTAGTGACAGTGAAGAAACAGTGATATAATTCCAAGTTAGGAATGGTGTGTGGCTTGGAGGGATTTTGTTCAGCAGTCTAAAGCAGTACTGATAGAAGCAAAATGTACCTTACCTAGCTCTCTGTGAATATTATCCATATGCAGCCTTATCTTCAAATAGTATTGCTTCACAAACCCTTATGTGTGACAGGCATGTTTACTTCTTGAAGGAAAAATGCTGGGGAGGGCTTCACTATTTGAGCATTTGTTTAGGAGCAGAATTAGTGACTCGATTTTCACCTTGCACAGACAGACAAGTGGGGATTTGCTACCCCACCCACCACTGTCTAATCACTTCCCTTAACACATGGGGCAGGTAGAGGGGGTGGGGTGGGAGTGACCTTTTGAAATTATTTTTAGTGTGGTACATGTGCCCAGACATGTGCTGAACTGAGCCCCAGACCAACTTATGATAAGCCTGCATTCAATCTTATTAACCAAGTACATGTGCATCTACTGCACTTTGTATCATGTTGTTGTTTAATTCAACCTCCAAATTATCAGTGTCATTACTTGTATTGTGATGAGCTTATTCTGTACGGTATTCTTAGACTGATGCAATAAGTTATTGAAAATGTTTCTCACCAAGACAAGTCATTTTTGTACAGTCTCTGAAGTAAACATGCATTTTTACATGTCACGCAGTCTCTCGTAAGCTCTTGTCTGATGGGTGCATTTTCCTTTAGCCATTAGAGTCAAAATAAGGGGAAGCAGGTTTCCCTGATATATACACAGGCTGACATTTTTCGTGTGTTCGAGACTAGGGGCCATAGTGTCAGCAATCTATGACCGAGATTTCAACAGATGTAAAAGGACTTTAAAATTCCTTGAAGCATTAGTCTTCCCCCACATTACTGAAATGAAGTAGTTTTACTTCCAACAAACATATGCCTCATTTATTCATAACGTCAGAGCCAAACTCTCAGGAGAATTCACTGCATCGAGCACACAGATCTGAGCTCATCCTCGGAGAATGGCTTTCAGCTGAGCAGCTAAGGACAATGAGACAGTCAGTGAATGGCAGCATGCACTGCCTGATTTATTTCGAATTAACCTTTAACCTTAAACTGTGGTGGCAGAATTATAAAGCAGCAGATATCTCATTCAATATCACAACCTAACTAAATGGTAGAGTAAGAAAATAGGTGGAAATATTGTGTGGACATTATACGTTAATTCCCATCCTCCAACCCTGCCTTCTGTTAAAAGCTATTAAATCTTCAGGTGGAAGAATTTGGTTCTAATCATGCATGAACACTCAGCTGCAATGCATTGGATTTTATATAATTTTATGCACTTATCTAGAAGATATACAGCAAGCAGTGAAGTGACTAATTTTCGAGTGGGTGTTTCAGAGCATCCTGGATCAAAATATATTGCAATAGCAACTTTAACTTCTTGTGAACTTGGGCTCTAGTAGGTTGTTAAGCTTAAGGCACTCAGTGGTGAGATGTTGTCCATTTATTGGCAAATAAAACATACTTGCACTAAAGCAAACTGTAATAATGTAATATGCATTTTGCAACACACATATAAAACTGAGCTGTTGAGCTGGATGATCAATTTTTGTGATGTCCAGGTCTCTGTCCACAATCACAGTGATCAGTTCCTGTGCCCATTTGGTGTTTGAAAACCAGTTGGAAGAGTAATTGAGTTTAAGACTTAGTCACCAATTCCAGTAGTTTGTAATTGTGTATCTGAGGAAATGTTATAAGGGTGAAGACTTTTCAAAACTCTCCATGTGGAAAAGACAGTGTAAGTCAGGAAACTTAGGATCACAAGACTAGTGCCCAATTCTATGGCCAGTTTTACTTGGGTATTGACAAAAACTCATTTGAAGATCAAAACCAATCTTCTCAACAGACAGATAATTAGCCTAGGAAGGTCTTTGAACAATTACGTAGGTGGACTCCGAACAAGAGATATTTTGTTTGGTTTGCACATTAATTTTATTAAATCTAAAATTTGAATGAAATTCAAAACAAGCTGAGAAAGCATCAGCTTACCTTTGAATTTAGTGCTTTTGGGCCAAACATCAAGTGCAACAATTTGAGAGCATAACCTCTGTCTCCATTTGCTTTCATTTATATTTGATAGCTTTGTTCTTACTCAATTTTTAACCTTGTTTTGGTATTTGGACATTAGCTACTCATCATTCTGTCATCCACAACTTCTCAAGACACATTTTGTGTCCTTTTCCTTGCCCCATGTCCATACTCTTTAGACCTGCATTTGTTTTCTTTATTCATTCATGGGATAAGGGTGTCGCTGGCTAGGCAGTATTTATTGCCCATCCCTAATTGCCCAGAAGGCAGTTCAGATTTAACCACACTGCTGTGGGTTTGGAGTCACATGTAGGCCAGACCAGGTAAGGATGGCAGTTTCCTTTCCTAAAGGACATTAGTGAACCAGGTGGGATTTTTCCTGACAATCAGCAATGGATTCATGGTCATCATTCGACTGTTAATTCCAGATATTTTATTGGATTCAAATTCCATCATTTGCCATGGTGGGATTCGAACCTGGGTCCCCAGAACATTATCTGGGTCTCTGAATTAACAGTCTAGCAATAATACCACTACACCATGCCTTCCCCAATCAATTTAGGCATCAATTTAGCTGAGATTCTCAGCCTTTGATATCAAGGCTGCATTTGACTGATTGTGGCATCAAGGAGCCCTAGAAAAAGTGGAATTAATGGGTATCAGGGGGCAAACTCTCCAATGGTTGGAATCATACCTGGCACATTGGAAGATAGTTGTGATTGTTGGAAGTCAGTTATCTGAGCTCCAGGACATCTTGGAGTAGTACCCTACGCCCAACCATCTTCAACTGCTTTAACAATGGCCTTCCCTCCACCATGGGATCAGAAGTGGGGATGTTTGTCAATGATCGCACAATGTTCACAACTCCTCAGACTGAAGCCATCTATATGCTCAAATGCAACAAGTTCTGAACAATATCTAGGCTTGGGCTGCCAAGTGGCAAGTAACATTCACACCACACATAGGTCAGACAATGACATCTCCAATAAGAGACAATCTAACCACTGGTCCCTGACATTCAATGGCATTATCATCATTGAAGCCACCACTATCAACATCCTGGGGGTTATTATTGATCAGAAACTCATCTGGAATTACCACATAAACACAGTATATAAAAATATAGGCCAAAGGCTAGGAATACTGCAGCGAGTAACTCACCTCCTGACTCCCCAAAACCCGTCTCCAAGGCACAAGCCAGGAGTGTGATGGAATACTCCCCACTTGCCTGGATGGGTGCAGCTCCAACAACATTCAAAAAGCTTGACGCCATCCAGGTCAAAGCAGCCACTTGTTTGCCACCACATCCACAAGCATCCACTCCCTCCACCATCACTAATAGCTCGGTGGTGCACTGTGGAAACTCATCAAAGATCCTTAGCCAACAACTTCCAAACCCATTTTCATCTAGAAGAACAAAGGTAGCAGAAACATAGGAACACCACCATCTACACGTTCCTGTCCAAGCGCCTCACCGTCCTGACTTGGAAATGTATCAGTGAAATGATGTCACCTACCCCAACAGCTTTGGATGCTTCTGTACCCACAGTCACCGTAACAAGCGTCAGATTGGTCTTATGAGGGTGAACCCATGGAAAGTGACTAGCCCAGATGGACTCCCTGGCAGTGCACTTAGATCCTGCATGGACTAGCTAGTGCGAGAATTTGCAGACATCTTTAACCTCTCCTTACCACGATATGAAGTTCCCACCTGCTTCAGAAACCACTATCAAAGTGCCAAAGAAAAATCAGGCAGCATGCCTTAATGACTGCCAGCAGTAGCTAGGGCCAGCAGTTTATCACTGCTCATTGTAAAGGCCAATCTAGATTTAGATTTATTCATTTATTTGTCACATGTATTAAGTATAGGAATACATAAGTACAGCAGAAAGTGCCCAAAGTCGCCATTCACAGGTGCCCACTTGGTTACAAAAACCAGAATTAAAAGATTTAACAGTCAAAAGTTAAACAAGTAAAAAAACATCCAGATCCCAGCCCCATCTTCACAATGGTGCAAGCGATCGCTAGGGCACCCAGGCAGCCATCACCCATACCGCCACGTGAAAGACCTGCTCTCACCACCTCACTGGTCCACTCCCGCTGCCGACTGCCACTGTCCCACTGACCTGCTCTCACTGTCACTGCCTCACCAGCCTGCTCTCACAACCATGCCTCACCAGCCTGCTCTCACCACCGCTGCGTCACCGGCCTGCTCTCACCACCGCTGCCTCACCGGCCTGCTCTCACCACCGCTGCCTCACCAGCCTGCTCTCACCACCGCTGCCTCACCAGCCTACTCTCACCACCGCTGCATCACCAGCCTGCTCTCACCACTGCTGCCTCACCGGCCTGCTCTCACTGTCACTGCCTCACCAACCTGCTCTCACCACCGCTGCCTCACCAGCCTGCTCTCACCACAGCTGCGTCACCGGCCTGTTCTCACCACCGCTGCCTCACTGGCCTGCTCTCACTGTCACTGCCTCACCGGCCTGTTCTCACCACTGCTGCCTCACCAGCCTGCTCTCACTACCGCTGCCTCACCAGCCTGCTCTCACCACCGCTGCCTTACCAGCCTGCTCTCACCACCGCTGCCTTACCAGCCTGCTCTCACCACCGCTGCATCACCGGCCTGCTCTCACCGCCGCTGCCTCACTGGCCTGCTCTCACTGTCACTGCCTCACCAGCCTGTTCTCACCACCATGTCTCACCAGCCTGCTCTCACCACCACTGCCTCACTAGCCTGCTCTCACCACCGCTGCGTCACCGGCCTGTTCTCACCACCATGCCTCACCAGCCTGCTCTCACTACCGCTGCCTCACCAGCCTGCTCTCACCACCGCTGCCTCACCAGCCTGTTCTCACCACCACTGCCTCACCAGCCTGTTCTCACCACCACTGCCTCACCAGCCTGCTCTCACTACCTCTGCATCACTGGCCTGTTCTCACCACCATGCCTCACCAGCCTGCTCTCACTACCGCTGCCTCACCAGCCTGCTCTCACCACCGCTGCCTCACCAGCCTGTTCTCACCATCACTGCCTCACCAGCCTGCTCTCACTACCTCTGCATCACTGGCCTGTTCTCACTACCGCTGCCTCACCAGCCTGCTCTCGCCACCGCTGCCTCACCGCCTGTTCTCACCACCGCTGCCTCACCGGCCTGTTCTCACTGCTGCTGCCTCACCACCTGCTCTCACTACTGCTGCCTCATCGGCCTGTTGTCACCACTGAACCAACCCATTCTTGATGTCCCACATTGCTCCAGCCCCACTCTCGATCCACTGTCGCCACAGGCCATGGCCCACACATTAAGCTCCTGCCACGCTGTTCCTGTCCGTGACCTGACTCCTTAGGTAGGTAGTATAGCCCCCATATTGACTGCATACATTGAGGGAAGAGGACAGAGTGCAGCAGATAGGAAATTTTAAGAGGAATGGCTGCAGTCAGATGAACACTACCTCCTGGTTTCAGTTACACTTCTCTGGAGGTGCATAATGGTATTGGGAGAAGGGTTTTCTTCCCAGTGGACAGAAGGTGCAGACCAGGAATTGTCACATGGAGGTCTGGCTGGCCATGGTCATGGAAGTCAGCTACTGTGGATTGGTCACACAAGTACAGGCCCAGTGCTGGAAATTCTTTAATGAGCTTGTAAGGTCTACTGAGGTGAATGACATGTATGATGGATAACTAACAACCCTGCACACCACTAATTATGACCAAGAGATGTGAAATGAGGTGACCAAAATCTGCACGAGCTGTCAGCAAGGACCAGTGTGTTCAATCTGCTGTTGTAGTGCCAAGCAAGTGTGACCCCTGGCAAGAGCCCTGGCAGTGACACAATGAAGGCCATCTAAAGTTGGGTAATTTGATGAACACTGTTAGGCCAAGAGCATTGGGTGACATTCTGTATTTCTGTTATTGCTAGAGAAGCTAACCCATCATGCTACCAAGTGCAGTGGTTAGCACTGCTGCCTCACAGAACTAGGGACCTGGGTTCAATTCCACCCTCAGGCAACTGTCTGTGTGGAGTTTGCATATTCTCCCAATGTGTATGTGGGTTTCAGCAGGGTGCTTTAGTTTCATCCCACAGTCCAAAGATGTGCAGGTTAGGTGGATTGGCCATACTAAATTGCCCATATTGTCCATGGATGTGTTGGCTCGGTGGGTTAGCTGTGGCAAATGCAGGGATAGGGTAGGGAGGTGGGTCTGGGTGGGATGCTCTTTGGAGGGTCAGTGGGTTGAATGATCTGTTCCCACACTGTAAGGATTCTAAGATTCTGTGAGTGGAGAGGTGAGTGACCCATTGAGTGTTCTAGTGACAGATGGAGGAAAAAGGCACTGGAGATAACAGCAGGCTTGTCTGTTGCAGAGAGCAAGGTGCATGTGAGGGCCAGAGAGAGTGAGATATCCAGTGGTCAAAGGTGCTAAACCTTCTCGATAACCTTTCCAATGAATGCTGTTGTTGACCTTGATAATAATGCAAATCTCTGAAGCATGAGGAAGTGAGTGGGCACAAATTTTCTTTATTCTTTTATCCCACACTGGACCAGCAGTGAATGAAGCACTGATGAGGTCATCAGTGACTTGAGCGAAGCAGTCTGAAGAGGCATCATTACGCCAGCCCAGGGCACTCTCCAGTGTAGCTACTCACATATTACTGACAAACGTTACTTTCCTTCTCTTTCACACACATTTCCCTTACTCTTGTGATGGAAGCTCTCTAAAGCTTATGACAACTTTGTTCACGACCATTTTCATAATTTGCCACAAAAATGTTAACTTTTGTTTTACGCAACAAAAGGTGGGACCTTATGTGGATAAACCTGTTTCATAAGCTTGGCTTCAAACTTGACTCCACCACAGAACATATTGAACTGTTTGATGGGACTATCTATGCACAAAACTATCCTTCCTTATTTAATATATTTGGAGAGATTAAGGGTTACGTGATAATTTCACAAGTTTCACAAAATTTAAAAGGATTGATATTTGCAAAGTATCACCAGAGGTTAGACCATAAGATATAGGAGCAGAATTAGGCCATTGGGCTTATTGAGTCTGGTCTACCTTTTGATTGTGGCTAATATGTTTCTCAATCCCACTCTCCTGCTTTTTCCCTGTAATCCTTGATCCCCTGACTCATCATGAACCTATCTATCTCTCTTAAGTACTCTCAATGACTCAGCCTCCACAGCTTCCTACAGCAATGAGTTGCACAGATTGACCACACTCTGGATGAAGAAATTCCTCCTCATCTCAGGTGAAAAGATTGGAAGCAAATAGTATCATTGTGTGAGCCAAGGCATGCCTATGGATATCGAGCTCATTACGTGTGTTATACAAAATCAGAAATTAAGACATTGCATCAATTGTTCCAGAAAAGTATCATTTCTTATGATCTATCATCATCATTTCATGACTCCACAGGCTTCATGACATGTTGAAGCTATTACCATATATGACATTTCCAAAGGTGATAGCTTAAGCTTTTGTGGTCACGAAGGCATATTTCAGTACCAGAGACTGCCCTTCAAAATAAACTCAGCATCCAACATCCCAGAAGATGGTATCCTGTGTTTTGTCAGGCAAGAGAGGTATGTATATTTCTAGTTGGGAACTCAGTGTCAGAATGAAACACTTCCAGGTGCCCAGTTAATTTTTTTGTACTTTGCTCAAGCCTGCACTCAGATCTGTTGCAGTCAGATGTGAATATTAGATTGTACAATTCTTACACTCCAATTTCCTTTCCTGGATTCCCATTTGGTCAGCTGTAACATTAGCCTATATAGTGAGTGCCTCACAGTTTGCAATCATTCCTTTCGGAAACTATCTGTTATTTTAATGAATTTAGATTTCTTAATGAAAATGGAGACCGGCACAGTGACTTCAACACTAAGTTGGATTGAATAACCTTTTCTTGTTATAAACATCTTATTCTTTCAATTGCATGCTAATGCATTGTTCACTCTTAAATTGTATTAATCACTTTGAATCATGTAACTGGTCTTTTCTTTCTCTCATATAAATGAATCTAAACTGGTTGTGACAGAGTCCTGTCTGCTGAGATTGTCTTATGTGGTAAAATGAAACATTGAAGGACAAATTAGTACTCTGACTGACAAACTGCATTGTGGCTTTGAGAACACGAAGGCAGGATGGAATATTTGGTCAAGATACAGATTTATCAAAGTCTGCAAAATGATTTTCAAACTGTGCAGGAGCACAGAAAAGCAGCTTTATTGGTGTGACCATAAAAATGCCTCCCTGACTCCAATATTAAAGATTGATAAAAATGCTCGAGTTAATATCCTAGCCAATTGTCTGTGCTTAGTCAAGCATGGCCTTGGACTTAGGGCCTAGGGAATACAACTTAGAATAGTGCAGTCATCCAATTAAAAACCAATTAAATTGGCCAAGCGAAGGTATTATCTTATATGGCACACAATTATAGCAAAAATGTGTTATAAAGAAAGACTCAGTTGCTGTACTGGGTACAGTGACTTGGTCAGGCACTTGGAAGACACACTGGATTGACCACTTGAGATAGACATGGTCATGGGAGTTTTAAGTGGTCAGTGTCATTATGAATATGTGCTGCAGTTACTGGTTAAATAAAGTTACATCATATTTACAGTCATCTGCATCACCCTTCTCATCTATGTTGCTTTTGCCAATCTTCTTATCTGCTCTAACTCTTGTGGAACCAAATGGCCTAAGGAATCAGACTGCAGCCAGAACTGTGGGTGATGGTGCATATGCCTATTAACTTTGATTCAGGTAGTATGTGATATTAGTTCTATCTGATCATTTAAATCTTGCAGTTATGTAGACAATGCTACCAATGTTACTTACCAGTCCTAATATTAGCAATACAGATAGCTGAAGTTTCTCATGTCTGGAATCATTCTTGTAAATCTCTTCTGCACTCAATCCAAAGTATTCACATCCTTTCTAGAGTGTGACACTCAGAGCTATGAACAATAACACATCTGAGGTCTAGCAAATGTCTTATGCAAGTTCAACATCATATTCTTGCTCTTGTACACTATGCCCCTATTAATAGACCTGAGGAATTGTATGCTTCAATAACTGCCCTAGTCAACTATCCTGCTACCTTCAATGAACTGTGCACATATACATCCCAGTCCCTCTTGTCTTACACCCCTTTGGAACTGTACCCCATATTTCAAGTCATCTGTCCATGTTCTTCCCACCAATGTGTATCACACTTCTTCATATTCAACTTCATCTGCTACCTGTCCACCTACTCCTCCAACTTGTCAATATCCTTGTGAAATTCCACACTGTCCTTCTCACATTTTAAAATATTTCCAAGATTCATATCATCAGCAAACCTTGAAATTGTCCCTTGCATTTTGAGATCTAAATCATTAAATTATATCAGGAAAAGCAAGTGTCCCAATGCTGATCCTTGCTATCTCCATTATAAGCCTTCCTCCAGCTCAAAAAATATCCATTTACAATTATTTCTGTATTCTATCATTTGCCAATTCTGCATCCACATTGCTACTCTCTCTTTCCTTCCATATGCTTTTTCCCACAAATCTGTTGTGTGGCACTGTATCACATGTCTTCTGGAAGCATTATCTTCATCAACCATTTCTGTTAATTCTTTAAAGAAAAATCCAGCAAGCTGGTTTTCCCTTCAAAAATACATGCTTGCTCCTCCAAATAACCCACATTTGTCCACGCGACTATTAAATCTATCTAGAGTAATTGTTTCCAGAAGTTTCCCCTGAATGGGATGTCATTACTGGAATTGAAGTTACAACTTTTTTTTAATAGGGCTTGATGTTCACAATTTGCCAGTCTTCTGGCATCTCTGCTGTCTCTAAGGATGACTGAAAGATAATAGCCTGTGCCCTTCTAATTTCCACTTCCACTTCCTTCAATTTCCTTGGATGCATTTCTTCTGGCCTTGGTGACTTTTTCTTATTCATCCCGATTTATATCTCCTTTGCCATTGGAGACATCTAGATTTGTTGGTCCTACCTTACCCTTTTGAGGGACTATACCTTGATTGTAACTGAACCATTCCTTTCTGAAGAAAGCCCATTTCCACAGTAACAGTTTCAGCTGCCACTGTTTTGTTCAAGATCCATTCTCACCCCATTGAAGCCAGTTCTCCACCAGTTGATTTTTCTTACGCTTGATTGACCATTGACTTTTCCACCATGATCCTCCATCTTACAATACAATGCCCACTGTCACCTAAATGTTCACCCGCTGACACTTAATTTACTTGGTCCCCCTCATTTTCAAGAATCATGTCCAATAAGGCATCATTTTTTGTTGGACTGGGCATGTGCTGCTGAAGAAAATTCTCCCAAATTCAATTTAAGCGCACTTACCCCTCATTACACCTTACCTTACCAATATCCCAATCTATCTGTGAGTAATTAAAGTCCCCCATTATAATCACTGCAATGTTGCTATCTCTTTCTAATTTCCCTGCAGATTTGTTCCACTACATTATTCCCACTAGTTGATGCTCTATAGATTACACTGAGCATTGTAATTGCACACTGTTTTTTAGATCTAGCCATATGGATTCTGTCCTTGAATCCTCTGGGATTTTCTCTTACTCCAGCACTACAATAATCTCCTTAACCAATATCTCTGCCCTTGTCATTCCCTTTCTTTAGGAACTTTTATAAACACCTTGCATCCAGGAATGTTTAACACACAATTCTGCCCTTCCTTGAGCCAGGTCTACGTCATTGTCACAATATCATATTATATTGTCTATCCCAATGCTATGTGTCTTCTTAAGTTATTTTGTGACCCCTGGTATTCTTGTCTAATATTCTCCCTTGGTTCCCACACCTATTATTAAATAAGTTTAAAGCTCTCTAAAAAGCACTAGCAAAATGCCCTGCAAAGAACTCAGTCCCAGCTCTGTTCAGCTGCAAGTTGTCTCTTTTCCTACGTCTTTGGTAGCAACATGATATAGCACCCCTGGGGGCTGTTTACCTTCTTCTGGAAGATTGTCCTGCTCCTACTCTGTGATATCTTTGAGCCTAATGCCAGAAAGGCAATCTATCATCCTACAGTCATGTCTGCTTTCACCGAAACACAATCTGTTCTCCCAACTAATTAATCAAATTCCCTAACAACATTGGTCTTCTTTTCTTCTTCCTCCACTCCTGCAATGGATGAGTCCCTGCACACCCTTGGGGAACCAGCAACCTCATCAGCTTCCCAGAATGGAGGGCCAATTTGTGAGTAGTACCCCTTGGGACTCATCACTAACTGTCTGTTTCTCTCTGACTAGTGTTCACCCATTCCTCTCTTCCTCCAAGCATTAAGCTGCAGTGTGATCAGGTCTCCGAACGTACTATAACATAAATCTCAGTCTTGTGGGTGCACCACAGTAACACTTAGCCATTCAAGTTTCTGCAGTTAGCCGCACTTTTCTGTGCATGTGATCACCTAGGGCACCAGTAGTGTGAATGACTTCCCACACATTCCACTCAACCAAGCTGTGCTGCCATGTCTTTACTTCTTTTACATTAATTTTACTCCTCTTTGGATGATCTAACTTACTTTATTATATTGGCCCTGATTTTCACTTATTCCAAGTTAAATCCCAGTATAGCTACTTCTTTAAAAACAATATTCCTTTCTAATTTACAGCAATTTTGAGACAGTGCTTAATAGCAGTTTCCTATCAACCAATGAACTTACCCAAAAAGACTCAATAAAAATACTTCCTCCTCACCAAATTCCCCACTCGACATGCTTTCCTTCTTTCAGTAAACCTTTCCTAAAGTACATCTTTATCCCTCTGCATCAAATTCCTACGTTGAAAAAAATCACTAGATATACTCACTCAGCCTCTGTTGCACTGTCTCCCTCACAATACCTGTCCACATTATTTAACTTCTTTAATCTAGGAAATGGGAAGAAATCAGAAGGAGGGACCCAACCCGAAACGTCAACTTTCCTGCTCCTCTGATGCTGCCTGGTGTTCCTGGTGCTGCCTGGTGCTGTGTTTCTTCAGCTCCACACTGTGTCATCTCTGACTCCAGCATCTGCAGTTCTTACTATCTCGATGTGAGTGGTCAGGAGTGTTTTTCCTAGAACTTGTCTGTAAGGATGAAAAATGTCAATGACCTCACAAGGTTTATCGAGGTAAGAAATGTTGTGCTTACTCTATGCTCACACTCCCACCACATATGGCTTTCCTCCTCACAGTGCTAAGGCAAGACACCTCTCCCTCTCTTTCTTGCAGCGCACTTCACAATATCTCATCTTCACACTATTGCCTTTATGACAACACTGATTTACACAAAAGACACAAACTAATTATCAGCTATTCAAAAATAAACTGAGAGAACTGCTGAGGCTGGAAATCAGAAACAAAAACGGAAATCTCTGTAAAAGCTCAAAAGGCCTGGGCAGCATATGTGGAGAGAAATCAGTGTTAAAGTTTTGGGTTCAGTGGGATTCAGAACTGAAAGAAGTGTCACTGGGCCCAAAATGTTAACTCTTGATTTCTCTCCACTGATGCTGCCCAGGCCTGTTGAGCTTTTCCAGCAATTTCTGCTTTTATATCAATTATTCAGCCTTGACAAGCACATTCCGTAAATACTTCACAAGGCTGCTACTAGCAGATTCATTTGCTTCAATATGAATAAAAACCAAGAGATCAATAAAATAGGTTCACAGTTCACTACCATTCAATTTACCTGACAGTTTACCTGAATGCTTTGATTTGATTTGGATTTGTGGCAAGTACAAGAATTTCACCAAATGTGACAAAAGTGACCCTTTAAAAACATACATCATTCTCTGTACTAAATCAGTGCTTGAGGTGTTAAAACAATATTATTTTTTCCTATAATATACTAATGAAGAAAATATTCATCTTAAGCATCGCTAAAACATGGCAAACTTTAATACTGAAGAAGCATCCGGAAAAAATCACCAGGGCTGCAAAGTTCAATGAAAGCACATGGCCCTAGTTACTCTAAAATTTGAATCCACGCAAACATAGAACTCACAGTGAGCTGCAGCTCAGGGTATAACAGAAGGAAAATAGAGAACTGCCTTTAGATGTCAAAACACACCAGTTTTGCCAGAGCATGAAGAAGTGATTCGATGTTGTAACAATAGTAGAAAGCCTGCAGCAGTTGTTGAAAGTAATAACCTATACAATAACATTACAGTATAGTTTTGATAAGAACATTGGAGAAGGCAGCCATTAAAAATACAATTTATTCTGTGGAGCTGCAGGACATGCTGGTATCTAAATGAAGCATGTCTTCCATTAGAGTCCTCAAAAAACAAACTAATAGTCTGCAAAGAAAACCATTTGTAACATTGCTGAAATTTCACATGATTCATTACCCAGACTTTTTAAATGATATCACGTTGCCTTGACAAAAGTTCCTGCTAGATTTTCATACTGAGTATGCCTATTTAAATTAACAACATGCTTTTTTTTGCTGACAGAGCAACTAAAGTGAGCACTGTGCAATTCCACATAGATTTCATCCTCTCTTAGAAAATGTGTTTATGCATTAAGAGAGTGATGTTATATTTATTCTGCATTATGCTTTGAAACCTTTGATTTTCAGCACATTGTGGGCAGAAACTGAGGATCTGATTATAATGAATAGTACACAAAATAGCATTTGGGAAATAAACAACTTGGGTATCTCCTGAAACTTCTGTACGTTGTTTTAGAGTAGATACTAACACGCACCATTAAAAATTATTTAAGTTTCCTTCTCAATTAACAAATTAAGATGGATTTCAAGCAAAATGATGCTCAGATTTTACAATTTTGGGATTTGCCCCAGATAATACTCAAACACAGTGGCACTGGTCATTTCTAGAAGTAGCCTATTTGTTTTATATTTGTCAGAATCTAGGTCAAGATTTCAAACTTGGAAATCCAAAATTCCAATCATTTACTGAAATAATTACACCAAAAGTTTCCAGTGTTCAAACAAAAGAATTGTGATTACATAAGAATCAAGAAAAGCAAACACATAATTCCACCTTAAGCAGCTATATGCTAAAACCCAGAATCAACATAAGCTGATGTGAGTTAACAAATTGTGATTGATGGCAAATTATAAATTACACATTTAATGACAGATATAATTAACACTAATTTTATGAATTGTCTTGTTGCTCCAGTCAGTTGTTATTTCAACACTCTCAGTTATAAAGTCCTTCAAAACTCTGCCTTCCTCATGAAGACGCTCAGCTGCTTTTCTTCTAAGATTAGTCCTGTATCCTCTGGAGTGCATAACCAATCTGAATTCCATAGCTGTTGTCTTCACCAAAAATGGTAACATTTGCAGAACCTCCTTGACTGTTTATGATGCTTTGAATAGTGTAGAACTATCAATGTTATCTGAAAATAGCTAAAAGAGCTACAGAAAGTGTATAGTTATCTATTTTCAGCTTCTGAAATACTCATTCATCTCTATCCACACAGATAAGGAGAACCACCAATTCTATTGAGTCAACACCAGATTCTTGGGACAAGCAAAGCAGAGACAAGCACGGGAATTCCTAGAAGCCTGGTAGTCCACTAAGAAAGTCATCAATAAACACATAGAGCTAGACCTCATATACACTCCATTGCGAAGGAGAACCGGAAGTGAGATAATCCAGCTTAATGGACTCCAGAGTTTAAAAACCAGGCAGGAAAACACACCAACGCTTCATCGGAGGCTGCACTGATGATGTTACCCAGCAGGGTAATGAAACATCTGCGGAACAACGAACCAGCTCAGCGATCCAATCAACTACAACCACATCCACAACCCGAGCTACAAATCTACTCCAAAACCTTAGAGACTTCTGATTCTTGCCTCTGTCTTCTTCAAACCATCTGTACTGCACCATTAGAATCATCATCTGGGTTCTGATGGCTTTGTATTCATATGATATTGTTTTAACCAGTTCCAGACTCCCTAGAAATTTTAGTTTCAGATCTCTGTTTCAGTCTTAGTTTCCTTAGAAACTAGAAAGGTCAGTTTCTTTTTTCACCTAGTGTCTGTCCTAAAAAAAAACAAGTTTTGGAACCACAGATTCCATCTCTTGTCCAGGAACGCATCCATGCTCATTATCAAATCAAACATTAACATATGCGGGGTGTCTGGATTTCTGAACTGAATTTCGCAATATTAGCAAGTGCTTTCCAACACTTTCCAAAGTGGACTGAAAACATTGAGTGAGACAAAGATAGGTACAAATAGTTAAACTACCTTCTGCAAGTCAGTGGGCAATAGATCGAGTGACAGATCAGAAACAAAATATATCTAACTTTTCTAAAGTGATAAATCCAGTCCCTGCTCTTGTAATGCACTGACTTTCTTTCAGAACAACATGATCACTTGGACTTCCAGATCTGGGGGAAGCATATGATTCCCATATTGTTTTTTTTAACAAAATAAACATCCCCAAACATGGACATGTCTCACTTGTTAAAACTCTGATCCTTGCAAGAGAGGATTAGTGTCTCTGAAACACTTCCCTGTTTAATGATTCACCAGCAGGCTTTCCAAATATATCAGCTACCTCTTCTGCAAAGAGTATATTCTCAGCTGATTCTTGTCTATGGGCCCTGTCAATAGAATTGCATTTAGAGACAGTGGGAACTGCGGGGGATACAATGTTTTATTTCCACCTCCAACTCCATCTTGAGTTAGGCCCTTCCCTCTCTCTCTACCTCCCTTCACTTTGGATTGTTTGCATTGCTCATGTGGGCTTTGCTTGTAAATATTTAATTGGCTGCACAGGTGATTACTGGTAGTTAATTGTTAAAAACATTTTTAAAAATGTCTCAGTGATGCGGTGGTGGGAAAGCCATTTGGTTCTGTGTGGTTCCACTTCCAGATAGAATAAAAAGATAACAAAAATATAGAATTGCACTCAGAATGCTTGCTGAATGTCTATGAAAAGATAATGAATTCATCATGTATCCTCCCCAATAACTGGTTTATTGACACTCTAAGTTTCCTTTCATCTTAGAGCTGAATCCCTGTGACTTACAAAATTTGTGAATATTCATTTCGTTAGCTTTGTTTTCAAGAAGCAGGTCACTTCAGTACAATTTAGAATCTAACCCCTTCAATAACATAAATTCCAAACTGTGACGTAAATTTTACGAGCTATAAGTTGTGTCAAAAGTATTGTCATTAAATTACAGAGCCAATGGGAAGACAAGTCTAAGTTGATGGCACAAATCAGGCAATGTCAAATTGGTCACCAAAATTCATCGCCATTTCCTTTCAAAAAATTGAGCATTAACAGAGATAGTAGGAACTGCAGATGCTGGAGAATCTGAGATAACAAGGTGTAGATCTGGATGAACACAGCAGGCCAAGCAGCATCAGACGAGCAGGAAGGCTGACGTTTCAGGCCTAGACCCTTCTTCAGAAATGGTGAGTATCAACAGGTCATTTTTTTTCATTAAGTGGACTTCAATCCAACTCAACCTCAGTTTTGCCTAGATTAATAGGATGAATGTTTTTTTTTAATCTGCTAATCGCTTGACTTCTACATGACCCTGAGATTGGGTCATTCATTTGGACAGCGAACATTCTTTTACATAATACAATAGCATGGTACTGTCAATTTCATTGAAACAATACTTGGGGCTGGCAGATGTGGAAATTGAAATGCAGAGAAGTTGAAGATTGAATGGGTCAAACAAGGGAGGTTGGTAAAAGCAAAAACCTAATTTATTTTATTCTATTCTCTCAAGTGACATGGACATCACTGACTGGGCCAGCAATTATTGTCCATCCTCAATTGCCCTTGAGAAGGTGCTGCTGTGCTGCCTCTTGAACAACTGCAGTTCATATGCTGTAGATACATTCACAATACCATTAGGGAGAGAATTGCAGGATTTTGAATTAGTGGCAGCGAAGGAACAGCTATATATTTCCAAGTCTGGATGGTGAGTGGCTTGGAGGAGAAATTGCAGGTGGTGGCATTCCCATGTGTCAGCTGCCCTTGTCCTTCTAGATACAAATGATTGTGAGTTTGGAGGATGCTGCCTAAAGATCTTTGATGAATTTCTGCAAGCTATCTCATAGAAAGTCAACCTTCTTGACTGTTGTTAGAGCTGCACTCATCCAGACAAGCAGGGAGTATTCAATTACACTCCTGAGTTGTGTCTTGTAAATGGTGCGCGAACTTTGGGAGTCAGGTGGCAAGTAACTCAGCATTCCTGGCTTCTGACTTGCCCTTGTAGCCACTGTACTTGTATGGTGAGTCCAGTTGTGTTTCTGATCAATGGTAACCCCTAGCATGTTGATAGTGGGGGATTCAGTGATGGTAACACCATTGAACATCAAGGGTAGTGGTTAGATTGTCTCTTATTGGAGATGGTCATTGCCTGGCATTTGTGGGTATGACTGTTACTTGCCACTTGTCAGCTCAAGCCTGGATATTGCCCATATCTTGTTGCATTTGAGCATGGACTGCTTCAGTATCTGAGGAGTCATGAATGGCACTGAACATTGTGCAATCTTTGGTGAACATTCCCCTTTCCCCTCCCCTGACCTTATGGAGGAGGGAACGTCATTGATGAAGCTATTGTAGATGTTTAGGTCAAGGACACTACCCTGAGGAACTCCTGCAGAGATGTCCTAGAGCTAAGGTGACTGACCCCCCAACAAACACAACCACACATATTCATACTATTACATATTCAGTGTTTTATGCTAATTATATCTCTCAATACTTAGGGTAACATCCATTAAAAATGATTTGCACAAGTGGAGAAGTTTAAACAGTGTTTGGAATTCATTCAATTTATTGAATGAAAGGACTGAACCATCTGTGCCCCAGGGAGATAACTTTGGAGCTGGGAGGTGTGGGGTTCTTCAGGAAGTTGCATTTTGGGAAGGGTCCTAGGCTGTTGAGACTTTGGATGAGGTTCCAGTTATTTTCAGAGCTTGTTGGTCTCTTTCCAGCATTGTATTGACCTCAAGCTGATACTGGAGCCCACTAGTTACTTAGAGTCGACGGTAGGCCAGGAGCTACCAGAAGCCACAACCAATGACCCAATGAAGGAAGTACAAAGTGGAAAATGCAACATGATCAGCTACAATCAATCTTGTGGAGGGCTTCCAGTTCCTCACTGATGGACAACCGTTAAGAATGTTCTTTATTTTTGAATTCTCTTGCTGGGGATTTCATCCGGACTGTGCTGTAGGCCCTCTGTGTGGCCTCCTGCTTCACTTTCTAGCCACCACCCTTAAGACAGCATTAAGTGCAGAGTGCGTCTTTCTCTTAACATCATGCTGGTTGCCATCAATGTTCTTGACACCTTTAGACAGAGGTGGGCACCATGGGAGATACAGTGTTTTATTCTCCCCTTCAACTCCATTTTGATTTCATCCTTTCCTGTTCTCCCTACCCCCACCTCCCTCACTTTTGATGGTTCACATTGTCATAATGGGCTTTGCTTGTAAATATTTAATTGGCTACATGGGAGATTACTGGTAGTGGCTAGTAGTGTAAAAGAATTATGTATATATATGTATGTATGTATGTATATATAATTACTGTGGTTGGAAGCAGAGGCAGGGACAGAAATCACAGGCCCTGGTGCTGTTTCCAGTCCAGGGCCCTGGTGCCACACCTAGACCCTAACTGGACCAAAGAGACCTTGGCCATAAATCGAACACAAAGGTCCTCCTAGAGACCCAAGGCCTGGTTATTGAGCCTTGCTGTGTCCCCCTTACTGTGCTGGGCCCTGTTTGTGAGGGCAACGTATAAATGTGCAATGTGCAGGGTCAGGTCTTGGAAATGGTGTCACGTCAGATCATGTCAGCTTCCAGATCCTTTATTCATTCACGGGATGAGGGCATCACTATCCAGGCAGCATTTATTGCCCATCCCTAATTGCCCAGAAGGCAGTTAAGAGTCAACCACATTGCTGTGGGTCTGGAGTCACATGTAGGCCAGACCAGGTAAGGATGGCAGTTCCCTTCCCTAAAGGACATTAGTGAACCAGATGGGTTTTTCCCAACAATCGGCTACGGATTCATGGTCATCGTTAGAGTCTTAATTCCAGATATTTATTGGATTCAAATTCCACCACCTGCCATGGCAGGATTTAAACCCAGGTCTCCAGAACATTATCTGGGTTTCTGGATTAACAGTCTAACGTTAATGCCACTAGGCCTTTGCCTCCTCCTATGTACTTACAAAAATTCATCTCAGAGACTTTGAGATAAAACTTTCGCTGTGGTTAATTTTACAGAGAAAAGACAATCTGAGCACAAAGTTTGAAGCTTTCCATTTTGTATTCAAGCCAATATATTTTTGATAAATTACCAACAAAAGGAATCATTTTTTTCTGCATGGCATTGTGTTTACTCCCAGGTGTCAAATCATGCCGTACGATCCTCATCAATTGCTTTATCCAACATGGCTGGAAACTGGTTTGATTTCTCTCAGCCTCAGACAATAAAATTAAAGCTGGATTTACTGCCAAGCTTGACAAGTGTAACTGGTATCGAATGGACTCCACAGACCAACATAATAATATTTTACATGGCAGATGATAAATCACCAGCAATAAAAGCCTGTAAAAGATTTGCCAAAAAGTTTTTTTTTGTGCACAGTAATGAAATGAATCTGTTTCAACAAATAAAATCATCCTACAAATCTACTGTGATTGAACATGTTCAATAGTACTACAATTTATATTTCTATAGTACCTTCCATATTAAAAATAACTCAAGGCACATCAGACTAGGAATGTTATAGTTGAACCAGAGGGAAATGAGAAAAAGAAGTCGTAAAGGTTTGCATTTACAAAGCACCTGTCACCACAAAAAAGGCCAACAAGCTTTATGAGTTTCACAATGAAGTACTTCTAAAATGTATCAACTATTCCTAATTTATATGATGAAAGACTGTAAAGTAGAACTTTTAGCTTTTCTCTTCACTTCAATATTTTTGTACCTAATCTATTTTAATACCTAAGATTTGTACCTAGGTACTTTGTACCTAAAATGGTGCTTTGTGTGGCAATATTGTACATATTTCACTGTACTCCTGTACTGTGTACTTGAGTACACAAGACAATAAATCCAATACTAATTCTAACTTTGTTGTGTAAGTGCCCGGTATTGACTTAGGCACTGGATATGGCAAGACACATCAACCTTTCAAAGCTGTCCTCTCTAGGATCTGCAGAGGTGCCAAAATCTCTGAGGGCTGTTCCACAGGCTAATCTGACAACGGCTTAACATAACCATACTGAAAGAACTTGCCTTTCAGTCATTCCTCGCTCCTCCATCACCATCCCTGTTTATGTTGCATCCCACTGGCAGGACAGAGTAACCAACAACACAGTGGTAAACATTTAAGGGGAGGTGATGACAGAGGGTTATTATCACTGGACTAGTAATCCAAGCTAATGCTTTGGAATGAGTGGTTTGAATTAACTCTGGCAGTAGTTGAAATTTGAATTCAATGAATACAATCTGGCATTAAAGATCAGTCTAATAGTGACCACACATTGATCTTGATTGTTGTAAAAACCCATTTCATTCACTAATGTCTTTTAGGGAAGGGAATCTACCAGCTTTACCTGGACTGGTCTACAGTAATGTGGTTGACTCTTCTGAAAAGGCCTAACAAGCACCTATGGTTCAATAACAAATGCTGGTCTTGCCAGCAATGCCCACATCCCAGAAAAGAATATTTTTTAAACATGAGGAGAGAGAGGTTCTGGGAATCTTCGACTTTGACTTAAGAGCTCAGGAAATCTTGTGACATCAGCTAAAACATGGAAAAGGAAACTCTGTGTCAACTACCACCCTCCATTAAAGACAAATCAGTACTTCTTTCTTTAGAAGAAGCATTGAGCTAGTAAGGACGCAGAGCTGCTTAGTCCAACCACTACTAACACAGTCGGCCGAGTCCTGACAGATTTGTCAAATTGAAGCTGTATAAAACAGTTGGTGAAACAAACAAATGAGAGAAATACCTATCTGACCCGGCCTTCACCAATCTACCTGATATGGAAGCCCTCAACAGTTATTGTAAACGTCACCACTACACAGTCCCTGTAGAAGTGAACCTCTTTCCTTGCACTAGAAGTTCATTCCTTAAGCCTTCTTTCCACTTCTCCTTTATAGTTGCAAGCTTATATTTTCAAAACATTTTGTCTAGGCTGACCCTTTCAGAGGAAGGATGTTCTTGCTACGGAAGGAGTGCAGAAACGTTTATCAGATAATTCCTTGCATCGAAGGACTGATGTAGGAGGAAAAGTTGAACCATTTAGGATATTTTGCAGGTGTTCAGAAGAATGGAAGGATCTCATCAAAACCTCTAAAATTCTAAAAAGACCAGAGAGGTAGATGCAGGAATAATGTTCCTGTTGACAGGGATCAGAGTCTAAAGATATGGGTTAAACCATTTAGGACTGAGATGAAGAGACATTTCTTTACCTAGAGAGTGGTGAACCAGTGAATATTGCTATCAAAGAAATCAGTCAAATTTAACACAATGTATGATTTCGAAAAGGATTTGGATATAGTACTTGTGGCTAAAGATGTCAAAGGAAACGGAGGGAAAGCAGGAACAGGCTATTGATTTGGAATGATTAGTCATAATCATTATAAATGGCAGGCACACTCGAAGGGGCTGTCCTGCTATTGTTTTCAATTGGCTTTTTGGATGACAATCCAAATTGGATGGTTTTTATTAATGATTGTAAAAGTAGTAAATTTGTAACTGAGACTAGCTTTCAATGCTAGATTTGATTAATTCACAAGTTGGATGATTGGGATTTGGTCAACTCAATTGGCTAGATGGTAGTGCCAACGCCAACAGCTCAGGTCCAGTTTCTGACCCCATTATGGTTAGTTACGGAGGCCTGCCTCTTTGTCTTGCCCATGCTTGATACAGAGTGTTACCCTTTGAACTGTATAACCAACTGTGTCTGTTTAATGGAGAGAGACATGTGTAGCTCTGGGCATGGATTTCATGGATAATTACATTCACTAATTGAATTAAACTCTATCAGCTGTAATAGTGAAACCATATCCCCAGACCATTAGCCTAGGTCTATGGGTTACTAATCCAACGATATGCCATTACACCATTGTCCCTCCCAGTGATGGAATGCAATATTTGTTATTGATTTTGATGTGCAAACAATCTACTGAAACAGATCATGTTTACATTTTAACCCTCATCCTTTCTATCCAGTGGTCATAGGAGATCCCAGAACTCTTTCCAAGTAGTGAAAGTTTAGCTTTGTCTGGTCAACATGTAAAAACCAATATGGGAAAGGCCTCAGGTTAAACCAAAAATATTATTACATGATATTTTATCAATCCAAGAGAAAACTGTGAAATGACAGAGGTTTGAGATCTAAACAAGGAGAGCCTCTTTGAATATATCCAGGATTGTTTCCTTCATTGTCTGATGTCCAAGTGAGTAAGCTGTTTCCCTGCATCTAGTAGCATGTGACAAAGCAGGGCAGGTCAATGATGCATATCCACCAGAACCCTTTGAAAATGACGACCAGAAAGATATTCAACACGATATCTTCTCTCACAAATTTGTTTCTCATTGTTGTCACAATTTTTAAATGAAAACTGACAAATGTCTTCCTGTTACACATCAAATTTCTAATTCGTTCTCCATCGCTATGATAATTCAACCCAGTATTTAACCGGATGCACCACAGTGATGAAGAAATGCCATTTGGTTGGCCATTCTTTTGAACAACCACTTTGGATGCTATATTCCAATGTGCAGAGTCAGTATGTAGATTTTGGGAGTCACAGGATCCCGGAATTACAAAATGGATGCAGGACAGCAGAAGACCATTTGACCCATCGTATCTGTGCTGGCTCAGTGCAAAAGCAATTCGCTGAGTCCCAAATGTAAAAAAAAGGTCCAGTCTGCTTATCTGAACAGAGAGGCTAGAGGATTCT
The DNA here is from genome assembly GCF_021869965.1 of Rhincodon typus. Classification (NCBI taxonomy): domain Eukaryota; kingdom Metazoa; phylum Chordata; class Chondrichthyes; order Orectolobiformes; family Rhincodontidae; genus Rhincodon; species Rhincodon typus. Next base: position 35,408,576 of record NC_063358.1, on the reverse strand, counting down.
CCGTCACCTTTCTTTAGCTCTAGGGCCGGCTAGACTTCTCAGCTGAACTAAGAGCTGGTAAGCTCATTATCACAAAAAGTTGAAAGCATATCATGCCAGCCAATTTGCAGACAGCATCTGAGACTATAAACTGTTGAACTTCCTCCCAATTTATGTGCATTATTCAACACTGAATGCAGGTTTCATCCATTGCTAATAAGAAAGAAGAACCTTGCCAGTAGAAATAAAGGCTAATGCTACTTCAAAATGTCTGATTTTGTAGGTATGCCTAATTAATGCTGGAGCACTGAACCGGAAAGACATTTCTTGGAAGCCTCTGATAAAAGAAACGTAAAGGAAGAAATCCTGTTACTGGACTTTGTGAAGAGGCTTACCAATCTCAGGATTCTATGAATCTGCAGAGCACAAAAGCCTGGGTGGATTTAGCAAATGTAAAAGGTTACTCATATGCCAACTTCCCAGGTCCAAAAGTACTGCCAGGGCCATAGCGTATGGGTGTGCTCTCTGTTACTCAGGATACGAAAACATGGGTATTCACTTGCTGTAAATGGCAAAGCAACTGCATCCAACATGGAAATGTATTCTACAGAAATCAAATCTTGTCATTATATAATCAAGTATTTGAAAAGCAACAGTGACAACGAAATGGCAAAATAACAAATTAACAAATTATTTAGTAACATTAGCACAATAATTTCTTTGCACTGGAAATAAAGGAGAGGGCAACATTTTTTTGACCATCAGGTGGTCTGCTGGCCTGTGAGGGGTTGTTGGGAAAAAAAAGTAGTGAAAGGAGTCAGAATGAGTCCTGATGCAATCCTGGTGTCTGCTAATGCCTCTACTTCCTCAAAAGGCTAAAAAAATTTGGCATGTCCACAAGGACTCTTACCAATTTTTATAGATGCACTATAGAAAGCATTCTAACCAGATGTGTCACAACTTGGTATAGCAACTGCTCGGCCCAAGACTGCAAGAAATTACAGAGAATTGTGAACACAGGCCAGTCCATCACGCAAACCAGCCTTCCATCCGTCTATACTTCCTGCTGCCTCAGGAAAGCAGCCAACACAATCAAAGACCCCTCCCATCCCTGTTAAACTCTTTCCCACCCTCTTCTATTGGGCAGAAGATACAAAACTTTGAAAAAACGTACCAACAGATTCACAAATAGTTTCTCCCCTGCTGTTATCAAACTTAGGAACGGCTGTGTCATATATTAGAGTTGATCTTTCTCTACACCTTCTCTTCAGCTATAACACTATATTCTGCATTTTGCTCTATTGCCCTGATGTACTCATGTAAGGTACAACTTGTCTGGATAGCACACATTGCAACACTTTTCAATGTATCTCAGTACGTGTGACAATAAGAAATCAAATCAAATCAAAACTTCTTAGTGGTGGGAGTGGATGCAGATTGGCTAGATATTATCGAATCAACCTGTTAAGAGATATTACTACACATCGCTTGAGCAGGCAAGCCTCCCCACTCAGAGGTAGGGACTTTACAACTGCACATCTACCAGAGATGGGTTGCTAACATAATTAATTAAAGGTTACCTATCAAGATTCATTTTCCCAGCATGCTGGCATTTTACAGTGTCAGAGTGGCTCCTGCCTCATCAAGAGGTTGGCAAATTCAGGGAAATGGCCTCCTTGTACCTGTTCTAGAGTGGGAGGTGCCACGGTTCAAAGAGTGGCAACCTCACATTTCCAGATGCCCATTCCAGATGTCCTAACTTTTATAATACCTGTCTGATGGCATGACCCGTGTTAAGGTATCATCTTGATCCCTGAACTGCCTCACCAATGCCCACCTCTCCTGGTGAGGGTGTCATGTTTTCAGAACTGCCAGCCCTCTGATTGTCCAGCAGTATGCCCATCCTGGCTGCTGTCTTCAGTGGGACAGTGAGACTAGAGGCTGTCAATGAGGACACCGCTTCCAGAAAAATGACAAAGCCAGTCCTGCAGCTGGCAAGAGTGTCCATGTGAACGCACTACCAGAAACTCAGATCCCATAGGAAATTCCTTCCTGGGATGAGTAAAATCAGTTGTAAACTTCAATCGGAGCAGCTTTAACATTTTGGCAGATGTGAAAGTTAGATGGATTGAATAGCATGTTAGGCATAGCAAAAGGCCATTTGGCCCAGGCAGTCCATGCCAGCATTTACATTCCACCTAAATGTTCTGCCATCTTTTCTCATTGAAGTCTAGCACTGCAACATTCCATTCACTTCTCCTTCCTATGACTGGTCATGTCTCCCCTTTAAATGATTCTATACTGTCTATGATATGACAATCACAGCCAAAAATAAAATCTATTTACATTTAAAGTCATCAGTTTTCAAAATTCCAGACATCTCTTTTTACAGACCAAATGAAATGTATTGCACACTTTTTGACCCGTCGTGAAGAGAGTGTTTCCTGAACAAATGAGTTTAGTGGATAGGTTAAAATTTAGCTTTATCCATGGCAGACTGATCTCCTTCACTTCCAACAATTCATACCCATGAATAGTTGTGTCCATTTCATGTGAGGTTATGACCTGCAGGGTAGCAGTCTAAAATGTAAGCAAGCAGAAGAATTAACTATTCCATTGCAAAACTGGATTGATACACAATCTAGGAAGGCAAGAAACTCTGCATAGCCTTGTGATTTTGACAAAACATCAATTTGCTCAACATGATCATTAACATGACTCCTTAACTTGTTAATTATTAACTAGCTAACCAGCTAATTAATGCTAGTTAACTGTTGTCCATGAGGACATGTCATGTCCTAATTGATTGTTATATTGCCCTGCAGGCCAAAGTGACTACATTTTAGAAAAGTAATTCACTGATTGTGAGATACTTTGACATGTCTGTTGGATGCAATGGATTCTGCATAAATGCAATCTGATTAGAATAAAAATCAAAGCTTGCAGGAATCAATTTTGATCTTTTATGTTGAGTTAAAATGTTCCTTGTTTGTAGATGGCTGTTACAATCCTGGTGACATTTGCTTCCAAAACAATTTTTTTTAATTCATTCAAGTGATGTGAGCATCACTGACTGGGCGAGCATTTATTGCCCATCCCTAGTTGCTCTTGAGAAGGTGGTGGTGAGCTGTCTTCTTGAACCGTTGCAGTCCACGTGCTGTAGATTGACCCACAATGCCATCAGGGAAGAAATTCCAGGATCTTGGCCCAGCAAAACTGAAGGAAAAATGATATATTTCCTAGTCAGGGTTGTAAGTGGCTTAAAAGTGATTGGGTTCCCATGTATCTGCTGCCGTTGTTCTTCTAAATAGTAGTGTTGTTAGTTTGCAAAATCTAAAGGACCTTGGTGAATTTCTGTAGTACACCTTGTAGAAAGTACACACTGCTGTTACTGAGCATCAGTGGTGAAGGGAGTGAATGTTTGTGGATATGGCACCAAGCTGGCTGTTTTGTCCTGGATAATGTCAAACTCCTTGTGTGTTGTTGGAGCTGCACCCACCCAGGCAAGTGGAGAGTATTCCATCACACTCCTGACTTGTGCCTTGTCGTTGGTGGAGAGACTTTCAGCAATCAGGAGGTGAGTCATTGGCTATGGGATTACAAGCCTTTGATCTGTTCTTGTAGGCATTGTATTTATATGGCTCGTCCAGGACAATCTCTGGTCAATGACTACCCCAGGATGTTGATAATCAGGGATTCAACGATGGTGATGTCACTGAATGTCAAATGGTCATTGCCTGACACTTGTGTCGCATCAATGTTGCTGCCACTTGGCCATGTCTTCATATTGTCCAAATCTTGCTGCATTTAGGCATGGACTGCTTCAGTAAGGAGCCAGAAATGGTGCTGAACATTAGTTATTAGTGAACTTCCACACTTCTGACCATATTGTGGAGGGAAGGTTATTGATGAAACTGCCGAAGATGTTTGGGCCTAGGTCGCAACCCTGAGGAACCCGTTCAGAGATATCCTGGAGGTGAAATGACATTTAATGAGATCTTGACTGATCTTGGCAGGGGAGGTGATGGCCTAGTGGTATTATCGCTGTTAAACCAGAATCCCGGATAATGCTCCTGAGGCCTGGGTTTGAATCCTGCCATGGCAGGTGGTGGAATTGGAATTCAATAAATATCTGGAATTAAGAGTCTAATGATGACCGTGAATCCATTGCCAATTGTTGGGGGAAAATCCCACCTGGTTCGCTAATGTCCTTTAGGGAAGGAAATTGTCATCCTTACCTGGTCTGGCCTACATGTGACTTCAGACCCACAGCAATGTGGTTGACCCTTAACTGCCCTTTGGGTAATTAGGGATGGGCAATAAATGCTGCCCTCATCCTGCGAATGAATAAAGGGAGGAAAAATATCCAATTGTCCTAAACTCCTCTTTCAAGAAACTATGTACTTGCACCTCTGGGTCTCTTAGTTCGACAACATTCCCCAGGATCCTACCATTAACTGTGTAAGTTCTGCCCTGGTTTGTCTTATCAAAATGAAACCTTACATTTATCTGCATTAAACTCCAAATGCCATTCCTTGGTCCACTGGCCCAGATGATCAAGATTCCATTGTACTCTTAGTTAATCTGCTTCACTCTCAATCATACAAACAACTTTAGTGTCAACTGCAAATTTACCAACGATTTTTCCTGTATTCTCAACAAAATTGTTTATATTAATCATCCAGCCTTGGCAGTTCTTTGTGGTAAAGAATTCCACAGATTCACTATCTACAGGAAAAAAAAAAATCCTCCTCATTCTCTGTCCTAAATGGGTGACCCCTAATTCCAAGATTCTGCTGTCTGATCCTAGACTCTCCCACATGGGGACACAACTTCTCTGCATCTAACCTGTCAAGCTCCCCAATCATCTTATGTAAATAAATAAGCTGTCCTCTAGTTTTTCTAAGCTCTAATGAGTACAAACCCATATTTTCAACCTCTTCTCATGGGAAAATCCCTCCATACCTGGAACCAACCTGGTGAACCTTATCTGAACTACCTCCAATGCCAACTTTTTCAGCTTGAAATAACCCTTTCAGGGCTTTACTCAAACTGTTCTGATCTGGAACAATTAGTTTATTCTGAGGTAATCTATTTTTTAAACAAATCTAACCTATTTTCTTCTTTTCTCAGATGTGAAAGCTTAACACATCCATCATTGTCTAAGAGCCATGAAGACCTCCCAAACTACAATCCCCTAAAGTTAAAACAAACAGTCCAGAATGATTCAGCGGAAAGTCTAATCAATTACAATTGTATTGTATTCGCTCATTTACTCTCGCAATGCTAAAAAAAAGTATTAGTTCTGAGAGTGTCTCTCTCAAACTGTTTTAAAAGAAATCATCATGACTCCAGCAACACTTATTTAATCATTAAGGACCTTCAGACACACAGAATACCACATACGTCCCTAGTTTAAAATTCATAACCACAAACTTAAAAATATATATAAATCACACACTTTACTTCACACAATCAAGATCTGTCCATAATTTAGTTCAATTTGGGACTACATTAACATCCTTAGATTAACCGTAAGAACCCCTGGTCAGCAAAATAGATGTAGTTAATATCATCCTTCCTTCCTATGTTGTCTGATACAGACAAGTGTAGGTTAAGTTATATTTACTTTACTGTATTAGATTTGGTATTACCTCATGCAGAATTGAGTATAAAAGTAGGAAAGCTCCAGTTCCTTTTCATTGGTTACTCCATAGTTTGCAGGTTCTATGCCATTGTGAATAAATGGAGAGGATCCTATGCAAATGATCAGTGTCAACTAAATTCTAAATAATGTGCTATGATATTAATTAATTTCATTAGGTTTTGCAGAACTTGGACACTTTTCACAATTAATGCAGCCTAACTCTAAATTCATAGAGTCAAAAAGCACAGAAACAGAACCTTCAGTCCAACTCGTCCATACCATCCAAGTTTCTCAAACTGAATGAGTCTCGTTTACCTGTATTTGGCCCATATTCCTCAAAACCTTTCCTATTCATGTACCTGTCCAAATGCCATTTAAATATTTCAGTGTACCTGCATCTATTGCTTCCTTTGGCAGTTCATTCCTCTTACCAACCATGCTCTGTGTTGCACCTTGGGTCCCTTTACAATCTTTTTCCTCTCGCATTAAAAATATGCACTTATTCAGTACTTACCAGTCATTGTATTAAATCAGGTAAACCTACTGGATCAGGAGAAATTGTACTCTGGCAGGAAGTACAATAAGGGCATTTCTATGGTCCAGAGTAACAACTCCACTTTAACTGTCATTTGTAAGCATCATTATTCAATAAAATGCTAATACTTCAAGCAGCATATTTTTCTTTCATTATTTCCCCACTCTATAATAAATCTTCAAAATGTCTTGATCTTTAATTTTAATAATTCCCCAACTTTGAATCAATTGACTCTTCTTTTACTTGGTGGTCTTTTTTCCTGATATGTTGTACAATGTCCAATGCAACTTTTCTCAATTGCGTCTTGCAGTAAACCAAATGCTTTTATGATGTGACCTGCAACGTTTTACTGTTAGGTTTGGGGCTACAAGTGTGACGACAGAGCATTAAATGAGTGACAAAGTCGCTCAATATTGACAATCTGATATACTATTGAGGACACCTTCTACACCAAAGGGTCACGGGTGAGGCCTGTAAATTACTGTTATTTCAAGGCAACTGCACTTATCACAATTGCTTCCATGATGTTATCTGAATGCCAGTGCTGTTTTGTCTGTCAGCACTGAGCTTTACACAGCAGGCAGATAACTGTGTAACAGTTCCACCAGGAAATAGAATATGCTTCACAACTCAAAGATCACTTTGATGTTCCAATTTATAGAACCACAATTAAATGAATGCCAATTGAGTATGAATAAATTCTCAGTGCTTTACAATGCTGCCAATACAAACTCCAAATGTGTTTTTAGCTCATCGAAGCCCTAAAGCCCTAAATGTTCCTAAGACCATAAGGATAACCAGATCTATGTCTTATCTGATTTCAGAAAAAGACTTGCATTTATCGAGCGTATGTCACAATCTCAGAACATCTCTGCTTTACATGAGTGATTCCTTATTTTGAAACAGTGACTCCTAGTCCTAAATTCTCCCATAAAGTGAAACATCCTCCCTAAATCTCCCCTGATAAGATCCCTCAGGACCTTATATGTTTCAATCAAATTACCTCATATTATTTTAAGTTCTGGCAAATAACAGTCTAATCTGTCTAACTCATAAGATAACAGGCCCATTCCAGATATTAGTATGGTAAACCTTCTCTGAACTGTTTCCAATGCATTTCCCTTCTTTCTTAAATATGGAGATCAATATTCTACACTGTACACCAGATGTGGTCTCACTATGCCCTGTAGAATCTTCCTATTTTTGTATTCAATTCCTCTTACAATAAACGATAGATTCTGTTAACTTTCCTAAAACATTGTTGTACCTGTATGCTTTTTGTGATTCATGCACTAGGACCCCAGATTCATCAGCATCTCCATACTCTGCAATCTCTCAACATTTAGCTATATACTTTCTTGTTATTCTTCCTGCCAAAATGGACATTTTCACACTCTCCCATAGTATACTCTATTTGCCACATCATTTATCCTACCTATGTCTTTTAGTAGTTTCTGTATATCCTCTTCCCAACTTACTTTGCTACCTACAAATTTGACAACCACATCTTCTGGGCCTTCATTCAAGTCAATTGTAAAAAGTTGAGATTCCAGCACTGATCTCTGTGGCACTCCCCATTACATCTTGTTCACCTGAAAAAAACAATGTCTACTGTCTGCTTCTCATCAGCCAGACAATCTTTTATCCATGTTAATATGCTACTTAATGAACTTTTACTTTCTCTAACAACATTTCATATGGCACTTCACAATGCCTTCTAGAAATCTATGTATAGTAATCCACTGGCACATATAAAGCAGAGATGAGCCTCTTTTTTCTTTGTCAAGGTGTCATGCTTTTTTAGAATTTTTTATTGAAAAGGTGGTGGAAGCAGAGTCTTTTAATACTTTTATCGCAGAAATTGTTAGATTCTTTGTAGGCAAATGAAATAATCAGGAATATGGGTTTGATGTTACAGTCAGATCATTCATGATCATTATAAGTGGCAATTATTGAATGATCTACTTCTGCTCCTGTCTTACACCTCTCAAACACAAGCATCACCACCATTGATATTAGACTCCATGAGACATGGCAGCAAAGGATAGAGAAAGAGGAAGAAAATTAATGGATTCCAGGGTTGCAGTATTTGGAAAACATCAGAATTTATTCAAGGTGGAATCGAGAAAATTTAGAGAAAATTCGGGGAACAGTCGAGGGAGACAAAAAAAAACTTAGGGTTCAAAAAGACAGGGACTCAGTAATTAAGTCATGATTTTGAAGGGGAAATTTATAAAGGCGACAGCCAGAGGACTTTCTGCAAGAGAAATTGAATTATGTTTTGAACTGTAAATATGGGAATACACCCATTTTGTTGTGAAGAAACAGAAAAACTACACATTGGGAAGACTCTGAAAAAAACTGGGAGCCACCATTTTGATTGTTAATAAAGCAGAAGAACCAAGAAAGCCATACTGAACCATGTAGTGAAGCAAGTTAAAAACCTGGAAGCAATATATCACGACATAATTTAAAAGCATTATCGAAAAAATTAATATAGTACTACAATAATACTGAGTAAACAATCAGCAGAAAATGTCACAACATTGTAATTGTGTGGAGTCTAGCAAATTTTGTAGCAACAGAATTTGAAACAGAATAGATGAGTACAGGCAAGCACTGTTGAAATACTATAGTTATAAAACAGCTTTACACTTATAAGGATTAATGAGCATATTGAGAAGAATGTTAAGCACAACTAATATTTCTACAAAGATTCAAAGTCAGAAATGTACCATACAGTATGTAGGATTGGGTATCTTGAAGGAGGCTGTTCTTGAGATATAGAATTACTTTAAAATTCAACACTTAATTCAAGGTGAAACATACTATTGCGTTCAATATGTCCTGTAGTGGATAATGTTATTAGTCATCAGAATCTTAAAAAGGACAAAGTTATTTTTGACAATGTCCTAAAAGCTTTTGACAATAACTTTGATTGAGAACAAATGAAACTTTTTAATGAGCAAGATTTAACATAAGTATTTAATTTCCGGGCAAAGGCGATTTCATTAATAAGCTTGATAATTCTGTCTATAGAGCTTTGACATCAGAATGCAGAAAATGTAGAATTATTGTCGAAATTCTTGATGAAGCTCTGTGAGAATTTTTTATGGCCCAAGGAAGATTTTGCTTCAGAGAAAGATATTTGAATCATGTTAGGAGCAGAAACTGAACAGACTCACAGACACATCCTGAGGAAAGAACAACAGAGCTAACTCACTTCTCACTATTTGTTTTATAAAGTTTGGATACTCAGAGAGGCATGTGACAAGCTACGGAATAAGCAAGATAGCAGTGACTGAGAGTTAGCATCAGCACTTTGCGACCTTATGGCTTCACAGGCATATACAATGCCTAGTCGTGACAAAAGACAAAGAACGTTTCAGGTCTAGGGTGACCCTTCCTCCCATTCTGAGGAAGGGTCACTGGACCCGAAACGTTGACTCTGGTTTTTTCTTCACAGATGCTGCCAGACCTGATGAGCTTTTCCAGCAACTTCTGTTTTTGTTTCTGATTTATAGTTCTTTTGGTTTTTACAAGGATGTTGCTGGGAGTGGAGTGTTTGAGTTATAAGGAGGGGCTGAATAGGCTGGGCCTATTTTCCCTGGGGCATTAGGAAGCTGAGAGGTGACCTTATAGAGGTTTATAAAATCATGAGCAACATGGATAGGGTGAATGGCCGAGGTCTTTTTCCTAGGGTGGGGGAATCCCAAACTAGAGGGCACTAAGTGAAAGGGGAAAAATTCAAAAGGACCCTGAAAGGTAACTTTTTCATGCAGAGGGTGGTGTGTAAATGGAATGAGTTGCCAAGGGAGGTGGTGGAGGTAAATACAATTACAAGATTTTAAAGCATCTGGATGGGTACATGAATAGAAAGGGTTTAGATGGGTATGTGCCAATGGCTGGCAACTGGGACGAGGTTAAATTGGGATGTCTGTTCAGCACATATGAGTTGGACCAAAAGGCCTGTTTCCTTACTTCCTAGTATGACTATACGATTCTATAAATGGTTAATGTTTAAGTTTGACACAGCAGCAACTATTACTGTCTTGTCAGATCAGATATCATGCGAGAAGAAGCTGCAGTGACGGCCAAAAAGAAATTCAATGATACAGTCTAGGCGGAGAAACTCCTAAAATGCCAAAAGTAACACTGCAACACAAACAGCACAAAAGGAAATATACAATCAACACTTCTCACTTTCAAACCCACAAGGCTGTTGAGGCCTCATCATACCTGGGGTGGCAGGAGGCATTCAAATAGAATCATAACAACAACTGGTGGAGAAAGCAGCCATTGTAGGCCAACTGGTCAAGGGAAAAGTGGTAGAAGGTTTGAGCTTCTGAGACTCAGGGCTGAAGTCAATGAGAAGGAGGAGTCCTAGTGAGTTTACCTGTGTCGACATAAGAGAATTGTTTCCTACTGTCGACAGCAAATAAGTCACAATCTTTACAGGACTGTGGAAGTGTTCAATCCTCTGTCTTCTAAAACAGAGCAGTTAATGCAAGGTGACAAATCTGGTGCTGAGAGAGCAGCAATCTTCCAGTAACACGACTGAGGATGTGAAAAAGTCTAGTTCACCAGCCAAACAACTACAGCAGGTGATGAATATGTCTAACCTAATCAACAAGCTGAAGTAAAAAGCATATGTACTTTAATCATGGTGTATCAGCAGACTGAGGGCCAATTTTCTTGAACAAAGTGAAGATGTGCTGAGTACAACTTCATGAACACCCCAGACCACAGATTCAGGATATCACTGAGAAGAAAGTGCCTCTCCGCAGCAGACAAGCCACTGCAAAAAGATAACATTCATTCTCAGATGAAGATTGCTGTTACCATCGTCTCGAAATGACGAGGCTCGTTTGGTCTAGGGTGACTCAGGGACACCACTTCCAGATCTAACTAGAAGAGTCCTTTTTAGTTAACAAGATGCTGCTTATTGTATGTTAGTAACAAGTCTGTATAACATTATCACAGTGGCGGGCCCTAATGGCACTATTTAGTATTAACCATTTCAGACCCACGTAAAGCAACTGTCATTTCAATTTTGGTGTTGTTAACATTTAAGATGCTGGAATATATTTTTGTGTTGGAGCCACAAATACTGGCAATCTATGTTATTACTCTGATGATGGAGGTGAATATACTACTGCCAAGTTTGTGAAAGACGCAAAAATAGATGGGAAAGCAAGCAATAAAAATGACATTCAGAGATAGTGGGAACTGCTGATGCTGGAGAATCTGAGATAA